>NW_028317933.1:10582500-10942500 GCF_062004578.1 Staurois parvus
AAAAATGTTTTTAGTTGTTGATAAAGAATGGGAAAAATTCCAGTTTTGTGTCTTTTTTAAGTATATTTGAGTGCACTCCGGGAATATAATCCGGCTCTACTAAAGTAGCTGCAAGTTGATAACTTAACTCCCTCTGGCGTTCTATTTTCAGTTATATAAAGTATCAACAGTACTCAATGATTCAAACTAAATTACAAAAAACACATTTAATTTGTACCTCGGGGAAATAAAGCAAATAAGGATAGCCAACTTACATGTCTGGTGACAATCCTCCATTTTATTAAAAGCCATATATTCGGGAATAGGATATTGTATTCAATGGATAGATATAACAAAGTCACTCATCCACAATGTGCTTAACTGTAAACGGTTGAAAGGACCCACTTAAAAAACAATTGCATCCAGACAATGTGATGAATCCTACCCACAGAGGATCTAATTGGGTTGATTTACTAAAAATGGAGACAGCAAAAACTGGTATAGTTCTGCATAGAAACCAATCAGCTTCCAGTTTTTTTTTTTTGTCAAAGCTTAACTGAACAAGTTGAAGTTAGAAGCTGATTGGCTACCATGCACAGCTGCACTAGATTTTGCGCTCTCCAGTTTAGTAAATCAACCCCACTGTGTCAATAAGATGCGCCAAACTTTGGCCAGTAACAGCCTAAGTGATAAATCCACAAAGGGCTAAAGATTGTATGTATTTCCCCGAAAATAAGACATTATAATTTTTTTTCCTCAAAAAACACACTAGGTCTTATTTTTGGGGTAGGTCTTATTTTATTAATGTAGAGGTGTGGACAGGGGGCACAGTTGTGGATGAGGGTTACTATAGAGAGGGCTGGCTTATGACAGTTGTGAGCTGCAGTCAGGTGTTGCAGAGGTGAATTGACAGTTGAGTTTCAGACAGGTTGCGGGGGTGAGTTGCAGACAGGGTGCAGGGGTGAGTTGGGTGCAGGGGTGAGTTGCAGACAGGGTGCAGGGGTGAGTTGGGTGCAGGGGTGAGTTGCAGACAGGGTGCAGGGGTGAGTTGGGTCCAGGGGTGAGTTGCAGACAGGGTGCAGGGGTGAGTTGAAGACAGGGTGTAGGGGTGAGTTGCAGACAGGGTGCAGAGGTTAGTTGGGTGCAGGGGTGAGTTGCAGATAGGGTGTAGGGGTGAGTTGGGTGCAGGGGTGAGGTTCAGACAGGGTGTAGGGGTGAGTTGGGTGCAGGGGTGAGGTTCAGACAGGGTGTAGGGTTGAGTTGGGTGCAGGGGTGAGTTGCAGACAGGGTGTAGGAGTGAGTTGCAGACAGGGGATGCAGAGGTGAGCTGTGGCTGCGGGGTGCAGAGGCAAGCTGTGGCCAGGGGCTGCAGAGCTGAGCTGTGGCCAGGGATTGCAGAGGTGGGTTGCAACTCAGCTCACCTCCGCCCCCCTCCCCAGCCGCAGCTCACCTATGCACCCTGTCTGCAACTCACCTGTCAATTTACCTCTGCAACACCTGACTGCAGCTCACCTTTGCACATCCCCCCCTCCCCCTCCACTGCCCTCATATGGTTAGCTAGCTTTGCAAAGCACAGCTGTCAGCAGCCGGCCCCTCTCTATATTTACTCCCATTTTGGGTCCTATCTTCCCACACAGTGCACCAAGCGCACTCACCTCTCCGCCTCTTCCCCACTGACCAGCGATCACCCCTGGGGCATCGACTTCCATGCATTAGGCTGCAGGATGAGATGCCCCACCCCACCCCTAAACACACTGCACCCACAGATATCTGTTCCTTCCCTGTCCCACAGTAAGTACAGAGGTAGGGAGGTTCTGTGCGAGTGGATGGTGCTGTCACTTACTAGAGGGACTGTTACTTGCAAACACAAAAGTCGCGCTTCTGTGATTTTTAAGAGACAGTAGATATTGGTGTGCACAGGGCCAGTGTTGGAGGTGGCGGAATGACGTTCCGCCATGTTCCAGCTGAAAAAAAGCACTGATCACAACTAGGTCTTATTTTCGGGGTAGGTCTTATACTTTCGCAATTCCCAAAAATAGTACTAGGTCTTATTTTTCGGGGAAACGGGAGTGTTCTGTTGCTGACATCACTTTTATGACTTCACCTGTGTTGAAGGCACAGCATCACACTGATACATTTTGATAGGAATGCCTATCTTTCTCAAGGAGAGCTGTGTATTCTTGCAGCCCCTCCTTGCATCTATATATCATATGTTGTCCCTATCCCCTTGGAGAGATTTCCCTTCACTTCTTGTCCTACAGATGCAACATGAAGTGAGAAGAAATGTTAAATTATGCAAAGATATGGATGAGCACAGGGCCATATTTTGGCATAATGTACCAGAGGGGGGTTGAGTTAGAGAGTACGGTCAAGGGTGGTTATAGTATGGGGCAGAGGAAAGGGAAGCGGAAAGGGAGATGAGAGCAAGGATAAGAGTGGAAGTCATTGAAGGAGAGTGTAGAAAAGTAAGAGAAAGGCATAACAAGAAAAAAGAAAGGAGGAGAGGGAAGTAAGGAGGAGATTATATAAGAAAGAGAATTAAAAAAAAGAAGAAATGGGAGGGGTGAAGGGATAGGCTATATACCCCTGCCCTTCATCTCTAGTGATGTGGGGCCAGTACCTGATGGGAAGGGCTCATGTACACTGCAGTTGATAAACTCACATTTAGAAGCTTTTCTGCGTTTTTTTTAGCAGCCCCTGAATTCTCCCTAATGTTTTCCTATGTGTCCATGTACACTGTCGTTTACAGGCAGTTGAGTTTACAGTCGTTTTTTTCAATGCACCAAACTTGCGTTCAGGAGTAGACTTTATCAGCATTTCAAACGACGAGCCCTTGTAAACGCAGCTAACCGTGTTTATAAGCGTTTACGTTTAGAAGCGTTTTTTAACTGTTCCATATGCAATGCTGTCCAAAGCCTTTTTTCATCATCAGAAATGCATGCAAAGTGTTTTCCATGTATTCAAATGGACCCGGTACACCAGCGCAATCAGTTCCAGGTTTTCCGTGAATGAAAAAGTGGTAGAACGTACTGCATTATGCTCATGATGGGATCCATAGTGAATACAACCAGAAAAGACAGGTAATCTCAATACATACTGCTCTTTATGATTCTGCTGTCTCTGTATTTCTCTCAAAATGTCTGAAATAGTAATTTTTTTACTGTTCTTCAGTACATTCTGGCCATTTTGGAAGGTCTCCTGATGTTCTCTTTAAAAAACACTTCTAAGCGCTAACGCGCATAAACGCGGTATGCAAACGCGTCTAAACATTTTTTTTAACCTACGTTTTCCAGCAGTCAGTTTCCGTCGTTCAGAAGTGTTTTCCAAACGCCCCGTGTACATGAAGCCTAGGAGTATCAAATCATAATTCATTTAATAAGTATAATCAAGCAATGGTTGCAAAGTTTGTAAAAATGTATCATGTCTACCTGTGAGGAAAGCCACAAGTGTTTTCTTCTTGGAAATGTAGTCTTTAACCCCCTGGACACTGTTTCACCAATCTAAACATACAGTATGGGAGATTATAAGAGACCAAGGTTTTTGGATATTGTTCACTTCTTGGAACAACAGAAAGACTCTTATCTAGAGATATTGGGCTTTGGAACACATCCTCCACATGCAGAGCATAGTTACCCAGTTATTGTAGCCCTTAAAATAATTGGAGGAGTAGGGAGAGGATGTTTAGCAAACCTTTAGCAATAGAGAACCAGGAATTGACCCAAGTCGATTCAAGCTTCTTTATTTAGGAGAAAACACTATTTTATTAGTGTTTGGGGGAGAAGAAGGATGAATTAGACCTGTAGTGTTTAGGTCATCGGGTATCTGTGTTCAGAGTCCATCAATGTTAAGATGGAAGCTTTGCACAGACTTGGTATAATGTCCAGTTTGTAGATAGGCAAAAAAGATTCTTGTTAGGTATGTGCTGAAATCCCTGAAGTTGTTGAAAAGGTATAATCCAATTCCAGGGAAGAGTAGGCTGTATGGTATCCATGTGAAGTCCACCATCTGAATCTGGCTTGATCAATCATACCTGGTGGGAGCAAACTGTATCAAGCCTGCCAGATGAAGGTAGTGGATATAAGGTTTCCCCAGGAGCAAACTGAGTACCACACTTGACACGAATGTCATACTGTGGAGGAAAGGAAGCTGGAACCCAGAGGAGGCAGGAGATGGTTATGAGTTAACAGCCAGTCATTTCAGAAAAGGCCCAGAGTGGAGTATCTGTACCTGCATGTAGCAGTGCTAGAGCTGTAATTTGAGTTGCCTAATAGTACTTCATGAAACATGGGACTGTGAGGACGCCAATTTTTTTCTCTGTAACTGCCCAGTCAGTACGCTGGGGAGTGCAGATAGTAAACCACCATATTCCTTATCTGTAAGTGGTGTCATCCTTCTGACTGTGCAGTGTGGACAGAGTTGTGTATATCTCAGGAACAGATGATCAGAAATATACATCTTTTAGCAGGTAAAGCCGTTCCTATATATATTCTAGACAAACGTCAATTTATTGAGCTATTAATGCATCCCTGCACATTGCAGTTGTGGCAAAATCTGAATATTTACGCAAATTACCTTAAGCTATAACATTTTTCAATGTACTTCACCCACAGCTTGCATAGACTGCCTCACTGGGTCAGTAGGAGGACAATAGGAGTTCTGTTTGGTATTACACCCTCTCTCTCTATTTTGTGCATTATCAATCACATTCAAACTTCCAAAGTAACATTTTTGCAAACCCCTTTCCAAGACTTAGACTCCATTCACACTTGTGTGATTTGTTATGCGACTTTGGACATCAAAATTGCATGTCCCCTGTTTTCCAATGATAACAATTCATATATCTGCAACTTACAATTGCAGTTCATGCACTACTTTGTTCCAACATTCATAGACTTCCATAGACTTCAATGTTAACCCTCAAAACTTGCATGAAAGTACCTGAATGTTTTACATGCAACAGTGGGTCCAACTTTTCTAGAGGGACAAGTCACATCCAAGTCACACACATCCAAAGTTGTGTCAAAGTTGCATGAAAGTTGTACTCCAAAGTTGCGCAACTTTGGAGTTTTACAAGTGTGAATGTTATAGGAACTAAAAATGCAAATCTCAGCTCAGAAGCTTCTATGATTGCAGCCAATGGACCCGCAGTCCATCAAATCTTTTCATTATACTTTCCCTGAGACAACTGGGTATAGAACGTTACAGACATTAATCTATAACAGGGGTCTCCAAACTTTTTAAACAAAGGGCCAGTTTTCTGTCCTTCAGACTTTAGGGGGGCCGGGCTGTGGTGATTAGGAGTAAAAAAGTTACATAACACCTGTGGTCAGTAGGAGGAGGAATTGTGCCCCATAACAGGTATTAGTGATAGGAATAATGCCCTATTGTTGGTGTCAGTGAAAGAAATAATGCCCCATCATGTGTCAGTGAGAAGAATAGTACACCATCATTGCAGTCAGTGAGAGGAATAGTGCTCTACCATTGATAGCAGTGGAAGAAATCATGCCCCATCACTAGGGTCAGCGAAACAAATAATGTTCCATCATTTACATCAGTGGAAGGAATAGTGCCCCATTGTTGGTGTCAGTGGGAGAAGTAGTGCCTCATTGATAGTATCAATGGGAAGAATAGTGCCCATCATTGGTATCAGTGGAATGAATAATGCCCCATCATTGTCAGTGAAAGAAATAGAGTTTCAGCATTTATATGAGTGGAAGGAATAACTTTTCATATCTGTAAACGGAATCCCCAAGGGCTGGATAAAGGCAAGCAAAGGGCCACATCTGGCCCGCGGGCCGCAGTTTGGAGACCACTGGTCTATAACATAGACCAACATACTGTAGGCTGATTGTCTAGTTATACAATGACTGAGATGATACAAGATGTTCATTGATGTATGCAGCAGGTTAGCTCTTCAACAGTAGTGCGCCCCAGAAAGTGCAAACCTTGGATTACAGAAAACCCATGCTTTGTCTGTGCAGGAAAAAGCAACAGGTTTGCTTTAACCCCCTCATCCCATTCATCATATACTTATTATTCATTCCTTCCCCTGCTGATATGTTCACCACTCAACAGCCAAAGCAAAAACCCAGTACTACCTGATGTGGAGAAGCATGTGACAGCACTGGACCAATCAGTACTGTTATACGGTTTGATCATAGCCATGTTTGGAGAGATAAGAAAGTCCAGTGTAAGCTTTACCAGAGTTGTAGTTCAAACAGCTTGAAGAGAGCAAGGAAAAGAGGGCTGAATTTAAATGAACCTGTCCGCTTGCCCAACATGGTCAAAACACAGGTTCAAGTTAATTGATTAGACTATTTGACTTTAGCACAGTAGCAGTGTTTGATAAAGAGCAATTTCAGTTTTCTGACTGATTTTATTTGTTGACTAGAATTTCCCCTAAAGGTTATCTAAACCCAAGAGAAAAAAATGTGATATACTGTATAGCTGCATACCAGCCATTTTTTTGAACCACATAACATTTATTACATTTCTCATTTGGTTTACAGAGTACAAAAATAGAATTAGAAAAAGCATACAAAATACCATCTAAACAAATTCCATTCCTCATATAGATCAGAAATGTTCAGAGATTTCCCAAGAACACCTACATATCACAATGAGAGATAAAATGTGTAGAAAGTTACGATGTACATAGCATAACATGTAAGATTGGAAGGTGACCCAAAGAGTACAGAAATAAAGGCTTGACAATGGACATCACCAGCAGTTAGTTTGACAGATAAAAGATTATTCCGTTAAATATGTTTAGAGAAGACGAGGAAGAGAAGGCCAATGAAGGAGACCATAGACAAGGGGACCAGATTTTTTTTGACAACCCCTATGTTCATATCTTCATTTTTCTCTCTCTAAAATGGCATCAACTGGATTATACTCTTGTAGAAAGGTAGGAGGACCAGGAGATAGCCATTGCTGAGACATTCGTTTACGTGCAAGGAACAATAAAGACACCAGCAGTAATTTAGATTAATGGTACTCCATCCTTACGGAGAATTCTCAGGAGGGCAATCTTAGGGTCAAATGGCAGTTGAATGGGGCACAAGTCCTGAAAGACATCCTGAATAGTTTGAAAGACAGCTGACCAATATCATAATAATTTAGGGCGCTGCCAGAGCATACAAATTAATGTGCCAGCAGCACTAGAGAAGGTATCACCTCAAGCGCTGCCATCCATTGAACTTCAGCTATATCACCTACTGTAGATCCTGCCTCCGGCTCTTTCCTCATTGCAAGTGTATCTTAGAACTCGCTGCCACTAAGAGAATGAAGTACAAGTCCCCTATAAACCCCTTTTGGAAGTTAATGAGGGTGCAGAGCCACAAATGTACGACATACAGAAGGGTTGTAAACCATTGGGGATGAGCGTGATTGCTTATGTAAGGTGTGGCGAAGTTGTAGGTATTGAAAAAACAACTTGTGAGAGAGTTGGTATCGACTGACAATGAACTGAAAATACATCAGTTTGTCCTTTACATATAATTGGTGAGGAAATCTATTGCCTGCTTTCTTTCAGTTATCAAAACCCTCTAATTTACCTAATTCCAGATAGTTGGGATTGTTCTATATGGGCATATACTGAGAATATCCGGAATGTTCACTCACTGCCTGCACTGCCCTCCAGGTTTTGTGAATCAGTTAAAGGTTAGGGTACTGCTGGTTAAATGGAAAATGCCCAGCTTCCAGCACAGAAACTAGGGAATTCTGTGGCATTTGAGATGAGAATATCCACTTGAATGCAGGGCTGGATACAGACTCTCTGATGTGGGGGTGCAGTAAAAAATGTTCGGGGGGGCTGAGGATGGGAGGTCATGGCAATAGATCGGGTCAGCAGTTTGTAGGGCAGTGTATAGAGGTCATTTGTTTGTACGGCACTGTACAGTGGTCATCATGGAGAAGGACAGGTCACAAGGGTAGTGTATGGGGTCAGCAGGACAGAGAAGAGGAGTCAGAAGGGTAGTGTATGGGGTCAACATGGCAGAGGACAGGGGTCAGAAAGGCCATATACAGGGGTCTGCAGGGGGGAAGACATTGGTCAACAGGGCAGTGTACAGGGGTCCACAAGGCAGAGCACAGGGCTCGGTAGTAGATGAGGCAGAGTTCAGAGGCCAGTAGCAGATGAGACAGAGTTCAAGGGTCATTAGCAGATGAGACATAGTTTACAGGTCAATAGTAGTGAAGCAGAGTTCAGGGGTCAGTCATAGATGAGACCGAGTTAAGGGGTCAGTAGTAGATGAGGCAGAGTTCAGGGGTCAGTAGTAGATGAGGTAGAATTCAGGTGTCAGTAGTAGATTAGGCAGCGTTCAGGGGTCAGTAGTAGATGAGGCAGAGTTCAGGGGTCAGTAGTAGATGAGGCAGAATTCAGGGATCAGTAGTAGATGAGACAGAATTCAGGGATCAGTAGTAGATGAGACAGAATTCAGGGATCAGTAGTAGATGAGACAGAATTCAGGGGTCAGTAGTAGATGAGGTAGAATTCAGGGGTCAGTAGTAGATGAGGCAGAATTCAGGGATCAGTAGTAGATGAGACAGAATTCAGGGGTCAGTAGTAGATGAGGTAGAATTCAGGGGTCAGTAGTAGATGAGGCAGCGTTCAGGGGTCAGTAGTAGATGAGGCAGAGTTCAGGGGTCAGTAGTAGATGAGGCAGAGTTTAGGGGTCAGTAGTAGATGAGACAGAATTCAGGGATCAGTAGTAGATGAGACAGAATTCAGGGATCAGTAGTAGATGAGACAGAATTCAGGGGTCAGTAGTAGATGAGGTAGAATTCAGGGGTCAGTAGTAGATGAGGTAGAATTCAGGGGTCAGTAGTAGATGAGGCAGAGTTCAGGGGTCAGTAGTAGATGAGGTAGAATTCAGGGGTCAGTAGTAGATGAGGTAGAATTCAGGGGTCAGTAGTAGATGAGGTAGAATTCAGGGGTCAGTAGTAGATGAAGTAGAGTTCAGGGGTCAGTAGTAGATGTGGCAGAGTTTAGGGGTCAGTAGTAGATGTGGCAGAGTTTAGGGGTCAGTAGTAGATGAGGCAGAGTTCAGGGGTCAGTAGTAGATGAGGTAGAATTCAGGGGTCAGTAGTAGATGAGGTAGAATTCAGGGGTCTGTAGTAGATGAGGTAGAATTCAGGGATCAGTAGTAGATGTGGCAGAGTTTAGGGGTCAGTAGTAGATGTGGCAGAGTTTAGGGGTCAGTAGTAGATGAGGTAGAATTCAGGGGTCAGTAGTAGATGAGGTAGAATTCAGGGGTCAGTAGTAGATGAGGTAGAATTCAGGGGTCAGTAGTAGATGAAGTAGAGTTCAGGGATCAGTAGTAGATGTGGCAGAGTTTAGGGGTCAGTAGTAGATGAGGTAGAATTCAGGGGTCAGTAGTAGATGAGGTAGAATTCAGGGATCTGTAGTAGATGAGGTAGAATTCAGGGGTTAGTAGTAGATGAGGTAGAATTCAGGGGTCAGTAGTAGATGAGGTAGAGTTCAGGGGTCAGTAGTAGATGAGGTAGAGGTCCAGAGTCAGTAATAAGTGAGGTAGAGGACAGATTTTGCCTAACCATTCTAGCACAATTCTTTATACACCTCCTCTAGAAGCATGTTTCCATTCTTCCCCACCCAACCCCCTCCCTTTCTGTACAAATGTCACCATAAGCCCCAGTTCACATTATAACCCACATGTGAGTCGCACAGGAACAGCACCGCATTCCTGTACAATTCACGTGCCATTCAGTGAGGTGCGATTTGAATCCATTGTGAATGGGCTCAAATCACACCAGGGATGTGCAGGCACCTTTTTTGAATTATATGGTCATTTTGTACCCTGTGATCTGGTGCAGGCAAACTACACTGCATTTGAGGTCTGTTTTGGGTGTCATTAACTTTGTACTGACACCCGCAGCGGATCGCAAGGGCAGTGTAATTGTAATGCGGTATAAGAAATGCTATGATCCCTGTGTTCCCTATGTCTGACCCTGGGCTAAATCCTCCTATTACCCCCCCCAACCACCACCACTACCAAATCTTCTATCTACAGACACTCATTTCCTCTGTAACTCTTCTCTGTGACCCTTCTTCTATAAACATGTATTCTCTACCCTGAGCATTCTCATTTATCTCCATCCTTGCCAGTCTCCTATCTGATTTATTCTCCTTCACTTCTCTCCACCGCCATTTTTCTCAATGTTCATTATAATTCTTCTCTATCCATGCTTACTTTACCTCTATGATAATTCTTCTCCCATCAATGCACGACCTCAGACTGTGTATATAGCATGGCTAAATGAAGGGAAGGGTCGATGTTCTTCCTCCCAGGTTCCTACTGGTGTTCCTCCATAGAAGGGAAGGAGTAGCTCAGGGGACGTTTCCCCAGCTCTGTTTAACAGGTTTGACAGGCAGGAAAAGATGATTTAGGTGCCGGTGATCGGAGCATGGCAGCCCCTGGATGCCTGCACTAGCGATGCTACTGGTGCCTCCCAACCTCCCCCACTGCACATTACACCAGCTGTGTCCTGGCCCTGGCAGTTTATTGGCTGGGTATAATGTACAGAGTAGAGCCATGGAGGGGGCAATTTGATTTTGGGTGCAACTGAAATCTGTGGGGGGGGGGGTTTGCAGCCCTCCACAGCACCCCCCTGTATCCAGCCATGTTTAATGGGATCTTGTAAGAGTTTCCCATCCTGCAACTGCTGTATTTGGGAGGCCAGACCACCACCATTTTTCCCTTCCAAATAAGGTCCCTGAAGAGGGATTCAATTTTTCTATATATCTGCTGGAGTATCCAGATAGGATAATTATAGAGGATATATAGCAATTGCGACATCAACACCATTTTGAGAAAGTTAACCCTACATATAATAAAGAAGGGTGTTTACCAGTACAGTACTTAGATGTGGTGGCTGCATTTGTTTTCTTATTTTTACCTTGTGCTTCTGCCAGTAACACACTTGCTTATCTAGGGTGACAATGCTCACTTATCTACGGAGGGGCAATGATGACACACTAGAACAGTGGTCACCAAATGGCAGAGCGCGGTCCGGAACCAGACCGAGGGACAGTCCCGTCTGGACCGCGGCCACGCCACCGCCGGGTACCCTCCCTCAGGCCCCCCGCCCAGCCACCAAGGCCATCCCCACAGCGGGCGGGGTGCGAGGAGCTGCAGATCGGGGCCCGTGGTTATAGGAAAGAAATTCTTTCCATTAATGGCCAACTTTAAGAGGAAATAATTCATGTTTTTTTAAAGACAAAAGTTGCTAACAAATGGAGCTGTACATAGTAGCATGGAAAGTATTCAGAACTGTAATTTGCTCTATTGCTTTAGGGAAGAGAAGAGAGAGAAGTTGTATAGAATAGGGTAATTATCACCAAAAAATGATTTTAAGGAGTGCTTAAAAGCTAAAAGGTTGCGAGATGGCCTAATGTAACGGGGAGGAGTGCTCTAGAAGAATGAGCAGGCAGGAATGAGATCTTGTGTTAAAAAATTAATTCATTCTTAAAGGAAATCTGTCATGAGAGATGTGCTGGCTACCACTGTTGACCTGTCCTTTTGATAATGTTCTTCATCTAGGTGTCATGCTAACCCTTTGACTTTAATTTTATGAGTCTCTGATCTGAACAGGTATGCGGATATGGAGATATGACTTTCCTGATCTGCTTACTTACTCCCAGGGGCGGACTGACAGCTCAATAGGGATCATGGGGCCCCTGTGTCCTTGCCCAAACTCAAAAAAGCCCATGAAAAAGGTACCAGGGGCATCGCATGGGGCCCCCTACTGACCCCGGGCCCTCGGGCAGTGCCCGAGTTTCCAAATAGTCAGTCCACCCCTGCTTACTCCTAGTTAGTGACCACTATCAATTATTGGCACATACAGCTCAGCTTAGCTTAGCATGCCTGTAGCTGGTCAGTAGCTACCCAGAGGCATGAATGGCCCTGTGCCCATAGCATCTCTAGTCTATGGAGAGCTACTGCATGGCCAGAGACAGAAGACATTTTGGGTCCAAGGGTATAAACACCAGAGGATGCTGCCACTGTCACGGAAAGTTAAATAAGCACCTGGGTGAGCTATAGGCTAGATTGGTCTAAAGGTCTAGGGGTTTTTTCAGTGTATATGAATGAAACAGGATCTATGAATGGAGGACGGGCGGATGATTGAAAAGTCCACCCCCTCCATCTATAGATCCTGTTTCAGTCATAGAAGTTGTAATGGCTTATATGAATGGAGGAGTGGAAAGGGTGGGCATAGTCAAGCTATCTCGATGAAAGCCTGTGACAGCTCCTCAGACCTATTGACCCCATTATACCAGAAGATAATGGTGATGGGGGTGGGGGGACATCGGAGGATGGAATATTTCTACTGAATAAGAATACAGAAGCACAAGGGATATATTTCACTGTAGGTAAGTAATGTTCCTTGTGCTTATTTTGTATTTTTTTGTAGGTAAACTTAGGCTTTAAATTGTGTATTTTATAGAGGTCTACACCTCAGACCTAAAACAGAGACAAATGTGGAGGAAAAGGGGACAGAGGGTTTTGGATCTAAAAGACGCACAGTGTCTCCAAATGAAGGACAGTTGAGATTTATGTAGCTGTAGATCTGCAGTGTGAGATCTAAGGTACTGCTGCATTCAACTGCTAGTATTAGGAGATATGGATTTGAGATTTAATGTTCTCTTTGCTGGAGGCGCAAATAAAGGGAAGCAAAGCCCTGCCTTTACTAAAATGGCTGCCTCCGCAAAAGAGACACAGAGCACAACAAGTCACTGTAAGTCAGTAATGGGCCAAAGATTAGCTGAGCAGAGCATACAGGCAATACCGATGACTAGTCCTTGGTCCTCTAACTAGCTTTTTGGGCACAGCTTTCAGAATTCAGTTCCTCCTCAAAGCCCATTTACTGCTTGTTAATAATATGTAAATAATTGAAGGCCCATAGTCTAGCCACAGTTTAAGGGCTCATGCACACAGAGCGGCTGTCCAGCTCTCCTAAATGCCTTTCCTCCCGGCAGCAGCATTTTGGCAGAAAAAAAACTCAAGACAAGTTTAGAGGAGTCAAGCGCTTGGGCATTAATTCATTTTATTTGCCAAAATAATAGTTTATTCTGGCCATTGAAATTAATGAAGGCTCTTAAGTGTTTGATGTGCTTAGTGTTACCGCATGTTTAGATGCCTTCAGACGCGTTTACTTGCTTCAAGTGTTTGCCCAGCTCTCCTAAACGCCTTTCCTCCTGGCTGCAGCGTTTTGGCAGAAAAAACCCGCAAGACAAGTTTAGACGAGTCAAGTGCTCGGGTATTAATTCATTTTATTGGTCACAATAATAATTTATTCTGGCCATTGAAATGAATGAAGGCTCTCAAGTGTTTGATGTGCTTTATGCAGGGGCGGACTGACCATTTGGAAACTCTGGCACTGCCCGGGGGCCCGGGGTTAGTAGGGGGCCCCATGAGATGCCCCTGGTACCTTTTTCATAGGCTCTTTTGAGTTTGGGCAAGGACACAGGGGCCCCATGATCCCCTATTGCCCAGGGGCCCCATGATTTGTCAGTCTGCCCTTGGCTTAGTGTTACCGTATGTTTAGACGGGGTGTGTAGAAACAGGAAAAAAAACCCAGATGCCCCTAAAAGCAGTTTTAAATGCTCAGTGTGCATGAAGCCTATGCCAATGGAAAACAAATGAGTTTAGGAAGGAAACTGGACCAAAAGGACAAATAAGAGAGTCTATGTTATCAACAGCTAGGATTTCCTCGTGTACAAAGATGACTTCAGTTGTGCTGTCTGGTCACCCTTTACCCCAAACTCCCCATTCAGTTCATTCGCCTTGACACATCTCTATGATTTCCTTTTAGTTGAATTCTGGGTCTTCTTTCCTATCTGTTTATCATATCCCATTTACTTGTGGTAGAATTGTAGTATGTGTTGTCTTTCCACATTTTTCACATTGCTTACTTGAAAAATGTTGGGAAGCCACTGCTGTGCCCAGCTGACACACATACTTTTCGGCACACACAACGCTAGCACACAGCCTGCTGATAGAGTCACAAGGCAGGAAATGAATATATGCAGTTCAGAGCCATCCCTGTTTGTAGAAGGAAATGTGTGATTCACTCAGTGAGAGTTCTGTGTATACAGTGTATAACAAGATCAGTGCGGATAAAGGACATGCCACGGGCTACTTGAATAGACAATGCTCTTTTACAAATATTTCATGATTTAAAGTGGTTCTGTGCAATACCATTGCACAGAGCAGGTAAGTATAATTTGTTTATTATTTTAATTAAAAAACTTTTACTTTACAATCACTTTAAAGTCAAGTTGGCCATACATTAGCCTCCAGCAGGGCTGAACAAGGAAAACTTATTGATGTCCATCCATGCTTAACAGTGTGGTAGTAGGAATCTCTGTTGCTGACACTCCACTGCAACTCTGCTGTCAAGATACTCAAACACTGCCTGCATCTGATTGGATGCAGCCACTGTTCAGCTGCCAATTTTCCTCCTGGCTCCTTCCATTTTCAGATCAAAGGATGACAGGTGAGATGGTGCCAACAGGGCCTTCCATGGCCTGAATTTTGGCTGGTTCTTCAGGAACTGGATATAATTTGCTCCATGTATGTCCAGCTTAAACCATTCCTAAGAGAAAAAAGGAGTCAGCATTGCTGACCTTCATCTGAAATTGCTTGGTTTTAAGCCTAGTACACACTATCAGTTTTTTTTTGTTCAACCTAGCGGGCTAACCTAAACAAAAAAAAAAAAAAATGAACGGCTCAGGAGGAGATCCTGTATTAACAATAGTACAGTAATCTTCCCAATGGGCTATTGTCCTGACATTGGGACAGCCCCCTGCCAGAACACACAGGTCTTCACTGTCAGCCATTGGCTGAGAGCGCTGGTTGGATGCCAGTCGGCAAACCCTTTTTCGGTCATGCCCCTTCAGCAGAAGCCGGATGTTTGGCCGCGTCTGTCGGACTGGCTGCTGTACACACAGGCCAAATGTTGGCCAGTTTCTATTGAACTGGCCAATACCGCCCAATATTCAGCCCGTGTGATGCCCCTTCAGCAGAAGGCGGATGTTTGGCCCACGTCTGTCGGACTGGTTGCCGTACACACAGGCCAAATGTTGGCCAGTTTCTATTGAACTGGCTGATACCGCCCAATATTCAGCCCGTGTGATGACCCTTCAGCAGAAGGCGGATGTTTGGCCCACGTCTGTCGGACTGGCTGCCGTAAACACGGGCCAAATGTTGGCCAGTTTCTATTGAACTGTCCAATACCGCCCAATATTCAGCCCGTGTGTATGGGGCTTCAATACTTTGAGTCACAGATCAGGAAAGCAAAGAAAAGTGAGAAGTTCTTATCTGTATACATGTTCTGAGTGACTGGGATTAAGATAAGAGGGTCATCATGAGTCCTCATGCACACTTGACCTTTTTACAGCTGCTGTCTTTGGATTTTGACATTTTTTTCTATAGCCAGTAAACTCCCCAGCATGCGTGCATGCACACATAGACTGTAATCAACGTTTTTTGGCAGGGGCGATTTTTGGCTGGAAAAAAAACCCAGAACTAGTGGGTTTCTAGAGGAGTTTTTTAGCTGTAAAAACACTCTAGCGCTGAAAAACGCGGCAAAATGCCGCTAAACACTAATACAAGAATGTTGAAAAACTCACGTTTTTAACATGACTTTACACAGCTAACTTTACCGGCGTTATTAAAACGCCCCGTGTGCATGGAGCCTGACAGACAGGCCAAATTAACATTTTCAGAGGAAGAAGTCAGCAATGACAACTTCTCTTGCGGAAAGCAGTGGCCTCTCTGCAGAAGCCCAACACACCCCCAGCCAGACCTACAGCTCAGCAATCTGCCAAACCCATGCTCCCTGCTGATTGGTGAGTTCTAGCTCTGACTACTGTTTCCACACAGAACGGGGGTCCGTCTTTGCAGCTTGATAACTGGGAACAGGCCTTTCTACTCAGGCTGTGGATACTTTCTACAGAAGTCCAACTGGAAGCCCACCTTTTGTTTCTATGCACCTAGAATGTATTTAAATGAACGTTTACTTGGGATTTACAGTCAGCATTAGATGTACAGCTCAACTATGCATCTAGGTACCAGTGGAGATTGGGCAGTTTTCAGCACCTATGGTCTTTTTAGATGCTCTGAGTTCACCAACTTGAATCACTTTTCAAACATTCTTTTGGACCTCAAAACCTTTAGCTATGTTTATGATGGCTGTATACTACCTTATGTTTTCTATTAATGATACTGATCTCACATGGGTACCACCAAAAGTAGGTTTAAGACCAACCTTAGGTTGGAGAAAATAGTTGTTGGTATGGTTGAATAAAGACACCAGTCCATCCAGTTCAACCTGAGTGTGCATGTGTGTGTGTGTTTATATCACTACCACTTTCCATATCCTTGTACATGTTGGCTAAGAAACCCGTCTAAATTGTTTTAAATTTATCTACACTTACCACTGACAAAACAAACTGTGGTATTACTACCTGTCATTTTTGTACATATGGGGATTCTATCATTTAAAACTCTGTTCTTGGTTCCATGGGGTTGCACACCTGCAGTGGCCATTAATAATTATTGTAAATTATGGACAATGAAACATGAGCAGCTGAAACACACAATGGTGGGCAGGAACACTCTGAACTCCCATGTGAACAATTAAAAGGTTGGCAATTATCATGCTAACAGTCCAACAAGAGCACCAAATGTCCAAGAATTCAAGGTTTTTAATGACCAAATTGATTCATATCAGAAAAAAAAAAACAACACATTTCAGGGGCCAAACATACTCCTTCATCAGGGCTACAAAACAAGTACAAATATAAAGGTCATAAATTTAAAAGTAAAAGGTCATGAATATAACAATGAATTCATTACCTTTTACTTTTATATTTATGGCCTTTATAATTGTACAAAAAAAGGGAGAGGGAGTCCACCAAAATTATAAAGTGAGGTGCCTCCAGATATACCTGGTAGGATGTTGCCTGGGACAATACAAGAAAAAAAACAAAGAAAAAGAAAATAGACTACACACCTAAAAGGCTAACCTCAAAAACACAGGGGGGAACCTCCCAAAGTGAGCACTCCCAAGATAGTACCAGGGAAGGTACCAAAAATGCCCCGGTGTGTAACCACTGCACCTGCACCACCCCTAGGAACCAACCCCCCTCCCCCAACACCACAACCACCTCCCAACAACCAGACTGGATAAGAGTGTGTACTCTCCAGTGCTCCAGGAATAGATGCCAAAGGGAGGCCAAGGGAACCAGAACAGGAGTGGCCTAAGGATAATGCTTCAGGGATGCAGCCCTCCTCAGATGGGGGAAATCAACCACTGGAAAAACAGCAAACAGGTGGCTGAAACACCTAGTGCATTATCCAAGATTTACCTCCCAACAACCCCCCTTTCCTGATACCATCTTGGGAGTGCTCACTTTGGGCGGGTCCCCCCCATGTGGGGGGTAGGGGGTTTTATAGTCGGGAGTGGTTTCTGGATTATCAATGAAATGTGTTTTTACTTTGCACAGTTCATTGACATAATAAATTATGTTTTTGAGGTTAGCCTTTTAGGTTTGTAGCCTATTTTCTTTTTCCTTTTATAATTGTACTTCTTTTGTAGCCCTGATGAAAGCGAAGTGGCCCCTGAAACGTTTTCTTCTGCTATTAATCAATTTTATCTTTAGGATACTTGGACAATTGTTTAGCACTCTCATTAGACTGTACATTCTGTAGGTAGATTCCCTTTCCCTGTTTTTAGGGGAAAAGAGTGCTGCCAAACCAGAGCCAGGATGCTCAGAAATAATTTCAGTGATCCTTGTAAATCTGAATCCAGTTTGTTCTTAGAGTTAAGAATTATGGACATGGAGATCTCACCTTCGGCGTATCAAAGATATGTAACAAGCCGAGGGCTGACTCAGCTCATCACGCTGAACCTATAACTAAGATATGAGTACAGAAACGAGCTGACCCTTGAATGACACCTAGTTATATATAATGATCAAGCTTCCGATCTTCGATATCCAGAATAATCAGGCAGCCTAAAGAGGGAAGGAAAAACAGCATTTAGTAAATTTCATAAAGTAGAAGAGGGGCTGAGCATTGGCTACCATATGGAACCTAAAATGTTACCGGTTCATAAACTAAGGCTTGATTACAGTTTTTCAGTTCTAGATGCAAAACATTCATACATACAGCATGCTGATCAGCGATCAATGACTAAAGAGAGGACTCTAGCATGCCTTTTTGCTGAGAGCATACCACAAGAATGTAAGATCGCATATAGGCGGGTGCATCACACATGTCAGATCTTTGCAGCATTGCTGCACGCCGAGTGATGTGAGGCTTAGCATGCCAGCAGATCAGCTGCAGAGCCCATTAGCTTGATTGCAGTCATTGTGAGTCCCTGCAATCCAGATGAGGCTATTAACCCCTTGCAGCTTGCTGGTGTTAAGCAGCTGGATGCATTAGCAGGGGACAGGCAATCTCTGCCATTAGTAAGGACAGGGGCACGCTACTGAGGAATAAACACTAATCCCATACACACACTAGGTGGGGCATCCTCTGTATCTATTGCACTGGAGCACACACAGCATAAAAAAAAAAAAATCTTTTTTTTTTCCATCTCAGGAGGCTGGATCTCTCTCTCCTGTGCCCGGCCTCCTGTCTCCCTCCCTCTCTCTCACCCTCCCTCTCTCCTTTCTCTTTCTCTCTCTCTCTGCTCCAGCCTCCTTGTTTTCCTGCACAGCCCAGCCTCTTCTGCAAGCATTACCTTTGCAGTGTCTCCCTGTGCTGCATTACAGCCTCATCTGTATTCACTTTTAACTAAGGAAAGGTCTAAGGGAACCTAGGAGGCATTTGCTGCAATCCCCTCGCTTGATCCCTACGCTTTCTCCCATTTGCCACTCTGCAGTTGCTCCTTCTGCAATGCTCTGCCTGGGGAGTATGCATTTGAAGATCTCTATGGCTCGCTGAAGAGTAACCCACCCCATAGCCCTCTCTCTACGCTGACAGGTAAGTGGCTGTTTAATCTGTTACCGGCGCATTAATCATTAAGCGCTTTCATAGATCGTTGCCATTTTCATCAGCCTTGCCTTAACCCTTTGCTGCAGGGGCCTTCTTGGGAGAGAAGGAGTTGGGGAGCAGCGTCTGGTTTCCACCAGCAGATCCCCTTTAAACTCCCACCTCCTTCGCCACCCTATTCTGCACATTGCAAGCTGTCAAGATAATCCAGCACACATCTGCCTATGGCTGCAGTACACACACACACACACACAGACACACATACTGTCATCTTGCCACTTCACCTTATTACAGCAGACTCCTTACTGGGCTCTTACTGTATTCTTAGCATCTGTGCCTTTTCATTTCGAATTTGCGCCTGCCATTTTATCATGTCCCCAGGCGTTACGCCTTGTCACATTGTACCGCGCTCATCTGAGTACACACATACACACACACCTACCTTACATGCAGAGAATTGCATGCACACATACGTGCTGGTACACACCCACTTGAATACACCCACACAAAAGGTAGATCCTTCGGAAATTGATATCACCTCTTCAAAATTTGCTAAGCAGCAATAACGTCTATACCGGCGAAAGCCGGTAACCTCAGCCCATGACGGGATTTCCTGGCGAACGATTTTGACGAAGACGTTTTGCGATTTTCCTTTTTGCTACTTTTTTTTGTGTGTGTATGCATCTAATGAATATTGTAAATTTGTGTCGATGAAATACCCCATGAGTATTCGATCATTCCTCTAATGACAGCTTCAGATTTGCGATTAGCGATCAATAAGAAATGCAAATCTGAATCTTTGGACTTTGGATCAAACGCCATACATCACCTAGAAAGAGATAAATACAGCTTAGGTAGCCATGATCAATGTACACACCTTGTTCAGTTGCTGGATTACACACGCGTGTATGTGTGGACCTTCACACCCAAACACACATGCCTCCCTAATGCACTGAAATCCTGATACACACCTGTACTCAGAGACACAAGCGTGCCTTACTGTACAAGCAGCAAACACAGACTCACATTTTAATCTCGCCACCACTCCCTTTGCAATCTAGAGAGACTCTTTTGTACACACTGGGTGTGACACATTGAAAATAATTTTCTTGCATAACACAACACAGTCTTTTTTTTTTATTATTTATATATATAATATGCCATTCCTCATAATAATTAATCCTTCTGGTCTGTCCTCCCATCCCCGCGTCATTACTATTAGTCTAAAATAAAGTATATGGTTTTAATGATGCTAAAGATTGTCATGTATAATAGAATCATCGATATTGGCACTGTTCAAATGAATAATAATGATATCAATGATACTCTTTAATAATACAGGATCTGAAAATCGAATTGTCCTTTATATCCATCATACTGGCAAAACTAGTGTCTATGATCAATATTCTGTATTTAGAATCCTGATGTCATTCCAATGTGGATGGCTGGCTCTAAACCTGATTGCACTGTCATTTTAATAGCATTAGCAATCATTCACTGTCTGATGCAAGGTCCCTTTCCATTATAGGACGTGGGATTTCAGTCAAAGTGTGTATGGAAATGTATGTTTCACATGGCAACCAATCGGTGCCCTGGCTTTCTACCGCCCGCTCCAGGTTACAGAATAAGGAGAAATCTGGTTGCTATGGGCAAGAAAGACTGTTCTTTCAGATCCTTTTATAAATCCAGGCGGATTTGGATTTTGTATATTTTTGATTTTTTTCTTTTTATAGTTCAATAGCTTTTATTGCAATAAAGGTAAAGAGTAGGATGTCACATTTTGCATAGATGATTGAATACAGTGTAATACAATAACAAGGCAATATATTTTTTTTTTTTTGCAAATATTTTAATGTATTTTGTCTATTATATACATATCATTTTTGTTCTTTTTTTTTTTCTTAAATAATGGCCATATAAAGTCTCAACAGAGGTTAGATATTAATGCAAATCCAGTAGTAGTTTTATAGTTTTAGGGCTCATTCACATCATAGAAAACAAGCGTATTTCTCTGCTAAGGAGTTACAGGTGTTTGCGTACAAAACAATGACAGGCTGCGGCTGTACGCTGGTAAGCACACATCCGAGGGTTAATAGTCCATGCACACGGGGATAGATGAATGACCCTGGACATGAATGGTTTGCAACCACCAGCATACATCTGTTCCTGTATGTTTGCAGTTACCAGTGTATGGCCACAGCTGGTCATTGATTTGTATAGGCGGCTGTGTGCAAACACCTGTGACTCCTGGTCACAGAAATAGGCTTGTGAATACGCCCTAAACATGTTCATTGTGATTCCTGGCAATGTTAAAGGATAAGTTCACCTTTTTACCAAAAATAATGCAAATTTTTTTGCAAGAAAAAAAAAATGCATTTTTTTTATTTTTGGCTGCAGGAGCATGGTAAGCATTGTAGCAGCGATCAGCAGATCGCTGGTGTAATGCAGGTCTCCTGGAGACCTGTCAGTATATCTGCTTGCCCATATGGGATGTAGAACATGAAGATTCAATGAATTACCATGGCGCTCCACAGTACCGTGATCAGGGCCATGGATAAGGAGGTAGCACCAGTCCTCCTGTATAGGGCCCAGGCCAGCAGAGGGCCCAGGAAGATGGGTGAACTGGATGCAGGCAGAGATGGTGATCGGCATGGCTGGGGGAGCAATTACTGGAACAGATCCCCTGTATGGCTCTCTCTGCAACAACTGAAAGCCAGCTTCATCTCTTCTTCCTCCCACTGACTTTCAGCTGAAGCAGAGAGTCAGACAGGGGATCGGTCCCAGTAATTGCCCCTCCTACTGGATGCATTACCCTCCCTGTACACTATACACTTCCCCTACTGCCTAGGCCCCACCGTGTGCCCCCACCCCCACAGTACTGCTACCTTTCCGCCTCTCCTTCCCACCGGCAACTGCAAGCACACAATAGGATCAGTCAGGATGGAGGGCGGGGAAAGGGTCTGGTAAATGTGACATATTAACTTTCCTGAATGAACACAATGAGCGATCAGTACCAATCACTCACAACTGTGTTGGGGTTTTTTTTTTGGGGGGGGGGGGGACCCTTTCATGTTGGCTGTATATGGCCCCGTGGTTTCTAACGGCAGCCCTGGCCGTGATAGTTACATAGTTTTACTATGCCTCTTTCTTGTCGGCCATTTTCTTGTCGGCCAAAACAGCGAGTGTGAGGTCCTCGTGACTGTAACCAAAGTCCACACTGCAGAACGCTGCCGGTGAATTTGTGGACTTGTACGTCCCCCATAAATGTTCTGCCAGCAACAGAATCATTGGTGATAGTTGATTGAGAACTACAAGCCGACAGCCGCTAATTGTTAAAAACAGGTACCCGCCCCCCCCCTCAAAAAAAGGTGCCAAATGTGCACTGCTGCTCATGAAATGCCTTATATTTTTCTTCAATGAATACAAGGTGTTCTTGGATTGGATGAAGTAGGGAGGAGGGGCTGTGAGGTCACCATCATTGAAAAAAGAACAAGCAGTGATATGAATGGTAGCTTTGCTGAACGACCAACCACTTGTGGTCAGTGTGCAGTGGGCAGCCACTTACATCGAACCTGAGCATATACTGGAAGATTACGACTTTTGCTGTAAGGGTACATTCAGGTGGTCAGAGGAGACCCCCAGCAACAATCAGTAGCAGTTATAAATGCTGCATGCACACTCCATGTGTGAACAAGTGCAGCTGTCAGGGGCAGCTGTCAGATTTGTACTCTATGCAGATCTATTGTCAGCATCGCATCTGTTTGTATGAAACCACTCATCTGATTGGTTGTATGCGAACAGAGCCTCCGACTGACCCTGGATGCAACCAGCGTGCTGAGTTTTGGCCGCACACAAACTGGGCGCAGCTTATTGGTGACCATAACACAGAGTATTGCTGCGTCCAGGGTGGGGCCACATCAAACTATCCACTGTTATTCAGACGTCTGAATGTAACCTAATACGGCAAACCAATACAGTGATTTCCAGCTTCCCCACTGGTCTATCAAGTATGAGTAAAGCAGATGGTTCTTTTTTTTTTTTTTGGTTAACCAGTGAGTTGAAAAAAAAAAATGGCTTGATTCCCCCATCCACACATTTGAGGTGGATGGGGGAATCCTCCACACTAATCTATCGTATTTTGACAGCAGAGAGACTTCCTCCTGCCATCAAAATACACTGATCAGGCTATAGCTGGCAGTGCTGATCAAGCGTCAAAATTCTGGCTGTACAGAAGTCGATCAGTAGTCCCTGATGGACTGGCCGACTTTCGAGCCATGTGTGGCCAGCTTAAAGTGGTTCTAAGCCCTGGTTCACACTATGCGGGCTGGTCGTGGGAATGGCATCTGTACCCGTACCCACCACCCGCAGCAAAATCTTGCTGCTCTTATGAGAAGCGCGGGGCTGCCATTCATTCTGAATGACACCCTCATGCATCTCAGCCCGCAACGCATTTGCGGGTCAGGGAACCACAGGGACTATGAGATTTCCCTGCAGCTGTGTTACAAATCTGCATGTACCTTTTTGTTGCAGGTAACGCAGGCATGGCAGAATCTTCAAATGAATGGGCTGCCATGCCCATACAAACACGGGCCGCACGGCCCGCACAAGCATGAACCAGGGATTAAGACAGAAGGGTTTTTTTTGTTTTTTTTAAATGCGTTTTCTGCATTAATGTGAAAAACATTCTGCATGCAGCTCTCTCCCATCTACAAATTGTAACAATCTGTACAGTTTGCAAAAAGAATTGATACATTCTATATCTGTACTGTATGATGTATGATCATTATCCATTTTGTGATTTTGTTTCTGTGAATAGCTACCAGTGAGAAACATGTCAGGGGTTAGTCTGACATCTGCTGTTTGATCTCATTTTGCTATGCAGGCCCAGTAGCCTGCAGCTGAGGTCACAAAGACGGAGCACAATGATAGCCATATTTAAATATCCCCTCTAGCATTAAAAAAGCAATCCGCTGGTATTTAATATGACGCTGTGGACCTGACAGCAAAAGGCGTGATTTCAGCACAAGCAAGCAGGGTGGAGGATGTGGTGGTGGTGGTGGGGGGGGGGGGGGGGGGTGCCAGAAGAAGTTCAAGTGCTGATGATCTGAGTGGGTGGAAATTTAGATAAGGGGGTACAGTGATATCCCAGACATATATTTAGGAAATGCAACTGCTGAAAGGCTTCTTTGTGTTGTGCTGGTCTTGCTCAATGTGTTTGTTAAAAGATTTTTCCACTCTGCAAATAAAAGAGCATTTTGACAAGATAAACTGCCCGTCCGCCTGTGCTGTATGTTGGCGCAGGGGTCAGGAGCGTGCGGCTGGCAGTGGAACAGGTTGAAGGGGCAGGGTGTCATGCGAGTTTACTCTGTGTGTTTGTATAGATTGCAGAGCACAGATAGGACGCATCTGTCATTAAATGCGGACGCCGAGGCATGCCAAAACGCAGTAGGAGCTTACATTAAATATTGTCATATTGTGTATTTATAGATTCTGTGAAGACACATGTAGTTTTTCTGTTCTGTATGGAAACTGCCTTTTTCATGGCATCCTGGAAACCTTGTTTTGAGCCGCCCTTGTAGCTATGTGAAAGTGTTATACCTATTGCATTGGAACCAAAAAACGTCCTTCAGGGGATGTGCTGCACGGCAGTAGAGATTTTATTGTTTATTTTCACTTTAAATATTTTTATATAGTGTTGTGACAAGGCAACAAGTAATCCTCGCTCAGGAAGAAAGTGAAAAAGGTAGCAATGAAGAGTCAGTGTAACAAATAATAACAAATATGTTATACTTACCTGCTCTCTGAAGTGGTTTTGCACACAACAGCCCCAATCCAACTCTTCTCTGGTCCCCCGCCAGTGATCCCCCCACATGGAAGAACAATATATTTGAAATATATTTTAAACATATTCTTCCCAAATAAATTGACATATATTTGAAATGCTACAATTTTGGCCATATTATATATATATATATATATATAAAATGCATGTTGAAATGCTTTTTTATTACACATTATATGAATTTTTTTTTAAAAATACATTTCAAATATACTGTATGTCTTTAAAAATACAAATGTACATTTTTGGAATGCATTTACAAATATATGTAAAAAATATATGTTAAAATCACTTTTTTATATGTTAACAAAAATTTGAAGAATATATTTACAAAAAATATATTTTTCAAAATATATTCTTCTATATGGGTTGACTCCAACCCCCTGCTGAGTGCCCACCATAGCATTGTTTTGAGCAGTGTGTGTATATATATATATATATATACACACACACACACACACACTATTGCCAAAAGTATTGTGACACCTGCCTTTACATGCACATGAAATGTAATGGCATCGCAGTGTTAGTCCGTAGGGTTCAATATTGAGTTGGCCCCGCCCTTTGCAGCTATATCAGCTTCAACTCTTCTGGGAATGCTGTCCACAAGGTTTAGGAGGGTGTCTATGGGAATGTTTGACCATTCTTTCAGAAGCGCATTTGTGAGGTCAGGCACTGATGTCGGATGAGGAGGCCTGGCTTGCATTCTCCTAAAGGTGTTCTGTCTGGTTGAGGTCAGGACTCTGTGCAGGCCAGTCAAGTTCCTCCACCCCAAACTCGCTCATCCATGTCTTTATGGATCTTGCTTTGTGCACTGGTGCGCAGTCATGTTGGAACAGGAAGGGGCCATCCTCAAACTGTTCCCACAAAGTTGGGAGCATGAAATTGTCCAAAATATCTTGGTATGCTGACACCTTAAGAGTTCCCTTCACTGGAACTAGGGGGCCAAGCCCAACACCTGAAAAACAACCCCACACCATAATACCCCCTCCACCAAACTTTACACTTAGCATGAGGCAGTCAGGCAAGTGCCATTCTCCTGACAACCACCAATCCCAGACACATTCATCTGATTGCCAGACAGAGAAGCATGATTGGTCACTCCAGAAAGCATGTCTCCACTGCTCTAGAGTCCAGTGGTGGCTTGCTTTACACCATTGCATCCGACGCTTTGCATTGCACTTGGTGATGTAAGGCTTGAATGCAGCTGCTCGGCCATGGAAACCCATTCCATGAAGCTCACTACACACTGTTGTTGTGCTAATCTGAAGGCCACAGGAAGTTTGGAGGTCTTTAGCTATTGACTCTGCAGACAGTTGGCGACTTCTGCGCACTGTACGCTTCAGCATGCACTGACCCTGCTCTGTCATTTTTCGTGGCCTACCACTTCGTGGCTGTTGTTCGCAGTTGCTTCCATTTTGTTATAATTCCACTAACAGCTGACCGTGGAATATTTAGTAGCAAGGGAATTTCACGGATGGACTTATTGCACAGGTGACAACCTATCACGGTACCACGCTTGAATTCACTGATCTCCTGAGAGCGATCCATTCTTTCACAAATGTTTGTAGAAGCAGTCTGCATGCCTAGGTGCTTGATTTTATACACCCGTGGCCATGTGAGTGGGAGGAAACAAGAGTACCTGGAGGAAACCCAGACAGGCACAGGGAGAACATGCAAACTCCAGGCGGGTCATGCCGTGGTTGGGACTCAAACCAACAACACTAGTGCTGCCAGATGGAAAGAAGTGTGACATATGAACTTATTTCTGCATATTTGTGCGTATACATGCAGAAATACTGACTGGCAACTCAAATTGTTTTTTTATCTATGGCCAGTGCATGTATATGCGTGTACAGGCAGTTGTAGAAGGATAACTATGATTCTTATTGAGTCACACTATATATATATATATATGATATTATAAGATGGCTATATACAGTACTCAATTTTGTGCTTCTGTCCATAACTTAATATATTTCAAGTTGTTTATTGCAAATGACAAACATATATCTAGATTGTGACTGTGTCATCAGACATGTGTGTCATTTTAGGTGGGGTGAGGTGAACACTGTAGACCCTCGCCTCCTCTCCGATACTCGCTGTACCTACCTATGTGGGAGATGAACTATCAGGGCCAATGCAGCCGTTGCAGCGGTCTGAGGCTCTAAAATCCCTGCTCTTCTCTAGCTTCTTCCTGCAGAGCTGCTTGGATGGATCACAGGAATTCTGATTGGTCAGTGCTGACACACAGCATCTCTCTGATCCATCCATGAAGCACTGCAGGAAGAAGAGGGAGAAGAGCGTGAAATTTAAATCCCTGGACCGCTACACTGGCTGCATGGGCACTGACAGTTCCCCACCCATAGAGGTAAGTACAGGGGAGACAGAGGAGGTATGGAGTTTGCACTGTGTTAGTTCACCTTTTTCATTTTTGCTGAAAAGGTGAACTAACCCGTTAATGCATTTCATCATTAGTATGTAATTGTTAAATTAAATGGTGCAAGTGCCTGAATATAAATTGGTATCAGCTTCTTACATACATTCACAGCAAAGCACATTTCATAGCAATGGAGTGAGAAACAGCACAAGGAGCCAATCAGTTGTGCTGCAGCACAAGGGGCATGTTGATAGAAGGAGAAAGCAGAGTGACAGATCATTAGTCTGCTGCTTATTTCACTATCCAATCACAGTTTGGGGGAGGGACAAGACCTGTAATTGTTACTGAGCTGCAGTGGAGAAAGAACAGGTCTCCTTCCCTGTCAGAGAGAGCTGTGCCGTGTGGTAGAATGATGTGTGTAAATGTTAGGACCACTGGTGGACTGACCATTTGGAAATTCGGGCACTGCCCGAGAGCCCGGGGTCAGTAGGGGGCCCCATGAGATGCCCCTGGTACCTTTTTCATAGGCTTTTTTGAGTTTGGGCAAGGACATAGGGGCCCCATGATCCCCTATTGCCCGGGGGCCCCATGAGTTGTCAGTCCGCCGCTGGTTAGGACTGGATGACCAGAAATACAAATACTCTGGCTAGTAATACAGCTCCTTTATATATATTCCATCTGTGTATTTAACTATTTGTCTGGCGTTCAGCTTTAAATGTAACCTGTCATTGAACATGCCATTTCTGACTTCTCCATCTGAAAATGCTAGTTGCCTGGTTGTTGTGCTGGCCTACTTACTTCCACACTTTCTGAGTTACTGGTTCTAATAAGTATAAAGATAAAAATCTCTGACTTTTCCCTGTCATTCCTGATCTGTATACTTTGTCCAGGCTAGTGACTTGCCAAGAAACAGAAGAAGGTCAGCAATTGCTGCCCCCTTAAGTCCCCCATGACTGGCTAACTTGAACATCAAGTTAATTCATGTAGTTTACACAGTGCAAAGTCATGCTAATGAACTAAAATTTTTACAAAAATCCCTTTTTCTTTTAATAGGAAGTAACGCATTTTTTAATTTGACATGCTTTTGTTTTCTTGCACTTTCATATTTTTGTGAAAAATAATAAGATTTGTACATCAGCCACTAGAGGGAGCCCTCAGTGGCTAATCATTATGTCACTGCCCAACTTGAACATGTGATTTACCCAGGGAAGGGAAGCAGGGAAAGGCAGCAGGTTCACTTTGCTCCATTTTCTTCAGCAGCATACACTCAACATTGTCTTTGCACCCCTGCTACTTAGCTTGGCCATTGGGAGTAAGGCCCCTTTCACACAGGGTGGGATTCAAATTGCTCAGCAGGGGACTTCAACTGAGAGAATTTGGAGGCTGCCAGTGCTGCAGATCAGGAGTTCTGAGTTCTCCTTAACCACTTCAAGTCCGGACACTTTCACCCCCTTCCTGTCCAGGCCAAATTTCAGCTTTCAGCTCTATCACACTTTGAATGACAATTGCGCAGTCATGCAACACTGCACCCATATGAATTTTTCAGCATTTGTTTGAGACAGATAAAACTTTATTTTGGTGTTATTTATTCACCACTGGGATTTTTATTTTTTTGCTATATAAATGAAAAAGTTCAAACATTTTGAAAAAAAAGGGTTTTTCTTATAACAGTTTTGCAAATAAATAATCTTTCTTCAGAAATATTGGCCAAAATGTATTCAGCTATCTTTTTGGCAAAAAAATAATAACCCAAATTAGTTTATAGCCAAATATTATAATTTTAATTTTTTTTAAACGTTTTTATTATATTATTATTTATGGGGTTTTTTTTTTTGTTTTTTTTTACAAACTGTCACCCTAGCAGTACAGTGTCACCATAGTGACAGTGTACTACTTGTAGGGGGTGATAAAGATTTTTTTTTTTTACACTGATTGCTTTTACACCCATAAAGGCTGTAAAAGCAATAATTTCTCCTTCTCCCTGGCTGCATTCTTGCAGCCATTGAGAAATACTGTGAGAGCTGTGATTGGTCACTGTCACATGGTATAAGACTGTTGTGAATAGCCTTGTACCATGTGACCTCTGTGATCATTCACAGATTTCACACGTAGTAAGCAATGATGTCAGGAAGTAACATCTTGCTTACTACTATTCTTGTGATCACTGATTGGCCAATCAGTGATCACATGATTGGGACCTCACACAGAGGTCCCATACAGTGATCAGTGTTCACGGTGCCCCACGATCACAGGGAGCGCACACAGGCAGGGAATGCCGAGGCCATTTATAAACGGCCACCCACTCCTGCACTGCTCCTGTCCGGCCGTTTATGTACATGGGCCAGATGGGAAGCGGTTAATTACGTAGTTCAGTAATTAAGAAAGTGGCAAAACCAAAGACACTGAGGCTAGGTTCACGCCTATCCATTTTTGTGGTGTATTTTTGCACATGCGTTTTTAATGTGTTTTTGCTGCTTTTTTTTTTTTTTTTTTAAATTTTTGTTGCAAGGTAGATTTAATGCGCAAAAGGCATCAAAAATGCATAAACAACACAGCAAAAACGCACTACATGCTTTTCTGCAACATTTCCATTGAAGTCTATAGGTACTTTTTTAAATGCAAAAAGTTGCATTCTTGGTTCTGACCCTTTCCAAAAAAACGCACCGGGTGAAAACACGGAGATATGAACCTGTCCCATAGGAAATCATGTTAAATGGACCGTACTGCGTTTCTGCAAAATGCTGTGGAAAACGCTTAGGTGTGAACCTAGGGTGAGGGCCCATTCACACAGGTGGACTCCGCCAAGTGAATCCGCCTGCTCAGCTGGGGATCTGTCTGGTGATCACCGCTGAGGAGGTGGGTGACTTGTTCAGAGCTAACACAGACACAGCCCGCCCGCTGTTTTCTATGAAGCAGTCGGATGCAAACAGGCCGCCTGTCTGTTTACATCTGACTGCCATCCGATCCGCTATCAGGGGTGTCAAACTGGCGGCCCTCCAGCTGTTGCGAAACTACAAGTCCCATCATGCCTCTGCCTTCGGGTAACTGTCAATCGTGCAATGCCTCATGGGACTTGTGGTTTGGCAACAGCTGGAGGGCCGCCATTTTGACACCCATGCGCTAGAATGAATGGGGAGTGGATCCTATATCCATCTGTTTTTAGCAGATCGGATGCAGGCTGGTGTAAACAGACACGTCTGTTTACATCCTCCTCCCCATAGAGAGCAATGGGTGGTCTGTTTGGGTCCACCAGAAAAACAGCCAGGTGGACCCAGACGGTTCACCCATGTGAAAGGGCCCTAAGGCATCTATAATTCTATGGAAGTCAGCAATGGCAGCCCTCATATTTGTCTCTGTAGTTTACTTTAACAACTGGTAAAGCTGAACTCTAGCTGTGTTTTTTTTTTGTCTGGTTACCCTGGTCCAGCTTGATCCATGTAAGTATGCCTATCTCATATATGAGCGATCACTGCAGAAGCTGCAAATATCACAAGGGGTCGCTTGCTCAGCACTGCCGCCATTCGTAGAACGCTTTCTATTTCTGAGATTGGACAAGATGGAGGGGCAGGGAGACGATGTCATACAGTAATAGCCACCTGGTCCAGTCAGAGAACCAGTGGCATCCTGAGGCAGGTGCGGCCCGCACCAGGTGACACCTACCACATGGGGTGACACCGGACCCGCTCCACAAAAAGGTAAGTTGTAAAGCAAGCTGATGATACCCGCAGGATGGATCCATCCTGCGGGGATCGTCGGCTTTCTTTACAACTTACCTCTTCATGGCTGTCACCCCGTATAGGTTGCATGACGATGATCCCCGCAGGATGGATCGGATCTGCGAATTGGGGAGCATAATGGATTGGACTCTGATCCATTATGCTCAATCTGCAGATCCAATCCATTCTGCGGGGATCGTCGGAGGGGGTGTCACCAAGTGTTATCGCACCGGGTGACACCAACCCTAGGGACGCCCCTGCAGAGAACACCTTGTATTAATTGAAAAAAACAAAAGCCATTCTGTGAATGGTGGCAGAAAACCACTGTGGTTGCTATGCAGAAGGGAAGCTGCTCAGCATAGGACCCAGATTACTGCTATCACTGTAGTAGCACTGACTACTACAGTCAGGGCCGGTGCTAGACTATTTTGCTACCCCAAGGCAAGACCTATTATTTGCACCCTCCACCCTTAAAAAAAAAACCCCTTCAAAACAAAACTCCGCACACAGCTAATCTTTGCTAATGTTAAGCTGGCCATACATGTATAGATTTTCATTAGAGATTTCTGGTTTCCAGAATATTTGTTTGATTTTCTAATCATTAGTGGAGTCAAATCGATGTTCATTTTCGACAGCAATGACTGGAAAAATCGAAGGGGCGGAACGGAAACTTTCTCGATTGGACGAATTATGAAATAGTGCATGGGGTTATCGTTCAGAAATTACATTCATTTTAAAATCGAATGTTAAAAGCAAAAGACAATTTTTGAATGAGATTCGTCCATTCGCCAAATGTTCAAAGAATTTTCGTACGACTTTTCTTACAAATATTCTCGTCCAAAAATCCACATGTGTAAGGAGCGGACTGACCATTTGGAAACTCGGGCACTGCCCGAGGGCCCGGGGTCAGTAGGGGGCCCCATGAGATGCCCCTGGTACCTTTTTCATAGGCTTTTTTGAGTTTGGGCAAGGACACAGGGGCCCCATGATCCCCTATTGCCCGGGGGCCCCATGAGTTGTCAGTCCGCCCCTGGTCAGCTGTAGCTCCATACGGAGACGGACTGGGGAGCTGGGAGGAAGCACGGCCTGTGCATCACCTCATTGGCTGGATACCACTTCTACACGGATTGACTGAAGTTTTCAGGAGACAGCTTCATCTCCAGCTAACATCATCCAATCCAGTCTAGGGACAGTGACACCAGGACCCAGAAGTGACGTTTTACACATTGCTTCTGGGTATTTAACACAAAGGGGAGATCAGTGAATAGGTGTTCTCTGATCTCCCTCCCTTCTACTAGAGGCACCCACCATGCAGGGGCAGACTGACAACTCATGGGGCCCCCGGCAATAGGGATCATGGGGCCCCTGTGTCCTTGCCCAAACTCAAAAAGCCTATGAAAAAGGTACCAGGGGCATCTCATGGGGACCCCTACTGACCCCGGCCCTCGGGCAGTGCCCGAGTTTCCAAATGGTCAGTCCGACCCTGCCACCATGTATTTCCCAGGTCTGCTGATGGGAGCATGGAGCCTGGGAAGCATGGCAGGTCACATGGGGTGTGGAAGTGATCTGGTGGCTGCACAGCTATTGGATCATTTCCACCTGACAGTCAGCCTGTCAGATTTACTCACACTCAATGAGATGCTTCCTGTTAGTTCTTGTTTACACTTGTGATACTTGTGCTACAGCCTCGCCTTCACCTTCCGTCCTCCAGCAAAGGAAGGGATAATCACTCCGTCAGTGAAGGGCTGTGAGCAGCCGTGGCTGGCCGCCCGCACCCGCAATTAAAAAAAGAGTCCCCCTCTCCTCCTCGCCTCCTGCGCCCCTCTGGTGACCTGTGGGGCCAAGGGAAAATATATTTAATGTTACAGCAGGGTCGGCTGTACTGCCCTCTCAGCGCCCCTGGCTGTGACTGCGTCCTAGGCATCTGCCTAGTTTGCCTAGTGGTAGCACCGGCCCTGACTACAGTGATTTGCATCTTCTACAGCGATCACTTAGGTGTGACATATGCATACTTTGGTCCAAGCTAGCCCATTGTAACTATGCAATAAAAATCATTTCTAGTGTTCAGCTTTTAGATATCAATCGCACAGTAGGGTAGATTTACTAAAACTGGAGCACTCAGAATCTGGGGCCACCGTGAATGGTGGCCAATCAGCTTCTAACTTCATCTAGAATTAAGCTTTGGCAATAAATCCTAGAAGCTGATTGGTTTCTATACACAGTAGATTTTTCACTCTCCAGTTTTAGTAAATAACCCCCAGTGTGCATTGGTTTCAGAAGGTCGCCCTACACATAGACCGAAATTGTGAGAAGGAATAATTAAGCTGGCCGTACTTGTTTTTTTTTTTTAATTCGACCAGTGGGTTGAATGAAAAAAAGTGAAATGATTCCCCATTCATGCATTCAAGGTGGATGGGGAAAACACTCCCGCTGAGCTATTGGATTCTACCAGTGGGGAGCCTTCCCCCCAGCAGAATATATGGGTCCTTTCACAGGGGGAAGACCCGTTTAGCGGATCCGCTTACTCAGCGGGGGATCTCTTCGCTGATCCCCGCTGAGCACGCGGATGACAGCTCTGTGTCTGCTCCACTGCTGCAGAGCAGACACAGAGCAGCTCGCTCTCCTCAATGGGCGGCCAGTTGAAAACAAATCGCCTGTCCATTTCCATCTGACAGACGGAAGGGGAATTGGATACCCATCCGTCCATTATTTGCAGGTCGGATCGGATTGGATATCGGCGGGTGTATAGGATAATGGAGGTTCCAATCAGGTCAGCCTGAAAAACAGGCAGGTGGACCCAATCGGAACGTCCATGTGAAAGAGGTTAGTGTTTCCAACTATAGCCAGGTTCACTGATCATTCAGGAAAAACCCTATAGACCATGCATGGATCGAAATTCGTCTGGTCTCTGCTGAACTGGCCAAATTTCTATCCATGTATGGCCGGCTTTAAGCACAACTATTGTGTTAGCACTGAAAAGCTCATCCACCTTACCAACCATTTCATATCTGCCGGATTATCCCTCTCTGCCAATCCCTCCACTGGCTTCCCATTGCCCAACAAATAAAATTCAAAATATTAGCAATAACATATAAAGACATTTATAACTCTGCCCCAAATTACATCATCAATCCTGTCTCCAAATATCACCCAAACCGTCCTCTCTGCTCCTCCCATGACCTCCTACTCTCTAGCTCCCTTGTCTCCTCTTCCCATGCTCATCTCCAGGACTAATCCAGAGCCTCCCCCATCCTCTGGAACTCTCTATCCAACCTATCCAAGTATTGCCTACTCAGCCCCTTTTAGGTGATCCCTGAAAACCTATCTCTTCAGGGAAGCCTATCCTGCCTTCAGCTAACAACCAAATTTTCTATTTCTCCTATCAGTTCATCCCCCACAGTTATTACCTTTTGTACCACCAGCCCTTCCCTCTTAGACTCCTAGGATGTAAACTCCCAGGAGCAGGGCCCTCCTAACCCTCTTGTATTGTTGTGGTATTGTCTCCCTTTATATTGTAAAGTGCTGAGCAAACTGTTGACGCTATATAAATCCTGTATATTAATAATAATTGGCAGCACAGTAGCCAAATACTTAGCACTTCTGCCTGGCAGTACTAGGGTCATTGGTTTGAATCCCAACCATGGCACCACCTGCCTGGAGTCTGCATGTTCTCCCAGTGCCTGCATAGTTTTCCTCCAGTTACTCCGGTTTCCTCCCACTGTCCAAATACATGCTGATAGGTTAATTGGATCCTGTCTAAATTGGCCCTAGTATGTGTGTGTATGAATGTAGGTTACGGACCCTAGACAGTACACCCCTTGAGGGTTAGGGACTGATGTGAATGTACAATATATATATATATATATATATATATATATATATATATATATATATATATATAGTGTTGTGTAAATGTATGGCACTATATAAGTACCGTATTTGCCGGCGTATAAGACGACTTTTTGACCCTTGAAAATCTTCTCAAAAGTCGGGGGTCGTCTTATACGCCGGTACACATGTTAGGGGGGCTGCGGCATTAAGTACAGGGGTTTGCAGGGGCTGATGTCTCTTACCTGGATCCAGTCCCACGACGATCCGGTCCAGGAAGCGCGGCGTCTCCTTCAGATCGGCCACTGGATGTTCGTGCGGCTGCTCGGCTCCGCCTCCTCACCGGTGATTGGCCGCCAGAACTGTAGCTCAGGAAAGGCACACAGGCGGCCAATCACCGGCGAGGGGGCGGAGCCGAGCGGCCCCGCGAAAATTGAGAGCCGAAGCAGCAGGTAAGTGTTCTGTGTAGAGGTGCTGCTGCAACCACATATGCTGGCTGCAGCAGCACCATACGAGAACAGGGTCAGCAAGTCTCAGTGGGAGGAATAGTGCCCCATCATTGGTGTCACTGATACCAATGATGGGGCACTATTCCTCCCACTGATACCAACGATGGGGCACTATTCCTCCCACTGACACCAACGATGGGGCACTATTCCTCCCCCCCACTGACACCAACGATGGGGCACTATTCCCCCCCCCACTGACACCAACGATGGGGCACTATTCCACCCCCCACTGACACCAATGATGGGGCACTATTCCACCCCTCACTGACACCAATGATGGGACACCATTCCTCCCACTGACACCAATGATGGGGCACTATTCCTGCCACTGATACCAATGATGGGGCACCATTCCTGCCACTGATACCAATGATGGGGCACTATTCCTCCCACTGACACCAATGATGGGGCACTATTCCTCCCACTGACATCAATGATGGGGCACTATTCCTCCCACTGGTGTGCATTGGAAGAGGGGTAGTCTTATACGGCGAGTATAGCCCAAACACTACATTTTAGCAGGAAAAGTAGGGGGGTCGTCTTATACGCCCAGTCGTCTTATACGCCGGCAAATACGGTACCTGTAATAAATAAATAAAAATAAATAATAAAAAGCAGGAAAGAAAACTTGCATATGTAATGAACATAAACGGTTGTGCCTATGTACATACATACAGTATATAAAGATATTGAAAAAAAATCAATTAATAAATAACATAAAAAGGAAAAACTGTTACACTTCTACTTAGAGAAATACAGGGTGGGATTTCCATATACAATTAAAATTTTTACACAGAAACAGGTTTTTTAAAACTTGAACAAGTTGAGCATTGAGAATTCTGTCCACAAATTCATCTCTTAGCAGACTACAACAATGCCCCAGGCTTGGTAATCGGACTGTCAATACTGCTGGCAAAGTGGCCCACGCTAATACCAATGACTGGCAGAGTGACTACATTAACACCACGGCTTTTTTCTCTGTTGTCGATGCTTGCGGCATCTTTAGTGCAGCTTCCAGTAAGACGAGGAATAGCAACCCATATATAATGCTCCTAGAATGCCCCACGCTAAAACTGCAGTGCATGGAGAATGAATGTATGGAAGCAATTGTCTACTGTAGCTGCAATCAGCTTGCCACCTTCTGTGATTGTAGGGTGGACATTAGTACTGCAAGCTGGTATCTGTATAGGAGTGCTGATTGAAGGTCCCGATGACATATACACACCCGAGATATGCAGCAGGCCTACACTGGTGGTCAGAGAATGGAATGAGTTCCCCTCTACAATCCCATTTGCAGGTTTAATGAGACTGTGTTACAAACTTGCAGGTAAAAACGCAGAAAAAGAGTATTTCAAAAACTGCTGATCTACTGGGATTTTCACACAACCATCTCTAGGGTTTACAGAGAATGGTCTGAAAAAGAAAAAATATCAATAGAGCGGCAGTTGTGTGGACGAAAATGCCTTTTTGAGGTCAGAGGAGAATGGGCAGACTGGTTCGAGATGATAGAAAGGCAATAGTAACTCATGTCAATATGGACCAAAATCTCTGAGGAATGTTTCCAACACTTTGTTGAATCTATGCCATGAAGAATTAAGGCAGTTCTGAAGGCAAAAGGGGGTTCAACACGGTACTAGCAAGGTGTACCTAATAAAGTGGCCAGTGAATGTATGTCACTGGAAAGTTTCACCCCCAGTGCATACTCTTAGCCATGATGGCACCAAAAGTGACAGAATTGCTACCATTTTATTGTGATTGTACCACTGTAGCCTACATGAAAAATTGCCCAAATCAGAACTTGGATTTAATGTCTGATAACGCAATAAAGCTGGTGTCAGAGTAATGCAAAAGGCATATTGGTTAGGAGTAAAGCATACTTCAGAATAAATTGTTTCCAATTTAAGGAAGTGTGATATCTGAATATCTGGATGTAGCACCCTCTTGGATAGGTATCTAGGATGTTAAGAAATTTTAGTTTAGTTTTCTTTTTTTTTTTTTGCTCCTCTATAATCATTGGGGCACCTTTTGATTGCTTTGGGCTGTTCTAGATCTCACAGGCTACAGGTTTTATTGTTGCCCCCTACTTTCTAGATGTTTCTAGAACATGGTGGGTGGGAAAGTCAAATGAGCAGACTGAAAATGTATTGTGCTTCAGCCAATCCCTTGTGGGGCTTGCCCAGTAGGTGGTCAAAGAGGCATATAAATAGTCTGAGCTTTAGAATGGTAGCATCTTTTTCCATCCAGCTGGGAGGGGGTGGTTGCCCCCCCCCCTCCCCGCAGTAATTCTGCTGATTCATGCCGACATTCATCGAGGTCCCAGCTATAGCATAGTTGGGGGCGGAACTATTTCTAGATCTTCCTGGAGCTAAGGATCCGATCTGGAGAGCTTAATGAAGAGTGACCGTTGAAGGTTGGAAAGGGTCTGGCTGTCCTGTGGCATTGTGGGCATTAAAGTCTCCCTCACTGAAGAGTGTCCGGTGGATACTGGATGGAGGCATCTGGCTATCTGTGACAGTGTGAGTATGGACCTCAGCTGAAGGATTAGTGACTTAGTGCTGGTGTCCTTTGGGTGAGAGTGCAAGTGGTGACTCTTCGAGGTCTCAGTTCTGGCTATCTTACTTTGCTTCTGGCTTAGCACAGTGTAGTGGGTGCTCCTGTTCCTATGTAGTGTTTCCGGTGTATCCCATACTGCCCTACACCCTCTCTCGCAATAAATACAAAAAAGTCATCCCCGATTGAGCAGAAATGTATGGACTGTTGCTATGTGCCTGGCCGCTTCTTCGCTGTTTTGGGAAAGAACCTGTTAAACTACAGCAACTCCTTTGGGCTACGTGTAGCATAACTCAGCTGGAGGGATGACCCAAACCAGCTTCTATATATTGCGGAGATGTAGTATGATGTGTAGCCATAAAAAAGGACACAAGCATTTCTAGGCTAGGTCAGGGGATTTCTTTAGAGAGCGGTATCTATATCAGAATTTGAATCCAGTGAGAAAGCAATGCCTTGCTGGTTTGGCTAGCGCAGTGCAAAGCCATGGAAGCAAATGAGTTCTGCAGGTAAAGGAGAGCTTGACGTGATCAGTAAACTTGGTATGAGCCACACACAAAAAGTAAATTGGGCCAGGCCATTAGGAGGAATGTAGTTCATCCATTGGATCCCCAGGTAAGGAAAATGGAGTTTTATATATATATATATATATATATATATATATATATATTCCATGAGGAATAGATAGAATTTGAACTGAGATCAGACTTAAGGCCCACACACACGATAAGAAAATCTTTCATATGGAAAGCGGTCGTACGATAATCTCCTCGTTAGTATATAGCTTTTGAGAGTTGATGCTGCAATAACTGAAGGGACAAGTGCAAAAATGTCTTGAATGATACCAGACAGGGCAGCAGGGGTGCGCAAAATCATGTGTGTATATACACGTGATTTTGCATTTCTGGGTAGGGGGCGCGGCTCCGGCTGAAAATCGCCGGGTCACGGACGGTAGTTAACCGCTGGCGCCTGGTGATTACTGAGCATCTCCAACAGGGAGGAAGACTGTTTTGTTTACAAACAGTATTCCTCCCTGTCGGCTCAGGCACGCTGCTCTGGATGGCTGTGCACAGCACAGCCATCCAGAGTAGTGTGCTTACAGTAAAGCACACACCCCCTCCCCCTAGTAAAGCACTTCCTACACATAGTTAACCCTTTGATCGCCCCTCATATTAATCCCTTCCTGCCCAGTGCCATTAGTACAGTGTCAATGCTTTTTCTTAGCACTGATCACTGTATTGGTGTTACTAGGGATGTCAGTGATACCAAGTCAGTTCCCCCCACCCCACCCCCAGTGTCAGAATGTCTGCCGCAGTCCCGCTATAAGTCACTGATCGCCGTCATTACTAGTAGAAAAAAAAAATCCCATTATATATACTGCCATTTGAAAATGCTATAAATTTCACATAAACCAATTAATTTACACGTAATGACACATAAAAGACATGTTGCAGAATACATTTTGGCCTAAATTTATGACAAAATTAGATTTTTTAAATTTTTTTACTGTACATGTTTAATAGCAAAAAGTCAAAAATATAGTTTTTTTTCTCAAAATTGTCGGTCTTTTTTTTATAGCGCACAGGCGATCAAATACCACAGAAAGAAAGCTGTAATAGTGGGGAAAAAGGACGTAAATTTCATTTGGGTGCAGCGTTGCATGACCGCGCAATTGTCAGTTAATGTAACACAGCGCCGTAACGAAAAAAATGGCCCGGTCAGAAAGAGGGGTAAATCCTCAGGGTGGTTAATCAGTACAGTAGTTGTCCGAAAATATAATACGATACATGACATCATTTCGGAAATTCTATTCTGTCGTACGAGAATTTGTTCATAAATTGGGTAACCTCTTCATTTTCAATATGGAGATTAGCATGCAAAAAAAAAAAAAGGATGCTCATTTGTTCGATGTTCTCATTGTGTGTACTAGGCATTCGTCTTGACGTTGCTGAAAAGCCACATAGTGAAGCTTGCTGCTATGATTGGAAGTGAGCAGTTCAGGTGTGATTGACATTGATCAATTTACAACCACCGATGGCTGGGAGTGGAGCCAGCATGGCACAGCTGCCATCTTTGCTTAGTCTTAGATCATGTTTTGTTTATGTTTCAATGCAGAACATATGGTGCACTTAGCAAAGTCAAGCTTACTCATTGACACCATCAAAATTATCACCATGGGTTAATTTTTGTGCTAATGTAAAAAAAAAGCAAAAAAAAACTAAACATATTTAAAGCAAAAGTACAGGCAGATGTAAATTACATATACTGTATCTAATGTATTTGATTAAACATTCTTAGATGTATTTTAAACAGTAGCTCTGTTTGTTCTTATAATAGCCTCCTGTAGCTTCTTGCATTTTCAGATTGGGAGAGGGAGGAACAGCACTGCAAGCCAATCAGACTTTACTACACTGCACAGCACACAGGCGGCTGGCTGACGGGAGGAGAGAATACAAGGTTAACCGTCCTCAGATTGTTATGAAATACAGTTGGATCTCCACAATAACTTATAAAACACCACATCCCATTTATTCAATACAAATCACATCATTAATTAGCAACTAGGGCAGGGGTGTCAAACTGGCGGCCCTCCAACTGTTGCGAAACTACAAGTCCCATCATGCCTCTGCCTTTGGGAGTCATGCTTGTAACTGTTAATTTTGCATTGCCTCATGGGACTTGTAGTTTGGCAACAGCTGGAGGGCCGCCAGTTTGACACCCATGAAATAGGGAATTCTTGAGGTGTCAGTATATTATATTCATTGCAATATCCAGTAATTTATCTGAAACCATATATATGTTATATTTATAATATTCACATAAAAAATCCATTATTACAAAAGACTTAAGGGGAAGGTGTGAGAATAAAACAAAAACAAACATCTATACTCACCTCCCTGCTGTAGCATCAGTGTGATGCTGCTGCTGTCCCCTCTGCTTGTAATTCAGAGAACTGAGTGATCACATGACAGCCCATCACACAGTTCTCAGTCTGCTCTGAGCGGAGAGTTGTGACTGCCAGCCACCGTTCTCTGCTCTACCATCCAGCGCTCACTGCAGTGACAGGTTGGGGAGGGGGCTGGAACGGCTGATCCAACTGCCAATCAGGCATCTGGGTGGATCGTGACATTATTGTCGGGATTCTTCCAGAGCCTGGAGCGGCTCTGTGAAGTCAGCCGACAGTGGACTGTCGGCTGATTCTGGAGAACACAAGTGCACTCCTATGGCCCACAAGAGAAATATGACTACAAAAGCTTTGGCCATACTTATCTTTTAATAAAAATAAATATGAAAAAAAAAAAAGTAATTTCCAAAGGAATATTCTCCTGCAAATGTAAGTTACCATCCAGCTAATGGGGTTTAGTGTTCTGAGATACAGTATACATCAAATGACTATCTATCACAGAATATACCACACATTTTACAGATGAATTGTGGCTGTAACTGCAATGTGTTTCACAGATAATCTCTGCTTCTTCAGACGGAAAAGGGAATAATCATCTATAATTATATAAACGTATGTTAAGACATGAAATCTTATAGTACATTTGTTATATATAATGTTCATTGTAGCATTAACTTACATGAAGTATGTGTTATAGCACCCTGTATGATCATAATCAGATCCCCTTGGGATTGCAATGTATCAAATAGGATGGAACACATGGGGTCCCCAAGGAACACTCCCTCCTCTTGTTCTGTATTATGCGTTTCTACGGAACAATAGAATGAATTGATTCATCTCTTGGTCCCGACCCCCCCCCCCCAGTCATGGCTCTCTAACACACAGTTGAAAAAACATGCCCACCTTGGTCTAATTAAATCTTAAAAGACACAATAGGGTTGATTTACTAAAGGTAAAAGGGCCATTCACTTTTTCTACAAAAGTTATATATGTAAAGGAATTTTCCCTAGAGCTTAGTAAATGTGGTTACATTTCACTTTACAAAAAATGCCCAATCAAAGAAAATAAAAAAACAGCATTTTTTCTTGCACATGATTGGATTATAAAAGTTAGCAGAACTTCACCTCATTCACACAGCTTGGGAAAAAATTCCCTTGCAAAGTACAACATCCTCTGCACAGTGAACAGTCTATTTGCCTTTAGTAAATGAACTCCAGTGCAGTTTGTTATGGCCTCCTGCCTGGTGTGGCTCTATTATAGAAGTATATCATGAAGTGTCATATTAGGTCATAATTATCCTAAGAAATAAATTAATATAAACTGTAATTACCAACCATTATCTTTATTGAATAATTTTAATATACAGGATTTATATAGCGCCAGTTTGTGCATCACTTTACAATATGAGGACAGACTACAGATACAATTCAATACAGGAGGAATCAGAGGGCCCTGCTGGTTAGAACTTACAGTCCTAAACGGTAGGGTCAATTGATACAAAAGGTAATAACTGTGGGGGATGAGCTGATGGAGAGAGTGGAAATACAGTTGCTAGGTAGTGGCAGGATAGGGTTCTCTGAAGAGAAGGGTTATCAGGGATCACCTAAAAGTGAACAGAGTAGGAGGTAGCTGGACAGATTGTGGTAGGGAGTTTCATGGCATGGGAAAGGCCTGGGAAAAGTCCTGGAGGCAAGCATGGAAGGAGGTGACAAGGGAGCTAGAAATCAGGTCTTGGGAGGAACGAAGAGAACGATTTAGTTGGTATTTTGAGACTAGTTTAGTGATATAGCTGGGGGCCAAGTTGTGGATGACTTTTTTAAGTTATTGTTAGTATTTGAATTTAATTCCTTGGATGAGTGGCAGCCAATGAAGGGACTAGCAGAGAGAAGTAGCAGACACTAAACAATTGGTAAGGTGGATGCATCTGGCAGCAGCATTCATGATGGACTGAAGGGGGGATAGCATATTTGAAGGTAATTCATTGAGTAGGGAGCTTCAGTAGTTGAGGCAGGAGATAACCATAGAGTGAATTAAAAGCTTTGTGGTGTCATTGGTTAGGAAGGGGCATATTATGGAGATGTTGCGAAGGTTAAGGCAGCAAGCTTTGGACAGCTATTGGATGTGGGGCCGAAAGGAGAGGTCAAAGTCCAAGATTACACCTAGCACCTTGGCATATGGGGATAAGATGATAGTTGTGCCATTGATCTTGACAGAAGTTGGGAAAAGGGTACATAGGGGAGGAAATATGAGCTCAGTTTTGGATTGAGTTTGAGGAAGGGGTCCATCCAGACTGATATGTTGGTTAATAAATTGGTGATCTGGGAGGTGACTGATAGACTGAGCTGAGGGGTAGAGAGATAGATTTCAGTGTTGTCAGTATAGAAATTTTATTGAAAGCTTTGGGTGGCACAAGGAGGAAGTGTAGATCGAGAATAGGGGAGGTCCAAGGACAGAACCTTGGGGGACCCAGACGGAGAAAGGAAGAGGAGAGGAGGAGGTAGAATTGTAAATTACACTGGAGGTGTGGTGGGATAGGTAGGATGAGAACCAATGAAGAATACAACCATGGAGACCAAAGGAGTAAAGTTTTTCAAGAAGAAGGGGGTGATCAACTATATCAAAAGGCCATTGAAAGGTCCAGAAGTAGGAGTACAGAATAGCATCCATTGATTTTAGCTGTTAGTAATTCGTTTGTGAGTTTTAGAAGAGCAGTTTCTGTGGAGTGTTGAGGGCGAAATCCAGATTGAAGGGGATGAAGAAGGTTATTCTTTTTTATAATAAACAATTTTTATTAGAAGATCAAGGTTTACAAGTAGACCATGTTGGGTCCATAACAGGTAGCAGCACACATTTAGACTAACCTCACAGTCCTACCATATTCAGGGGCGTATCATCAAATCAGTGGGCCTGTGTGCAAGATCAAAAGTAGGCCCTAGGTGTTAAAAAAAGAGAAAAATGCGGCTGCAGTCTGCGTCTGGGGCCAATTACTCGCAAGTGACCGCTGATTGTGCGATTACGTGTGTGTGGCCATGTTTAGCTACAAGACCTGGCAGCTTCCCATTGTTTTCAATAGGGTTGCCTAACTGCAGCTAATCGCAGGAACCCCCACTGGGTTCTCACAAGTGATTGCATAGAGGGTGCATTCACCCTAACACCTTACCACACTGCCACCCTAACAGCTTGCCTTCCTGCCACCTTAACATCTTCCTGACATTTCACAACATCCTGCCAGCTTCCCTCCTCATGCATCCTGGAGAAAATTAGTGGAGGTCACTTCCTTTTTGGTGGCATCTCCAGCTCCCTTCCTGCCTGCAGTTTCAATGTCAGCTGGCAATAGACACGCTCTGCCTCCTCCTCCTTGGAGCTTTATCTGCAGCCAGCACTAGAGGTGGTGAGCAAGATCACTTCTGTGTACTAAGGAGGAGGTGGAGGGGGAAATGAGGGAAACAAGGTTGTGTGGAGCTGAAGGCGGTGCCGGGATAGGATTGTGTACAAGTGATACTAGTGAGCTGCAAGTACACCTGGTAGTCTCCGGCTCTTGGCACGGACCCTCCGTCCTCAGGGCTTAGTGAGGGAACCAAGGCAGATATCACTCCGCCAGGCACCTGAAGCTGGCAGTGGCTGGTGACGGCTGGAACTGTAATCTAAGCATCAGCAAATGCGTCCAGCTGCCGGCTGTATGTCAAATTAAAAAAATAGTTCTAAAGCCCCGGCATGCTAGTAACGGGGCTGCCACTTGGGGCCCAGGAAAATTATACATGTGGACTTATTTGTATATTTGTGAGTCCATGTGGGCAGTGTGTGACAGGGCACAGTGGGCCCTCCTTCCCTTGGGGCCTGTGTGCACTGCACATCCTGCACAGATGGATGATATGACACTGACCATATCTGTAACTTCTTGTATTGCAGTACATCACTATACTGGTATAGATATATAAACAACAATGAATATTAAAAGAAAAAAAAAAAGAAAAAGGAAAAATAGACTATATAATAAAAGGAAAGAGCGAAATAGAGTAAAATAATTAAGAGGCCGAAAAACGAGAGCAAGAGAAGATGCAAAGCCCAAGTCCTGCACAGCGTCATTCTTGGACTTAAGAATCATGGAGTGCCGAGATACGAAGATGCCACGATTCCCAGACATTATGTATTTCTACAGAAAGAAGGTTATTCTTAATGAGGTGGTCATTGCTCTGGTTGTAGACCAGGCATTCAAGGAGTTAGAAGGAAAAGGGGAGCAAGGAGATGGGGTGTAGGTTGTTAAGATTGGTGGGGTCCAAGGAAGGCTTGGGGGTGACTAGTGCATGTTTTAGAGAGTTGGGGAAGATGCCAGAAGAGAGGGAGAGATTGAAGATAGGAGTTAGAGAGTGTAGGATAGAGCCAGAGGGTGACCGCAGTATGTGAGAGGGAACAGGGTCCGGGGGGTAGGTGGTTAGGTGGGTGAACAAAAGTTAAGCAACCTTGTCTATAATAGTGGTGTTGAATAAGGGAAGTATTGAGTGTACCCGTGGACATGGGGAGTTACATGCAGGAAATATCTGTACAGTCGAGACCTCATCATAATTGTATCAATCTTATTTTTGAAGTGATTGGCGATCTCCAGGGCAGTGAGTGACTTAGTGGGTGGAGGAAGTGGAGGACGCAATACAGAGTAGCAGAGTATTCTTGAATATTATATATTTAGTAGATAATTACCTCTAAGAAGCACTTTACTGTTCCATGGTATTATTCAAAGAATCAAGCTGAGAAAACTGTGATCTTCAAAAAAGGAGGGCTACATGCGGCCTGTAGTATAAAAGCATTACAGACCTGGAGTAACATATGACAAATCCATTGTTAGTGTCTCAGTGCTCCAGCTTTGTATATGCTACTTATGTTATTGTGCTACAAAAACACCAGGATCAATTAGCTGATCCAAAAGGTGGCATCTTATGTTACTTCTCCAAAATGTTAGCCATCGAGGGTCAAACTTTGCCCACTTTAATAAAAAATAAGCATTAATGATTTTGTACAAATTGTCATAAGTCTCCATCTAGCCATAGTCTATTACTGCAACATTGTGTCAGAGTTCACCTACTATACAGTTAATTGGATGGTATGCACTGCTGGATATTGATCCTTAATAATAGAGGCATCATATGGGGTAGGCAAGACTGGGGAAAACAATCATATTAGAAGGATCACATGAGTCCATTAGCTGGATGTTAAGTGACGTGCAGAAGATCATTCCTTTTAAATAAAAAATCCTAAGTGTTATTTTTTTTTACATTTATCGTCATTGAAAGCCTTTTTTTAATAATGGATTTTTTCATGTGATTATTATAAATAAATGAAATTTGGTTTTACATAAATGACTGGATATTGCCTTGATTATAACATAATGACACCTTAAAAATCCCCCAATTGGTAATTTTGTTTTTTATATCCTCAGATTGTTGCTGTCCTTTCACTATCCAATTTTTGTATTTTCTGACAGTGATTCCGGGATTAAAAAGCTTGCTGAACAAAATACCATTTTTGTTATGTTAGATACTTCACAAAGACAGCTAGTTGTTTAGCTGTTTGCATTAACATCTACTTTAAATATTTCTATTTTTTCATGTTTTTTTTAAATATATATTAGTCCAATTAAAAGGTATAAATGACACTGTATTATAAATGGCTTCAAGTGAAACTTTACTTAAAGTGGAACTAAACTGTATCTGAGCACCACAAACTGAAAATGCTATTTAATTAATTTCTAATATTCAAAGCAAACTCACCCATCCATCCATCCATGTCTCCACGCTTTATTTTGCTGAAAAATCACTTTGAAAAACACCTCCTAGTATTTCTAGCCACAGCCATCTTGAGTAAGAGTAGATGATTCATGTAGCATTTACTTCTTAGAATCTATCTGCCCTTAGCTCAGGAATGCAGACAGGTAGGTGTGCTTAGCTGAGAAAAACTCTCCCCTAGATTAAAAAAAAATGCCCATGAAGTCTCCTGGGATGTATGTAATGATTTTGGCCTAGACTGGAAAGCAGGAAGCAAATGAAGAAATGTAAAAAAGAAAAAAAAATATTACAAGGGTGTGGAAATTTTTGGAAAAACTACTTTTCCAGGAACTAAATCAGTGTCCAAATCTACTTGTTCCTCATGACAATCTACTTGTCTTGATAAAAAATTTTTTTTTAACCAAAACCGTATTTACATTTTTTTTTACTTAACTTTTTTTTTTAATCAAAAGTCCCCCATGTGATGATTTTTGGTGACAGGTTTTCTTTTTTGAGACATCCAGGGTCTAAAAGACCCCCAGTGTCTTCCCTGTGCTCCACTAAATGTAATGCAGTGCACATTGCACTGTATTATATTCTTTCCCAGCCTCGACGGCCAGGAATCTGTCAATGGGGACCTGGACGTGATGTCACATTACTTCCAGGTCAGGGCAAGCAGGGAAGGGGAGTGGATGTGTCCACTCTCTTCCCTCCCCTACACAAGCCAGCAGCCCCTGAATTGGTCCGGGTCCCGTAGATGGGTAAGTGGAGCCCGGGAAACATTGCCTTTGATGGCGTGTTTTAGCGCATTCCATCTCACAAATGTGTGAATAGGGCCATATACACAATCAGTGTGCTTTAGTATGTGGCACTTCTTATTGTATGTGTTTTCTTCTGTTGTCTTAACTACTTTGCATTGCCCATAGCAAACAATTATCTGTACCTTTCATTTTAAAGGCACATATAGTGTGCCAACCAATAAAGTGATTCTAAAGTTTAATTTATAATTTTTTTATAACAACAAACATGTCATACTTCCCTACTGTGTGCAATGGCTTTGCACAAAGCAGCTCCGATTCTCCTGTTCTTGGTCCCCCGTCAGCACTCCTGACTCCTCCCACCCCACCAAATGCCCCCATAGTAAGCTGCTTGCTCTGGGGGCACTCGTGCGTGCTTGCTCATGAGCCACCTGCATGTGTCTATAACAGCCTTTCTCAACCAGGGTGCCCAAGCACCCTGGGGTGCTTTAAGGGTTCTTCAGGTGAGCCTTAACAAAATGTCTAAAAATTGCCCAAAACTTTTATACAAGCCAGCGGGTGGAACAAGCCTGCCTTTTAGTTACACAAAGCCAGAGATTTTCATTGTACACCATTACGACCTTCTAGCTGCTGGCTGCCTGCACAGCATCTTAGTTTGACCCTCCCCTGCCCCTAACCATCAATGTTGAGGTCACATTAGCTCAGTGATGGAGAAAAACTGAGGGAGAGGAGAAATACTGGAATACTAGTCAGTACCAGTGTGCAGAAGTTTTTTTTGCTTTGAAAGAATAAATACCTCTAATGTTGGGTGTCCTATGTGTGTGGATGTTGCTACGTTATATGAAACTACTAGAATAGTTTTTCACATTTTAGAATGGGGTGCCTCAAGACTGTCCATAATTTTAAAGGGTGCCTCGACTGAAAAAAGGTTAAGAAACACTGGTTTATAAGACTCACAGTGCGTTACATGGCCTTGCCCCACCATCCCTCCTCACTAGCTGTTACTGACAGCAGCGGGAGCCATTGGCTCTAAGCCAATGAGATGTGAAAGAACCGAGAGAGCCTTGATTCTCGAGCACATTGCTGGATTGGAATCAGGTGAGTATAAGGAGGGGACTGCAGGAAAAGCTGCACTGTGAAGGTTTTTTACCTTCATACATAGAATGCATGAAGGTAAAAAAAAACCTTCTGCCTTTAGAACCACTTTAAATATGCCCTTTCATAGTCTTTCCTGCCCCGGAAACATGACAATACTCTGACTGCTCTACACAACACAGACATTTCTGCTTTCAGACACATTTGATCATGAGTCTCATTATTTTTTGAGCGGGTTTAAAATAAAAGTCACGGCTGAAGGCCAGTACATGACAGCCCACGTACTTCCAGGAATAGCAGGCTTCACTCCTGATTATAGAGCTCCGGGAAGAGATTTTAGGCTCCTTCCGTACAGTTGCTTCCTTCAAGTTGTAATTCAGTTACCTGTTAGAGTCTATTCATTATGATAGGCAGATCATAGTAGTTGGAAAACATTATCTTGTCTCCAGCACCAGTGCTCCTAGTCCAACACTCTCCAGTCATTGGAAATTTTATATACAGATTTCCAGCTGTCTCCTTTTGCAGGACTGGTCCCAAATACAATAGTCGAAACAATCTCGGTATAAATATTTAATTGTTAATTCAGCCAAAACTGGCATGAAAGTGAACTTTTGCTCCAGCCTTGTCCAATATTAGGTGGTTTCATTTTCTTAGTGATTATTCTCTATTTTGCATTATGAAAAATGCAGCAGGGAAGGTGGGACTTCATCGTTTTGGGTTTATAATGGCTGAAGTTGGGGAGCAGCCTGGGCCTTCCCTGGAGTTTATAGCGATGTACACGCAGGAAATGCCTGAAAGAGGCTATAGAACAGTGGTGGCAAACCTATGGCATGCGTGCCACATTGGGCACGCAGAGCCCTTGCTGCCGGCACACGAGCTATGTTGCCCCAGCAGTTGAGCATCGGATAACAGCGCACATAGGGGCCATGCGCATGCTTGGAAAGTAGTAGCAGTGCCAGGCGATGACATCACGAGCTGTGACTCATTAGCCGCGACTCGCCCGAGCTTTCGCATGGCCAGTCAGTGCGCTGCGAAGGATATATATTTATTTATTTTATTTATTTAAGGTACTTATATAGCGTCGTCAATTTACGCAGTGCTTTACATATATATATATATATATATATATATTGTACATTCACATCATATATATATATTCCTAGATTGTAAGCTCTGAGGAGCAGGGCCCTCCTATCCCTCTTGTATTGAAGTGTACTGTTGCTGTATTGTCTCCCATTATATTGTAAAGCGCTGAGCAAACTGTGGCGCTATATAAATCCTGTTTAATATAATATAATATATTGAACTGGCTGTGAGTTTTAATACATTCATTTTTATTAACACAAGATTTTAGCTTGTGCTGGTGGTCAGTGGAAGTTCTGTTATTCTGTTTTTCCTTTAACCTCCCTGGCGGTATTCCCGAGTGTATCTCGGTGTAAAATGTCTATACCAAAAGCGGTAACCCCGAGCTACACTCGGGCTTACCATGCGGCACTGCATAGGGAGTCCCTGCAGCACTTACCTTGTCCTTCGCTCCCACGATGTGTCCCCTGCAGCGTCCCCGGCCATCTCCTCCGGCTGATGCCGGCATCCGGCTCCTGTGTTCCGGTCCCCGTGACGTCGGGACGTACGGGCACCGCGGGAAATTTGAAAATTAAAAAAAAATCAAAACGATTTTACATAGTAAAACATTGCTGTTTCAACCCATTTCACATACATTTTGTCCCGAGTGCTCTGTCCTGTCCCCTGTCTGCATTTTGACTGTTCTTTCTGCCTGGAAACTTAAAAAAGTCCATGGCGTCCAAAAAGTGTCCCTTTAGGTCAAAAGTGGGTTTAGATCAGCTAGAGAACAGCAATAGTAAATCAGAACCACTTGCAGAATTGAGTGATAATGATTTGTGGAGAAATTCGTCATCAGACACTGAAAACAATTTTGCGACTTTGCTCAGCGATGTGCGAACTTGGCGCTATATTTCAAATTTCAGTGTTTTTGGTTTGATTATATTATTGAATTAAATGTAATATTATTATATTATTATTTTTTATGATTATTTATTAAATTATAATTTATGATTTTGTGTTTCAAATTTTATCTTACCCGGGATGTTTAATAGACTCTTGTTCGGACAGATTTCAGTGAGTTATTCCTAAATATTACAGCCTACAATAAAAAAACTACATATTTCCATGCAAAATAATGGTACCGCTTTCAGCACCAAAAATCTGAAATAATCATACCGCCAGGGAGGTTAAGATAAAAGATGTTCATGTACGGGTTGTTTTTTTCCAAGCTAAAACCTCAGTATTCAGGTTTAATTGCAGTATTGGCATTTTGCGATAAATAAGTTGGTTTTGGGTTGCAGTTTGAGCACTCAGTCTCTAAAAGGTTCTCCATCACCGCTAAAGAAGATCAGCAGCACTGAGATGCAAAAAAAAAAGGTGGAACAAAAAATCAAAAATAGTATTTTATAGTCAAAGAACAAGACATTTGTTTATGATATACAGTGCCTTAGCAAACTAAATGTCAATCTATCGTTTATACTGTATCTTCAGATTGTGCAAACGTAAATGTCAGCCTAGATAGGGTTTGCTTCTACCTAGACTTCCTCTCCCTCCCTGTTCCATAATTATATATATCTTTTTTTCAGTAAAGCTCCTACTTCCTCTTTCCTCTTCGAGGTGAGGATTACATAGGATTACAGTGTCCGCAGCCTCCAGGAATATCAGGTCACACAGCCCAGGAGACTTCAGGACAGTCTTCTTTCAGGTTGCCGATCTTGTGCATGTACAGCGGTGATTTAGCTAGGGGCCGGCTATGAACGATTAGAAAGTGACAGTAGGCTTCCATATCCAAGAAGGTGGCGTTAAAGAAAGGAAACTGCAAACACTTTGGGTGTGAAGAAGACAACATTGTATTTTATGGATTGATAATTATGTGTTTTATAGTGCTTGAAGCTCCCGACTTTTAGTTTAGGATAGCCAGGTGAACTTCCTTGTTAAGAATAGTACTTTACTCCATTGTTCCCCAGTGGTCATCTGTGCATAGAGAACCTATGGTTTAGAGCACAGATACTGCCTAAAATTGAGAGCCATTATCCAATTTGCCTACAGTTGTTTTCATGCTTGTTGAAAAGATATGGGAACTTTGACCTCTACAGAGTAGGCCTTAAGGAGCAATGGGTTATTGTAACTATTCAGTTGGATAGATTTATGAAAACTAGCAGCCCTATATTCGTCCAAAATCAGCTGCATGTATCCACCCTGTACTTATCAAATAATAGCCATATACCGCACATAAACCACACAACTAACAAAGTCGAACAAAATATAGTTACATAGTTAGTCTGGCTGAAAAAAGACAAAAGTCCATCCAATTCAACCATAAAAAAAAAAAAAGTTATAATCCTATACCCAGAGTTGATCCAGAAGAAGGCAAAAAACCCAGCAAAGCATCATCTAATTTGCTCCTGCAGGAAAAAAAATTCCTTCCTGATCCCCTGAGAGGCAATCGGATATTCCCTGGATTAACTTTACCTATAAATGTTAGTATCCAGTTATATTCTGTGTATCTAAGAAACAATCCAGGCCTTTTTTAAAGCAATCCACTGAGCTGGCCAGAACCAACTCTTGAGGGAGTCTATTCCACATTTTCACAGCTCTTACTGTGAAGAAACCTTTCCATGTTTGGAGATTAAATTTCTTTTTCTCAAGATGTAAAGAGTGCTCCCTTGTCCTCTGTGATTACCTCAGGGTGAATAACTCTACACCGAGTTCACTATATGAAAAACTGATGTATTATACATGGAGATCATATTCCCCCTTATGTATTATACATGGAGATCATATCCCCCCTTATGTATTATACATGTTGATCATATCCCCCCTTAATCTCCTCTTCTCAAGAGAGAATAAATTCAGTTCCTCTAATCTTTCCTCATAGCTGAACTCCTCCATGCCTCATATCAGTTTGGTTTCCCTTCTCTGTACTTTCTCCAGTTCCCCAATGTTCTTTTTGTGAATTGGTGTCCAAAACTGAACTGCATATTCCAGATGAGGTCTTACTAATGATTTGTACCGGGGTAATATGATATCTCTCTCTCTGGAGTCTATACCTCTTTAATACAAGAGAGGATTTTGCTCGCTTTAGAAACCGCAGCTTGGCATTGCATGCCATTATTAAGCTTGTGATCTACCTGAACCCCCAGATCTTTCTCCACCACTGATTCCCCCAGTTGTACCCTCCAAGCATTTGTAATAAGTAGAATGGTACATGAAATGTCATGAAATGAAAACATACAGCCATGTATCTATTTAAAAGCAGTATACCGTAAATTGGAACTAAAGTCCTGCTATTTACCTTTCCTTTTACAGTCCAACATCCCCCACCAGTATGTTCTACCCGGCATCTTCCAGGTGTCGGGCTATGGCCGTCTTCATTGGCCAACACAGTAGTCTTCTGGGCACACAGGCTCTGTGTTGAAATTTAAACTGAGCTGCACGCTTGCGTACTTGCCAACAATGCAAACCCTCTTGAATGTAGTTATGTACAGTATTTGTTCACATAATTTAGTTTGTTTCTGAAAACAGCTAGTATAAGTACCTTCTATTTTTCTGTTAGCTTGCTATACTTCCCAGCATTGCAGAACTCACACAGAGAGTAGGAGGGCAACAGGGTCAACCAGCCAGGTTCTACAACATTGCACGGGGTTGTTAGTCTAACCCTTTGAACGTGCTTAGAGTAGGGGAATGCACTTCACTGTCCAATTAGCAGACAGAGGGCACAGAGGTGTCTGTAATAGAGGAAATGTTGTCAATGTATCCAAAATGACATATTAAAGGCGATGGCTGAATAGAATCACAAATATTTTGCTAGGTGAAACTATTCACATACAGGTATCTTAAAGTGGTAGTAAACTCATTTTTTTTCTTAAATTTTACCTACAGGTACGCTTATAATAAAGCTTACGTCTAGGTAAAATGAATATCTCCTAAACGTGCAACGTAGGAGATATTCTCTCTTTTTTTTTGAGCCAGCGAACGCGCTCTATAGGAACAGCGTACCTGTGCTGTTCCTTCAGAGCTGTGGCCCATGCGCACGAGAGTGACGTCATCGTGGCCTGGCCACAGCCAGAGCTCGTGAACCTGGAAGGAAGATGAGTGAAGATGGAAGCCTCTGCAGTGGTGACAGCGTGCCACTGGAGGGCTTCGTTTTAAGGTAAGTTTTACATAATGTGCTAGTATGTTATGCTTACTAACACATATGACATGACCTTGCAGAGGACTTTTTTTTTCCCTGCGGTTTACTACCGCTCTAACCCCTTGCTTTTGCTGCCACCCCCGGGCCCCTTAACAGGATCTAAATGCTAGGAGGTGGAGACAGGTTTTCTGATCATGTGACCACTGTGATTGGCTGTCACATGATTGGAAGCTCCTAATGTATTGGGAGCTGCCCTGGGCAGCACAGTGGCTAAACTGTTAGCACTTCTGCCTGGCAGTACTAGGGTCATTGGTTCAAATCCCAACCACGGCACCACCTGCCTGCAGTTTGCATGTTCTCCCTGTGTCTGTGTGGGTTTCCTCCAGGTACTCCTTTTTCCTCCCATACCCAAAAGACATGCTGGTAGGTTAATTGGATCCTGTCTAAATTGGCCCTAGTATGTGTATGTATGAATGTAAGATAGGGACCTTAGATTGTACACCCCTTGAGGGTTAGGGACTGATGTGAATGTACCATATACAGTATATAATATGTAGAGTGCTGCGTAAATTGACAGCGCTATATAAGTACCTGAAATAATAATAATAATGATCGCTTAGTTACTGTGCTGAGAGCATGCAGTGAGCATTCCCCATGGATGCATTTGTGCGGTGGCCACCCGCCATATATGTGTGTATAGCTGTTGGGAACAGGTTGAGTGTACTTAGTAGCTGTCCAGATAGCTAAAACTTTGGGTTTTTTTCAGATAAAGTAGGGAATGGTTAAACCACCTGCCACTTTTAATTCTCTCTGTATCCTGTTGGGGAGATGTACCTTCACTTCTTGTTCCAGGGGAAATCAGGGGCGGACTGACAACTCATGGGGTCCCCGGGCAATAGGGGATCATGGGGCCCCTGTGTCCTTGCCCAAACTCAAAAAAAGCCTATGAAAAAGGTACCAGGGGCATCTCATGGGGTCAGTCCGCCCCTGGGGGAAATCTCTACAAAGTAAGAGGAATTCCTCCCAGGGGTGTCAAATTGGTGGCCCTCCAGCTGTTGCGAAACTACAAGTCCCGTTATGCCTCTACCTTTGGGAGTCATGCTTGTAACTGTCAATCTTTAAATGCCTTATGGGACTTGTAGTTTGGCAACAGCTAGAGGGCCGCCAATTTGACACCCGTACAGGCTTAGACAGTTATAACTGGAACAAGCGTCCTCATCCCCCAATTTATCCTTACCTCTTACTCTGCATTTCCCATCAATTTCTGTCTTTGTGACAATGGTCACTAGCAGTGGCGTCCCGAGGCAGGTGCGGGGGGTGCGCGCCACACCAGGTGACACCGACCGCACGGGGTGACATCGGACCTTCTCCACGGAAAGGTAAGTTGTAAAGCAAGTCGAAGATCCCCGCAGGATGGATCCAATCCATCCTGCAAGGATCGTCGGCTTTCTTTACAACTTACCTTTTTGTGGAGCGGGTCCGGTGGCACCCCGTATAGGTTGCATGCCGACGATCCCCGCAGAATAGATCGGATCCGTGGATTGAGTATAATGGATCAGAGTCCAATCCATTATGCTCCCCAATCCGCAGATCCGAACCATCCTGCGGGGATCACCGACATGCAACCTATACGGGGTGACATCGGACCCGCTCCACAAAAAGGAAAGTTGTAAAGAAAGCCGACGATCCCCGCAGGATGGATCGGATCTGCGGATTGAGCATAATGGATCGGAGTTGGATCCATTATGCTCAATCCGCAGATCCGAACCATCCTGCGGGGATTGTTGGCAAGCAACCTATAAGGGGTGACACCGGACCTGCTCCACGGAAAGGTAAGTTGTAAAGAAAGCCGACGATCACCGCAGGATGGATTGCATCAGCGGATTGAGTATAATGGATCGGACTCCGATCCATTATGCTCAATCCGCAGATCCAATCCATTCTGCGGGGATTGTCTGAGGGGGTGTCACCAAGTGTTATCGCACCGGGTGACACCAACCCTAGGGACACCGCTAGTCACTTGTATAAATAGAAAGCGTGAATCTACCTATTGGGGACACAGACAGCATACTTTCCATTCCTCTGCTATACTAAAACTTTAAAAAAAAAACGCTAGGATGAAAGTAGTGCCACTGATTGAATTCAATAGTAAAATGTATTTGCATACTTGGACTGTACCTTTAATACTGACATGTAATCGTTTGGCATTTTTTTCAGTGTACATGCCGTTAAAGCCGATGACATGCAGACACACAGGTCCTTTCCTTACATGAATATACTGTGATTATTGTATGAAGTAGAACTGTGGCTGTAGATTTTCCATACCAGCCCAGGTATAGCCCCAGGCTGCTCCTGCCTGTAGATGTGCTAATGAATAGTCATTTATATGCTCTATTAAATAGAGTTGATGGCGGCAACTTGCTGCTATAGAATCATTTATGGAGGTGGCTGCCTCCCACCTCTCATATTGTCTCACTTCATTTCTCTAGACAGGTGTTCATCATGATGTATTCCAGAACCCCATCTGTTGCTGTGTAGTCTGCGAGTTGGCATGGGTAACCCATTTTATCTATCTATCTCTATCTATCTATCTATCTATCTATCTATCTATCTATCTATCTATCTATCATCTATCTATCTATCTATCTATCTATCTATCTATCATCTATCTATCTATCTATCTATCTATCTATCTATCTATCATCTATCTATCTATCTATCTATCTTTCCATAATTGCTGGGATTCATCTATGCTGCAATTGCTTTAGGGCTTGTAAACCAGATGGATTATCATTTCATGTGCTGTATTCTCCAGTACCAGGAGTGTACATGAGAACATGAGAAATAAAATGTTTTCTGTAGATGCCGATAATACCAACATGTTGTGTTGCAAATAGGTTCCCCAGGCTGCATTTTAGGTCGTTTGACCTGCTTCATTTGTCAAGTATTGCAGGACAACACTGCTTGTCATATCTTATCCAGGAACACTTTTTTCTGTATATAGTTAATCTGATTGAAGAAAAAAAAAAGACACAAGTCCATCTAGTGCAGTGGTTCTCAACCTGTGCGTCGCGACCCCTTTGGGGGTCGAAAAACCCTTTCACAGGGGTCGCCTAAGACCATCGGAAAACACATATTTCCGATGTGTAAAAAGCAGCTACTGTGTAGAAAGCAGCTGCTGTGTTGAAAGCAGCTACTCTGTTAAAAGCAGCTGCTGTGTTGAAAGCAGCAGTATTGGAGGTAAAACGACACTTCATGAATTATAATTACTGGGTAACTAATTTTATGGTTGGGGGTCACCACAACATGAGGAACTGTATTAAAGGGTCACGGCATTAGGAAGGTTGAGTACCACTGATCTAGTGCAACCCCACAGAAAAAAAACCCCCACACACACAAAGAGAAAACCTCCATATACACAATTCTGTACCCACAGTCAATCCAGAGGAAGGCCAAAAAACCTCAATAAAGCATGATTGAATTTGCCCCAGCAGGGGATAAAATTCCTTCCTGATCCCCCAAGAGGCAATCAGATATTCTCTGGATTCACTACCCCTGGTGCCAATACCTAGAAATGTTAGTATCCAGTTATATTTTGTGCATTTAGGAAAGAATCCAGGTCTTTTGTAAAACAATCTACTGAGCTGACCGGAAACAAGGTCTTGAGGGAGTCTATTCCACATTTGCACAGCTCTTACTGTGAAGAAGCCTTTCCGTATTTGGAGGTTAAAACTCGTTTCCTCCAGATGTAAAGAGTGCCCCCTTATCTTCTTATGTGATTACCCTAAAGTGAATAAAGCAGGGTATACACTGTCCAAAAATCAGCCAGCTCTGCAGGAAATTATTATTATTATTATTATTACTACGAGTTTATATAGCGCCAAAGGGTTTGCTCAGCGCTGTACAATAGGGGGGGACAATACATGGCACAGTACAACAAAGACAGACAGCGTACGAGGGGTAAAATGTACAGTTGTCTCTCTGACAGAAGCTGGTCTAACAACAGGCTTTTGTCGAAGGGACATGCTGGAAAACAAGCATCTGATCAGCATTTGCAGCCAAAGGCAGGCAGGGGGGTGGGGGTAAGAGTCTCCCTGTCAGAATACAATAGCACTGGTTGGGGGAGATCGCTGCACCAATGTCGCTTCTATTGGAATGGTAATCTGTCAGTTTTTTGTTTTTTTTTGTTCAATTTGCTAGTTTGAACAGTAAAAACTTGTATGTACCAGGGTTTAATCTACACAAAGTTCACAATATGGATTACTTATGTATTCTTTACATGTTGATCATATTTCCCCTTAAGGGCTCGTTCACATTAGATGCAATCCAGTGCATTTTTTTCTGCATCAAAAATGCATGCACAGTGTTTTCCATGTATTCCAATGGCCCTGGTTCACACCAGTGCAGTCAGTTCCAGTCAGTTTCTGGTGCAGAAAAAAAGTAGAACATGCTGCATTTTTTCTCCACAGAACTGTACTAGAACCAGGGGTGTTTTACCACAAGGCATTTGCCTAGGGTGGCATTTTTCAGGGGGGCAGCAGTATTTTTTCAGGGGGCAGCTCTGTCCCCCAAAAAAAGGAAAGGAAGAAGGGACACGCTGCATGGAGACCAGGTGGGATCCGATAGAGGCTGCGGGCTGCTTGATGGTGTATGCAGAGCCTGACTCTTGTTCCCAGGGATGTCCAGAGCTATGAAGGTGAGTGCCTTATCTCTTGCCGGGTGGGGTTGCCATTGTATGGGGGGTGGTGGTAGTGGAAGGCTTTCTCGGGTGGTGGGGCTAGGGTATTGTTGGTCAATGTCAGGCTCTCTTCGTGGGGGAGGGGGGTGTTGGTCGGTGTCAGGGTCTCTCTGTGGAGGGGGAGCCAATGTTTGTGTTGCCTAGGGAAGCACAAAACCTGTATACACCAGAACATCGCAAACTGCATCAAAACTGCACCTGAATGGAGTATGGTGTGAACTGTAAGCAAACATTTATCCAAAATGTGTTTTTGTGGTGTTAACTGGCCCCTAATCTCCTCTTCTCAAGAGAGAATAAATTCAGTTCCTCTAATCTTTCCTTATAGCTGAGCTCCTCCATGCCTCTTATCAGTTTGGTTGCCCTTCTCTGTACTTTCTCCAGTTCCCCAATGTTCTTTTTGTGAATTGTTGCCCAAAACTGAACTGCATATTCCAGATGAGGTATTACTAATGATTTGTATCCGGGGAAATGATATCTCTCTCTCTGGAGTCTATTCCTCTTTTATTACAAGAAAGCATTTTGATCGCTTTAGAATCGGCAGCTTGGCATTGCATGCCATTATTAAGCTTGTGATCTACCAGAACCCCCAGATCCCAGATCCTTCTCCACCATTGCATTACTTTGCACACTTTCTGACATTTCAGCCTGCAAAACAATATGCACACTGCACAGCATGAATAGAAAACTGTACACCCGCAAACAATATTGGCAGAGGGACAAGAGGGACTTTGTGCTAAAATGGTGCATACAAAAATGTTCTTGAACCAAAATGCCCATGCGATCTCACAAAAATTTGGTGATCTGAGAACACCAGCATGATGTAGGACATGAATTCACAAACACACCTACTGCTGGTTCACGTTTACATACAGAAAACTTGATGTAAAAAAACAGTATATAGAAGTTTCCTTTGAACATCAATCACATCCAAACCTGCCTTGGAAGTTTAAATATCATTATTGATACAGGAAACAAAGGTAGAGGAAGTTGTACGAGACAGTCTTCAGGAAGTATACTCCCAGTGACCCTGTAAGGTGCTTCCTGCATTCAGTCATTGCTTTCACTTATTGCCTGGAATGGCACTTTGCCAAGCTATATAAATGAGAATGGCTAGGGCAGTGCTGGCGAACCTATGGCATGCGTTCCACAGCTGGTACACAGAGCCCTCTCTGTCAGCATGCTAGCCAAGTTGCCCCAGCAGCCGGACATTGGAAAACGATGCACATAGGGGCCAATGCGCATGCTTGGAAAGGAGTAGCGGCGCCAGGCGATGACGTCACGAGCTGCGACTCATTAGCCGTGACTCGTCCGGTCAGTGTGCTGCCAAGAAAATTATATATATATATTTACTTGGACTGGTATCACTGGACTGTGATTTTAGCAGAAGCCCCCACAGGCCCACAAGGTAGAAAATGCACTCAGATGCCTTTTCAGAGCAGGCCAAAAGCGCTGTTCTGGTGCTCAGTAGAACAGTGCCCCCCTGTGCTGGTGGTCAGTGGAACTTTGCCCCCCTGTGCTGGTGGTCAGTGTAACTTTGCCCCCCTTGTGCTGGTGGTAAGTGGAACTTTGCTCCCTTGTGCTGGTGGTCTGTGGAACATTGCCCCCCTGTGCTGGTGGTCAGTGGAGCATTGCCCCCCTGTGCTGGTGGTCAGTGGAACTTTGCCCCCCTTCCTGTGCTGGTGATCAGTGGAACTTTGCCCCCCCCCCCGTGCTAATGGTCAGTGGAACTTTGCCTCCTTGTGCTGGTGGTCAGCAGAACTTTACCCCCTTGTGCTGGTGGTCAGTGGAACTTTGCTCCCCTGTGCTGGTGGTCAGTGAAACTTTGCCCCCCTGTGCTGGTGGTCAGTGGTACTTTGCCCCCCTGTGCTGGTGGTCTGTGGAACATTGCCCCCCTGTGCTGGTGGTCAGTGGAGCATTGCTCTCCTGTGCTGGTGGTCAGTGGAACTTTGCCCCCCCCGTGCTAATGGTCAGTGGAACTTTGCCTCCTTGTGCTGGTGGTCAGTGGAACTTTGCTCCCCTGTGCTGGTGGTCAGTGGAAATTTTCTCCCCTGTGCTGGTGGTCAGTGGAACTTTGCTCCCCTGTGCTGGTGGTCAGTGGAACTTTGCCCCATTGTGCTGGTGGTCAGTGGAACTTTGCCCCCCTCTGCTGGTGGTCAGTGGATCTTTGCCCCGCTATGCTGGTGGTCAGTGGAACTTTGCCCCCTTGTGCTGGTGGTCAGCAGAACTTTGCCCCCTTTGTGCTAGTGGTCAGAGGAGCATTGTGGAACAAAGCTCTGTTTATCGTGTTTTTTCTAAACTAAAACCTCAGTATTCAGGTTTAATTGCAGTGTTTATTTTACTTTTTTAAATTTATTTCAGGTACTTATATAACGCCGTCAATTTACTCAGCGCTTTACATATATATTGTACATACACATCAGTCCCTAACCCTCAAGGGGTGTACAATCTAAGGTCCCTAACTTTCATTCATATATACACATACTAGGGCCAATTTAGACAGGAGCCAATTTACCTACCAGCATGTCTTTGGAGTGTGGGAGGAAACCAGAGTACCCGGAGGAAACCACGCAGGCAGAGGGAGAACATACTAACTCCAGGCAGGTAGTTCCATGGTAGGGAATTGAACCAATGACCCTAGTACTGCCAGGCGGAAGAGATTACCTTTTAGCCACTGTGCTGCCCATAGTGTTGGCACTTTGCGGTTAATAAGTGGGTTGCAGTTTGGGAACTCAATCTCTAAACAGTTCGCCATCACTGGGCTAGGGTATAGCTAGGTAACATGCATAAGGTACACTGCACATATGGGGTCAAAAGGGTCCATCATAACTGCTACGTTCTGTCATGTACCAGCCGTGTGCTAACATTACAATCTTTACAGCATGAAGCCATATTCTGACAAAGTCCATATCGTTCATTTTACATTTTTTCTATTGATAGAGAGGAATGCACATACTCTATTACCCTAAATTTACATTTCTTGTAATGTGAAACGACCCCTGTTTAGGTTGTGCACGGGGGTCTGTAGAATATACAGAATATGAAAAAACTCCACCAAATCCACAGAGGGTGTTTTAAAATGAAGCAGTATTAAAACCACTAAATATGACAGGATAGCATTGTACCTCCTATCCTTGCAGTGGTGTCATTCACGCTCTGCAGTGCCATTAATCTTTAATTAAACCCAACATACCAAGGTAATGTGGCTTCAACATCCAAGCTGTGCAGCACGCTACAACACACTGTGTGCATTGCCCCAAATGGTGCATGTCCATCTTTAGGACATTTTGGTTCATTTGAATAAGGTGCCTTAAAGCAACCCATGTTATCATGCATTAATGCATGTGTGTTGACGCAATGCCCCAGGATATCAAGGTCTGAGTGGACCCCAAATGGAACTCAAAGCAGAAAATTCTAATTGGAGCTGCTCCTCTCCCAATACTGAAATACAGGCTTGCAAAAAGCAGTTCAAAAACAGTTGGTGTAGGTCAAGGAGGAGGTCAACTGCAGGCCCAATGTACGGTCAATGAACTCTGAAGAACAAACCCAAAACCTTGATCAACACAGACCTTTATAGCTAAATGCTCAACGCACGCAGCTCAGTATTCTTTTTCCCTAAAATCATAGCAAAGATAACTCACCAAAAGGTGAATATAGACAAATAAAAGACTATTAAAAGCCTATCTCCAGGAAAAACAAATCCTCTCCTACAGTTGGGCTGCCTTTAAATTGGAAGGGTTAAGTGCTTGTTTAAAAAAAAGCAGTTTTACTTACCTGATCCCTGCTCCACTGGCAGCCAGCACTCTTCTCTATTCCCCTACGCTCAAGATTGTGAACTGTCCCTCAGGATCCTTCAGGCCAATGCAAGGCTTATGGATCCATGCATTGTACCTGAGGACGTCAGAGGACCTGCAACCACTGAAGGATAGGAGGAGAAGAGGCTGTGGGTGCTGGTCTTACAGCCTGGAAGGAACCTGCAGGAGCAGAGGATCAGGTACCTAAAAAGTGTTTTTTCCAGTACCCTAGACCAGGGGTCTCCAAACTATGGCCCTCCAGGTGTTGAGGAACTGCAAGTCCCATGAGGCCTTACAAGACTCTGACAGCCATAGGAAAGACTCCCAGAGGTATGGGATGGGACTTGTAGTACTTCAACAGCTGGAGGGCCATAGTTTGGAGACCCCTGTCCTAGACCAAACAAGCACTGAAAAGGAAGGTTTTTGTTTTTCCGGATGTTCAGCTTGAAGTTCTACTTCCCTAGTCACCTCTCCTTCATTGCCCATGCTGATAGGACAATGAAAGAGCAGCAACATACTGATAGGGTCATTGCTGTTTTCTCCCCTTGAGTAAGAATGTTCACAGCAATAAAGCCCTAATTGGCTGAGAGTCTTCTCACAACACGTCTAGGTGCTGTTGCACAGGGCATTACAGCAGTCCGATATGAGGACAGATTCTGGTACCTACTAGATGTAATTTAAAATACATTCAATGATTTAGACTAAATGATGTTTTTCAGATATTTGCCTGGGGTGGTCCCACTGTATCTGTTGGAATTTTTATGAAGGTTGCAGCAGGAAGTTGGAATGCCCCAAGGTGAACAGGAATGCCAAAAAGCTCCAAGGATGGCAGAACAGAGCCAGGAGCTATAGCAGAAATACGCTGACCCTAGAATACACAAGATATATAAAAAGACAGCAAGAGATTGAGGCTAGCAGACCACCTATAAATAAAATATCACTGTTATTGGAGCAGAACAGAAAGAATCAATGGACCACAATGGAAACATAGCACAGAGAAATGTATTTGCTCTATGGCACTTGTGTGTTAAACAGCAGCATACAACACCGTCTTTATGGCCCATTCTTACTAGGTGCATTGGGCTGTGCTGGGCAGCCTCTCTTGGAGCAGCCCTAATGTATAGAAAAGACATTATGCCTTGTTTATAATTAGGTCAGTTCACACCACTGCGCTGAAGTGGTGTGCGTTGAAAAATGTACAGCATGCAGTTCTCTTTTTTTCACCGCAGTGTGTTGCGTTGCAGCACTGCACATCCCATTGCAGCTGCAGTGAACAGAACTGAATGAAACACCATTAAGCGTATACTTAACTAGTGGACTGAATTGCTAAAAAGAAAGTTTCCACACACCAGAAATATCACTGGTGTCCACATTTATTAGGAAGGACATCCACAAATTGACATGGACAACTCTTGTTTAGGACCACCCTTTAACGCGTTTCACCCATGGGGGGTTAGCTGTAGAGATCATGACAAAGCCCTATGAGTGAAACGCGTTAGAGGGGCGGTCCTAGACAAGGGCTGTCAAGGTTAAGCTTGTGGATATCCTTTCTAATAAATGTAGACGCCATTGAACCCTCCGAAGTGTGGTGGCTTTCTTCTTAGCACTTGGTTTTGTGAGCAGAGACGGGTCATACAACCCCCGACACCCAGGATTGACAACCAGTGAGAAGGAGCGGCTTACAGCAGAACATTTTTATGCCCAAGCATCCAAATAGTGGACTGTATTGAGTGCAGCTCTGCATAAAGTAGACACAGTTCTTTTATCCAAGGCATTTTTTCAGGGGGAACGCAGTTCCGGCACCTCCAGCATTGAATGTATGACAAAGAGTGCTAGGGTGTGCTAGAAGGTCTATGAATGCTGGCTGCTAGAGGATTTATTGCCACTGGGGGTACTTGCTGTTTAGCGAGGGGTCTATTGGTGATATGGGGGGTCTTATGTTGCTGGGAGGGATCTACTGTTGAGGGAGGAATCTTTTGTTTCTGGGTGCTGGGAATCATTTGTTGCTGGTGGTATCTATTGTACCTCGTGTGGATCTGTAGTTGCTGTGGGAGTATTTTGTTGCAGGGAGTCTATTGCCACTGGGAGGGTCTATAGTTTCTGAGGATCTATTGTGTTTGGGGGGATATTTTTTACTGATTTTCTTCTTATCATTAACAAGTTCCATACAAATTACTTTGCATCACAAAAGAATACTTGGTTCTGTTTTCTCCAAAAGGGACAGTACTGGTAGGTGGCTAGGGGTGGAAGTAAGGCACGGTGCTTGGAGGTTGGTGGGGTGCAGAGACAAGGAGTGACTGGGAGGGGGGAAGTACCTGCACCTATTTTCTGAGAATAGGCCATTTGGGTTTTAAAGTGGAGTTCCACCCAAAAGGGGAAGTTCCGCTTTAAGGACTGCTCCCCTGCTCCCCATTAAGGATTGGCACCTTTGGTGGGGGGAGCGGGTACCCGATTTTGACAGGTACCTGCTCCCACTTCCTGCCCGATTGCCTACGCGATCGGAAGTGGAAGGTGTCCTCCCTCCCTCCATGTAGTCTTTTGGGACACGTGACAGGTCCCAGAAGACTACAGGACCATTCATGCAGCGCAGCGCTACTCGCGCATGCGCAGTGGGTACCCGGTTGTGAAGCCGCAAGCTATCACAGCCGGGTGCCCACACTGAAGATACCGGCCTCCTGGAATACAGAACGGCCAGTGAAACGAGCTGCGGGGGACACACCACGGGACCAGTAAGTGGCTGTTTTATAAAAGTCAGCAGCTACAGTTTTTGTAGTTGCTGTCTTTTATGTTTTGACAGCTAGAGTGGAACTTCACTTTAATCTGATCAAAAGCAGTTATCATGTTTGGGAAACAAAGTGATGAAGACCATACAAAAGGACCTCCTAATTTATGTGAGCCTAAGTACGCATAGTCCCCAAATACATCCTCGGTGAGATTACAGAGTTTTTACTTCTTTCCTCTTTCCTATTCTAAGGAATAGAATGTGCATTTTATTATATTAGAAATCATAGCTCAAAAACAAAAGCTTTTTTCTGAGTACTAATATGCTTTTTTATAGCTTTATAGACTCCTTGTCCTTCCGAAACTGCTTAGCCTATAAGACAGCAATAAAGTGATGACAGCATAACTATCCTTACGGGCCTAATAAAATGCTGAAGAAATGTGTTATGTCAGATATGACAGTTTAGCTGTTTTATGGACGTGCCTATGATTTCTTTTATTTCATAGCCTGCATGACAACAGTGACAGCTTGAAGTTCACTGGCTGATATACAAACGCTTTCACTCTTCTTCCCTATAGGTGTACACAGCGGTCATATTAGGTCTTTCCTATAATGGAAAAATGATTAGAAAAAAAAACTGTCTCTACTCCAAAATTCGTTGTTGCTCTGGATTCTCACCGCAGGTTATCACATGATGAAACGATGGCGATTGCTCCCATGATCTGAAAACCATTCTGGTGACCAAAGGCTGGAAATTGGTCAACTGATCTTTTTGCCTTGTTATCTGGAAAGGAGCATTTTTAGACTGGCGATTTTCAGTCCTTTTGTTACCCTCAGCAAAATTGTATATGTTTAAAGTGGAGTTCCAGCCGTTTTTGTGTTTATTAAGAGTCAGCAGCTACAAAAACTGTAGCTGCTGACTTTTAATAAACACACACTAACCTGTCCCAGAGTCCAGCGGTGTACTCACCCACGTAGTCCCTTCTCTCCTTCTGTCCTCCACGACGCCGGCATCTCTACTGTGGGCACCAGGGTGTGACAGCTTGCGACTTCACAGCCTGGTGCCCACTGCGCATGCGTGAGTCGCGCTGCACCTCCTGATTGGTCCAGCAGTCTCCTGGGACCTGTGAAAGTTCCCAGGAGACTGCGGGAGCAAGGAGGGGACCGAACTTCCGGGTCACTGAGCCGGAAGTGGGAGCGGGTACCTGTCAAAACCAGGTACCCGCTCCCCTCTCCCCCCCAAAAGGTCCAAATATGGCAGTGAAGGGAGGGATGGAGGCAAATAAGCGGAGCTTCCACTTTTGAGTGGAACTTTGCTTTAACTTAACATTTATATATAGTGAAGCCTTCACAGTGGACTGTGGTTAATGAGGAAATGAACTGGCTGCTGCTAGCAATACCGCAAATGTAAAATACAAACAAATGTGTAAATACAAACATAAATAACTGCTGCGCTGCCACTAATGAGTGAATGTGCCACACTACGTTCGTGATAGTGGCCCACATATAAACATATACCTCTATAGCCTATAAACTTAAAATGTGCCCCTCCACCTCAGGATCTTAATACCACCTTGTTACATAGTTACATAGTTAGTCTGGCTGAAAAAAGACAAAAGTCCATCCATTTCAACCATAAAAAAAAAGTTATAATCCTATACCCACAGTTGATCCAGAGGAAGGCAAAAAAACCCAGCAAAGCATGACCCAATTTGCTCCTGCTGGGAAAACAATTCCTTCCTGATCCCACAAGAGGCAATCGGATATTCCCTGGATCAACTTTACCTATAAATGTTAGTATCCAGTTATATTCTGTGTATGTAAGAAAGAATCCAGGCCTTTTATGAAGCAATCCACTGAGCTGGCCAGAACCAACTCTTGAGGGAGTCTATTCCACATTTCTCACTGTGAAGAAACATTTTTGTGTTTGGAAATTAAATTTCTTTTCCTCCAGACGTAAAGTGTACCCTCTTGTCCTCTGTGATGACCTCAGGGTGAATAGATCTACACCGAGTTCACTATATGAACTACTGATGTATTTATACATGTTGATCATATCCCCCCTTATGTATTATACATGGAGATCATATCCCCCCTTATGTATTATACATGGAGATCACATCCCCCCTTATGTATTATACATGGAGATCATATCCCCCCTTATGTATTGTACATGGAGATCATATCCCCCCTTATGTATTATACATGGAGATCATATCCCCCCTTATGTATTATACATGGAGATCATATCCACCCTTATGTATTATACATGGTGATCATATCCCCCCTTATGTATTATACATGTTGATCATATCCCCCCTTAATCTCCTCTTCTCAAGAGAGAATAAATTCAGTTCCTCTAATCTTTCCTCATAGCTGAGCTCCTCCATGCCTCTTATTAGTTTGGTTGGCCTTCTCTGTACTTTCTCCAGTTCCCCAATGTTCTTTTTGTGAATTGGTGCCCAAAACTGAACTGCATATTCCAGATGAGGTCTTACTAATGATTTGACTTGTAATAAAGAAATTGGTTAAATGCCCTTCATGCTTAGTCCATATAGTTAGTCTGGCTGAAAAAAGACAAAAGTCCATCCAGTTCAACCATTAAAAAGAAAAAAAGTTGAGCCAGAGGAAGGCAAAAAAAACCCAGCAAAGCATGATCCAATTTGCTTCTCCAGTGCTGTCAATAGTGTTAAATGAGTGAAATATTAGTGTACCAATCATGAACATCAATATTCCCAGTATGAATCAGTGGCATTCAAAAACATCAAACCATAGATATACTTAAACACAGTGCACTGTAGGCAAGTCCATTCAAATACATAAAGTCCCAATGTGAGAAACTTTCCCCATTCACATCCAATGTGAAACAATCTTATCCGTGACAAACTTAGTGATAGGTGATCCGCTTAGTGCTCCCCCTTCAGAGCCCCACTCACCACAAGATGTTGACCCCCTGCATAGGTAGGTCAGACTGCGTGTCTGGTGCTTCAGCACACTCCTGCAGCGATTGGCTGCCTGTATGATCTTGATGCGTCTATCCGCTAATTACGGGCTCCATATGCGGAAAACCTCCAGACCATCCACAATACTCCTCCATCGCCATAAAAACATCAAAGGAAAACTTCCATACTTGCTTCTTTCCTGTTCCGAATGCTGGAAGACTAACGGTGGTAAATTTGTGTTTATCACATGCCGTCAGGGCTATCATCACCGACTCCACAATTCTTGATGGTGTTACATCCACTAAATTGATAATCTTTTTGCACTTAAGCTGTCCAGCTTCAATTACAGCATGTTCATCTCTACGGAGGGTACCTGCGCTCCTCCTCTGCTCCACAGGTTTGACATTTTCAAGTTTCCTTCAGTTTACATTTGATTGCAACTTTGTTTCTCTCCTCTCCCCCAGACTGCAGATCCCTTTAGATAACATTTGATAACAAGTTCACTTTAAACAAAGAGGATAAATCAGGGACTGTTAAAGTGCAAATGGGCTCCCTCTGCTGTCTCAGCCAATGAGGAGGGAGAGTCCCAATACAGCTGAGGCTATTGTGAACATTGCTGGATCGGAGGGGGCTCAGGTAAGGATTGGGGGGGCCACTGCACACAGAAGGTGTTTTACCTTCTTGCACAGAATGCACAAAGGTAAGAAAAACCTTCAGGGCCAGTTCACACTACATGCGCTTTTTTCTGCATGCAAAATGTACAGAAAGTAGGTTATACGGTTGTCAGTGTTCACATCAGTGCTTGCAGTTCCAGTGCGTTCCAGTTGCAGAAAAAAAAAGTAGAACAGGCTGCATTTTTACTGCAGAGAACTGCACTGGGACGCGGTAAAATGCATCAAAAACGCACCGGAACACACCAAAACTGCACTGGAACGCACGTCACTATTTAAATTGAAGAAAAAGAGAGGGGAAAAAATGAACTGGAATGCATAAAAACACACTGAACGCATAAACAAAGCATAAAAATGCACCGAAATGCACCAAAAATGCATCAAAAATGCAAAAAGGCATCCGGAACGCATCTGCACTTCGTTTCTATAATGTGAACCAGCCCTCAGCCTTTAGAAACACTTTAACACTCCCATGTTTTGCCCAGGAGGGCTTCTTTAGGGGAAAATGACTGCTGATGGGCTAGAACTGTTTAAAAGAACCAACAGTATAAATAAATGATTATCAAAAGACAAAACATAATAACAATATGTCAACTTTAACAGCTGCAGCTATAGCCAAGTCATGCTTACCCTGTTACTTAACATTCATTTTCATGTGGACGGTCTGGTCCATTTGTACCTCCTGTGGTCACAAAAGAATCCCTGGTTTGACACCAATCTGAGGTTTTAATTCTCTTTCCAATAGATGAGTGATAAGTAATGGGGTAAGCATGACTTGGCTATAGCTCCAGATGTTAAAGTTGACATATTGTTATTATGTTTTGTTAATCATTTATTTATACTGTGTTCTTGAAACAGTTCAAGACCATCAGCTGTCATTTCCCCCTAAAGGAGTCCTCCTCGGCAAAACATGTTGGGAGTTTTAATGTCTGCACTGCTGCAAAAATGAGGACAACAAGACCATGTTAATATAATGTTGGTTTTATCATGGAATATTTTATTTATGTAACTCAATAAACTTTGTATATGTTTTAACAATGTATTAGACTCTATGTTTTTGTCTGCAAGCAACTGTGAGCCTGGGTTCACACTTGTACAGTGCGGCATATCGCATGTGATTCGCACAGGAACCGCACCGCATTCCTGTCCAAATCACATGCGAATTCTGTGCGGTTTGATTTGAGCCATACATTTTGTATGAAACCGCTGCGAATTCCACACCGCATCAGTGTGAACCCAGGCTGAAAGTCCTGGATTTATCCTCTTTGGTAAAAATACTTCCTTTGGGATGTGGTGCAGACTTATTGTTATCAACTACGCACGCCACTAATTCGAAGTGCACTTTAAAGTGTACAGGTGGGCTGATAAACACAGTAAACTGTCTGCTCACAAAATTAGTTTACTTCCAGAATGGCTTTTCTTTACCTAAAATTCATTGCAATTATATTATGCAAATGGTAAACCTGACTTTTGCAGTCACCAAGCAGTGTGCTCCTTTCTGTTTCCCTCACCCTGTATTGGTTAGCCCAGTGTTCCTCAACCATTTTCAGTCAAGACACCCTTTAAAATTATGGACAGTCCCAAAGCACCCTTTACAATTATGGATAGTCCTGAGGCACCCCATTCTAAAATGGGGTGCCTGTAGACTGTCCATAATTTTAAAAGGGCACCCCATTCTAAAATGAGAAAGACTATTCTAATAGTTTTATATAACGCAGCAACATCCGCACATGTAGGACACCCAACATTAGAGGTGATTTATTCTTCCAAACCAAATACACTTTTGCACACTGGTACTGACTAGTATTCCAGTGTTTCTCTTCTCCCTCAGTTTTTCCCATCACTGAGCTAATGTGACCCCAGCACTGAATGAAAGGGGCAGAGAAGGGTCAAAGTAGGATGCTGTGCAAGCAACCTGGTTGAGAAAGGCTGGGTTAGGGAGACCACCCATCACATTTTGTAACCAACAGTCATGCAAGTACAACCCTGAAATTGATCTTGGCATCTCCATAGTGCCACTCAGTATCCAGGTTCAGGCTATACATTGCTAGAGCTTCTACTGCCTACTGAATTTCTGACATTTGACAGCCATACAACAGAGGTGAGGCTTTGCATTGGGAAGCCTTTTTACTGGTTAAATCCCTGGCACGTGATGCAGGCTCACCCAAGGCATGGCGTCTACTTGGTCTTCACCACAGCAGCCTATAAGTATTGATGGGCCTGGTGACCCTAGTGGCCTACAGGCTACTTTGCTGCATACTGACATTAGGTCAGAGCCCTGAGAATTTTCCCACCATGGATTGCAGGGACGTGATTGCTACACTACAGAGACAGGATGAGATACGGTAGGTTGGTGTCCAGGCAGAAGTCAGTGTAGGTGGTAGTGAGTGTCCAGGCAGAGGTTGCGGTGACCAACAAGCAAGAGAACAGTGAGTGTACAGGCAGAGACTGGGGCGAGCAGCAGGCAAGAGAATAGTGAGTGTCCACGCAGAGATTGGGGCGAGCAGCAGGCAAGAGAATAGTGAGTGTCCAGGCAGAGATTGGGGTGAGCAGCAGGCAAGAGAACAGTGAGTGTCCAGGCAGAGATCAAACAGGTGGCAGAATAACCTGTAAGAACAGCATCGGCAACAGAGACTGGAGTCATGAACAGAGTCAGGCAATCCAGGTCATCAACAGGAAATCAGAAACAACAGCAATCTAATACAAAAGGTAGCTAGCAAAAAGACACGACACTGGACATCTTAAAGTAAAGTATTTATATACCCTTTATAAGCAATTTTTTAATAAGGAAAAAACACGTTAGTATAAAAAGTAATTTAAGTGAGTAAAAGCTGCAAAGGCACGGTGAGTTATTTTCTATAGTCAAACTATATAAGTAAACTGTGTTGCGCTAAACAATAAACTAAAACTGTTGAACAATATTCAGAAGATAAAAAATGTCCCAAAAATAATAATGTGAAAGTCCACACAATGTGTAACTATAAAGACAAATTCTACCAAGGATTCTTGAAAAAGGTGCCTCCACCAGGTGGTCAAAAATGCAGGCTTACCAAATGGATGTGACCCCTTAGTATTAGAGAAGTCATAAATAGCATGTATTATGGTATTCTGCATCTGCCATATCTCTTCCCGCTGCCTCTCAGAGTCACCAAGTAGCCCTGTTGCTCATAAATCACCACTTTCAGCTATCGGCTATATATGCTCAGAAAGAGAATAAGAGCAGATGCTCCATATAGTGTAAAACCTTACAATATCTTCTTTTTATAAACATATTGCACTTACAAACATCACAGGGTAATTGCACATCTCCAGCTGGTACACAGACAACTTCCAGGGCACTTCCGGTTGCACAATCAGCATATAACTCTATCCTACGCGTTTCGTCATATGTGATGCCTTCAGGGGGAATGGCATCTGAGCTTGCCCAGCATCAAGGATGCATGCCAATGTATACCAATGCACACTAACGCAGATGCTCATAGTAATGTATGCAAAATGCTGCAGACAGACAGGACAGACCATGCCCCAGCTGGAAAACGTGGATCCTAGAGGTTCAATATTCTAGCAAAAGCTGGGGCTTCATGTACAGTACAGGCCCAAATTCCAAGTGGTCTCCAATTAAAAAACAGGAATGCATTTAGAAACTAACACAGGTACTGGAAGGCACCACAAAATGTCAGCCACCACAAAGTTTAGTATTGTTGTTACTATAGAAGCTTTTTAGGCCAGGTGGGGTTCACTTTGACTCTAGACCAGGGGTCTCCAAACTATGGTCCTCCAGTTGTTGAGGAACTGCAAGTCCCATGAGGCCTTGCAAGAATCTGACAGCCACAGGCAAGACTCCTAGGGGCAGGGGCATGATTGGACTTGTAGTACTTCAACAGCTGGAGGGCCATAGTTTGGAGACCCCTGCCATAGAGCAAGGAAATAACCATCGTAACCTCCCTGTGACACAAGACCTCAGAGCAATTCACAAAGATGTTTCCACATGCTTCAGAATATCCATATGATCCATTTTGATAAACAGTCATGGACTTATGATGGTTTGTATTTGGATCCTCTGTTGTGCCAATCTCGCTAGAAAAGGGGCCTTTCAGAACTGTTGTATCAAAATGGCAAAAATTTGGATGATTATGGCCATAATATACCATAATAATTATCGTTTTGTATTGACACATTGTGCACACATATTTTTCATATTTTTTATTTTCATACAAATGGTACCAATTCCACTGGTTGTTTGTAACATGGGAACCTTCTTATCATCTGCCATAGCCTTCCCCCCCATCTTTCCCCATTCCACCCACCAATAAGTACTGACCCCTGTCTGATCTGTCTACCCCTTTATAATCTAATTCTCCCTCCCCCCTCCTAGTTTGAATACTCCTCCAGCCTTCCCATAAACCTCTCCCCCAGCACAGCAGACCCCCTTCCATTTAGATGCAAACCATCTCTAGCCTATAGGTTGCACCCCAATGAAAAGTCAGCCCAGTGCTCTAGAAACCCAAATCCTTCCCTCTTACACCAGGTCTTCAGCCATGCATTGAGTTCTCTAATCTCTCCGTCTTTCCTGAGTTGCGCATGGCACAGGTAATATTTCAGAGACTTGCGGAAAAAAAAATTGTTTTATAATGTATCCTGAATAAGTTATGATACAATTCACTGGGCAGGAAAGTGATTACCGTAGTTCAGGGAGCCACCCCTGGAGTGGTGGAAGGGTGTGTATTCGGTTTACGGAGCGCAGATTTAGGTGTATCCCATGACTGGTACCAGGTGTGCTCTTCATGTTCCAACCTGTGTAATGAGGGCGTCAAGGGGGCATTTCAGGGTGTGTGAAAAGTTCATTCCTGCAAATTCTTTATCATTATATAAAGAGGAATATACCTGCAGGCTTGTCAATTCTTTGTTATTATATAAAATTCTATATATCTGCATTAGGTAAAAAGCATCAAATTAAATTGTACTCTGAGGAGCTTGTGCTACAGACTGTCAGTATGAGGCTGCATTAAACATAATGAAATGTTACGGGGCTTATTTGATACTTTTATAAAGAGAAACAGTATGTAGTAACCATGGCAACCAACTAGAAATGGGCTTTTGCAGGTTTTAGTGGGCAGATCAGGAAAGCTGATTTCTGACCTGTGGCTATAGGTGACTGCACTTCACTGCTATCATTTATTTCACTGTAGATAAGACAAATTATCAACGGCAGGGGCGTAAATAAATTAAAGGATCTATCCAGCCAGTCAGGGTCGTCCCTAGAGTTGGTGTCACCCAGTGCGATAACACTTGGCGACACCCCCTCCAACGATCCCCACAGAATGGATCGGATCTGCGGATTGAGCATAATGGATCGGACTCCGATCCATTATGTTCCCCAATCCACAGATCCGATCCATCCTGCGGGGATCGTCAGCTTTCTTTACAATTTACCTTTTCGTGGAGCGGGTCCGGTGTCACCACGTATTGGTTGAATGCCAATGATCTCCGCAGGATGGTTCGAATTTGCGGATTGAGCATAATGGATTGGAGTCTGATCCATTATGCTCCCCAATCCGCAGATCTAATCCATCCTGCGGGGATCATCGGCATGCAACCAATACGGGGGTGACACCGGACCCGATTCACGAAAAGGTAAGTTGTAAAGCAAGCCAACGATCCCCGCAGGGTGGATCCGATCCGTCCTGCAGGGATTGTCGGCTTTCTTTACAACTTACCTTTTCATGGAGCTGGTCCAGTGTCAGCCCTGTATTGGTTGCATGCTGACGATCTCCGCAGGATGGTTCGAATTTGCGGATTCCGTCCGTCCGGCCATTTATATACATGGGCCAGACAGGAAGTGGTTAAAGTGGAACTCCAGTCATTACCTTTTTTAAACTTACTCTGGTCCAGTGTGGACCAAAGTAAGTGAATTTTATATCTCAAACTGGAAGGCCACTGGGGAAGCAGAAATTCACTGTCTTAGTCTGTGCTACATGCAGTCAGCACTGCTCTCTTCCAGATGCTGCCCAAACGACTAGCATTCTGTATACTAAACACAGGGGGTTGCTTGGCACCTCTGCCATTCAGAGAACATACAAGGCATTGTCTGATTAACCAATTCCCACCCAGCCAATAGCAAATGATGATTTTTTTTTTTAATTTCTTCATTTTCCAAATTATTATGACAAAAAAATTACAACTTTGAAAAACTCGCCATGCCCCTCACTAAATACCTCGGACTGTCTGCTTTGCAAAAAAGGGGTCATTTGGGGGATATCTGTACTGTTCTGACATTTTTGGGCCTCAAGAAATGAGACTGGCTGTCAGTTCATCAGGATTGACCGATTTTCAGATATATCCCATAGTTTGTGGACTCTATAACTTTCCTACAGACTATATAATAAACACTGATTTGGGTTATTTTCACCAAAGACATGTAGCAGAATACATCTTGGCCGAAATTTATGAAGAACAATTATTTATTTGCAAACATTTTATAAGAGAAACGAAGAAAAACTTTTTTTTCCAAAATGTTTGCTCTTTTTTTGTTAAGTTAGCATAAAATAAAACCCCCAGTGGTGATTAAATGCCACCAAAAGAAAGTTCTATTTGTGTGAACAAAATTATAAAAAATGAATGTGGGTACAGCGTTGCCTGGCAGCGCAACTGTCATTCAGGCTCCATGCGCACATGTTTTGTGTAGGCACGTTAAAAATGTGAGTTTTTCAGCTTTTTTTAGCGTTTTTACATTAGCGTTTAGCAGCTTAATGCCTCGTTTAGCTGTGTTTTCCCGCGTTTGCGGTTTTTAGTGTATTTTTTAGCCAAAAAAAGTTTTTGCCAAAAAAAGTTCAAAAACACCGGTTTGCGGTGTTTTATTGCGTTTTCAGTGTTAGAGAGTTTTTACAGCTAAAAAACTCCTCTAGAAACCCACTAGTCCTCGTTTTTTTTTCCAGCCAAAAAACGCCGCACTAGGTATTCTCATACTTTGAAGGAACTTCCTCCTACTTCCTGTTTTGGCTATGGGATATGAATTGAAGGTAAATCTTCCCAATGGGGAAAGTGTTAAAAATAAAATTGACAAAAAACAAAGTTTGCCTATAGTTCTACTTTAGCAGGTTCCCAACCGCCCTATAGCAGAATTATTGCTACAGGGTGGCAGAGCTGCACAAAATCACTATATATACATGATTTTGCATTTCTGGGTAAGGGGTGCGCGGTTGCGCCGCCCTACCTGTGCCACCATTGGCGGCTACAGCTGTCGATCACCGGGTTCCAACTGGAGATTCCCTGCCGGCACCCAGTGATTGCAGAGGAACAGTGAAAGGGGAGAGGTCTGTGTGTAAACAATACAGATCTCTCACCTGTCAACACCGACATGCTGCTTTGTGTTGCTCTGCATAGCAGAGTAATATAAAGCATTATGTTTCCCTAGTAAAACACACACAGCACACATAGTAAAACACCACACAGTTAACCCTTTGATCGCCCCAGATGTTAACCCCTTCCTGCCCAGTGCCATTAGTACGGTGTCAGTGCTTTTTATTAGCACTGATCACTGTATTGGTGTCACTGGGGATGTCAGGAGCATTGGTGGCTACAGCTGTCGATCACCGGGTTCCAACTGAAGATTCCCTGCCGGCACCCAACGATTGCAGAGGAACAGTGAAAGGGGAGAGGTCTGTGTGTAAACAATACAGATCTCTCACCTGTCAACACCGACATGCTGCTTTGTGTTGCTCTGCATAGCAGAGTAATACAAAGCAGTATGTTTCCCTAGTAAAACACACACAGCACACATAGTAAAACACCACACAGTTAACCCTTTGATCGCCCCAGATGTTAACCCCTTCCTGCCCAGTGCCATTAGTACGGTGTCAGTGCTTTTTATTAGCACTGATCACTGTACTGGTGTCACTGGGGATGTCAGGAGCAGTTATTCAGTTCCCCCCCAGAGTCAGAATGCCTGCCGCAGTCCCGCTATAAGTCGCTGATTGCTGCTAGTACTAGTATAAAAAAAATATTCCAGTATATATACCGCCATTTGTAAACGCAATTACTTTCACATAACCCAATGAATTTATATGTATTGGTATTTTTTTTATATATTTTTATATATATTATATATTTTTATATATAATATATTTTTTATATATTTTTTTTATGCAAAGACATGTAGCAGAATACATTTTGGCCTAAATTTGATTTTTTTAATTTTTTTACTGGATATGTTTAATAGCAAAAAAGAAAGCTCTATTTGTGGGGGAAAATGTCATTTGGGTGCAGCGTTGCATGACCGTGCAGTTGTCAGTTACAGTAACGCAGTGCTGTATCGCAAAAAATGGCCTGGCCAGGAAGGGGGTAAATCCCCTGGAGGGCAAGTGGTTAAAGAGGAAATGTGGGCATTAAACCCCTACCTGACTCTTTGCGGAGACGGGCCCTTTAAATACTAATTTAAAGGGGCATGGTATGCTCATTTATAATATGGGAGGGAGGAAGGAAAACCACCTCCATTGTCCGCAACAACAATAGAACAGAGACGGTATCTTCAGTGTGTGTAATGTGCCATAAAGGGCCCTCCTAATGCTCTTGTATTGGATTAGATTCTCCCTTTCTAATATGCAAACTGTTGGTGCTATATAAATCCTGTAATAATATTAGTAGAGGGTTATGTGTATTAACAGTGTATACTATACACACCAGATTTCATGCATTCAGCCTCTATGTTCTCCAGGCCAGTGACCCCTTGTTGGAGATAGAAGCTCTGTGTACTTGTATGTTTTTTAGTATTTGCTGTGTCATTCATACAGTGATTGGAGTCAGTTTATGGCTTTCTGAAACTGATATATTTTGTACTTTATAATTGGTTACATGTTCCTGCTTCTGCTTACGCTACAATATAGGCGATTCACTGGCATTAAACAATACAGAAAAGCATCCTATGTAAAATTTCTATGTCTACCAATCTACATGACTCTATGCAATTTGAAGCAAAGCCATGGAATGCTTATCTATATCTAATACAATAATGTTAGCACTGGGTCCAAGGAACTCGGGTCAGAAGTGCTCGGTTCTGAAGGATCAGCACTGCTGTGTCAGGCAGAGGAGTGTCTTTAAGGGTCTATTCACACCAGATGCAATTTTATTTATTTATTTAATTTTTATTTATTTCAGGTACTTTTATAGCGCTGTCAATTTACGCAGCACTTTACATATGTATTGTACATTCACATCAGTCCCTAACCCTCAAGGGGCGTACAATCTAAAGTTCCTACCTTACATTCATACATACACGTTCTAGGGCCAATTTAGAAAGGATCCAATTAACCTACCAGATGTCTTTGGAGTGTGGGAGGAAACCGGAGTACCCGGAGGAAACCCACGCAGGCACAGGGAGAACATGCAAACTCCAGGGAGGTGGTGCTGTGGTTGGGTTTTGAACCAACGACCCTAGTACTGAATGGGGCAGATAAGGTGACGAGGCATTTTGCCTTGTCATGTCATTTAACCTCCCATGGGCTGCACAGCAGCTAAATTGTTAGCATGCCATGTAGCCTCCCATGGGCAGCATAGCGGCTAAATGGTTAGCATGTCATGTAGCCTCCCATGGGCAGCACAGCGGCTATATGGTTAGCATGTCATGTAGCCTCCCATGGGCAGCACAGCGGCTAAATGGTTAGCATGTCATTTAGCCTCCCATGGGCAGCACAGCGGCTAAATGGTTAGCATGTCATGTAGCCTCCCATGGGCAGCACAGCGGCTAAATGGTTAGCATGTCATGTAGCCTCCCATGGGCAGCACAGCAGCTAAATGGTTAGCATTTCATGTAGCCTCCCATGGGCAGCACAGCGGCTAAATGGTTAGCATGTCTTGTAGCCTTCCATGGGCAGCACAGCGGCTAAATGGTTAGCATATCATGTAGACTCCCATGGGCAGCACAGCGGCTAAATGGTTAGCATGTCTTGTAGACTCCCATGGGCAGCACAGCGGCTAAATGGTTAGCATGTCTTGTAGCCTCCCATGGGCAGCACAGCGGCTAAATGGTTAGCATGTCATGTAGCCTCCCATGGGCAGCACAGCGGCTAAATGGTTAGCATTTCATGTAGCCTCCCATGGGCAGCACAGCGGCTAAATGGTTAGCATGTCATGTAGCCTCCCATGGGCAGCACAGCGGCTAAATGATTAGCATATCATGTAGACTCCCATGGGCAGCACAGCGGCTAAATGGTTAGCATGTCTTGTAGACTCCCATGGGCAGCACAGCGGTTAAATGGTTAGCATATCATGTAGCCTCCCATGGGCAGCACAGCGGCTAAATGGTTAGTGCTGACCATTTAGCCACTGTGCTGCCCATGGGAGGCTACATGACAAGGCAAAATGCCTCATCACCTTATCTGCCCCATTCACACCACTGTGTTGGGGTGGGGTGCAGTAAAAAAAAAGTGCATGCAGTAATTTTTGATCAGTGCAGCTCCACAGTAAGCTAAACTTTTTTTTAAATTACGTTTTAATAACGTTTGTGTATAACGTTTGTATACAAAAAAAGTGAACAATGTGATGTGACAAGATTGACGCATCAGCACTGCACTGATCCCGCCAGACTGCACCGCACACCAGATGCTGAGGCGTAATGCAGCAGCTGGTGTGAACATACCCATAGGCTGCTTTCACACTGATCTGTATTTCTGCATCAAAAAAGCGGCAGAAAAATGTGTGGCCATGTATTCTTATGGAACTCTTCACACTGATCTGTTGCAGGTCTGGTGCATTTTTAAAAAATCCTGCTTGCTTCATTTTTCGCGCAGGTTTGGTGTGGCAAAAAAAAACACACCTCCCTACTGAAATTAATAGAAAACGTGGCAAAAACTCATCAAAAACATGTCCTGTATAAAAACATACTGGAAACGCAGTAAAACACTAAAAAGCGCATATGCATTTTTGCTATGGATCAGCGTGACTGCTTCACAACCAGCCTATTGGGTTTTTTTTTCCAAACTATAGCTGATTATTGTTTTATGATGGCGGGGAAGGCTTCCCTCTATGACAGCACAATAGCACAGCGGAAGTGATTCCTTCATCCACCTCCGATGGGGAAATTGGCACATCAACCAGCGGATTGAACTGTAAAAAGAAGTATATTGTATGGTCTGCCTTAGTCAGGGACAATTTACCATCAGGCAGAGTAGGCACCCCCCTATAGGTGCCAAAGACAAAGAGGCAGTTTCTATATATTTACTGGTCATATCCTATAGGGATATTTACAATTTTCTAAGAAAGGTTAGAAAAACAAGTAAATGTTTTGTGTACAAGGCCTCATGCACACTGAGAAGCTCAAAAACGTGCTACAGGAGTTTTCAGAATATCCAAACAGTGACTGCATCTGATTGGGTGCAGTCACTGCTCAGAATAGACTGTTCCACCCAGATCCTTCCATTTTCAGATTGAATTTTGTGGAGCCTGGTGGTGCTGATGGTACCAGCCATGTATGGAATTTTGGGTGTTTCAACTGGAATCGGCCAAAATATGAGTTTTGTATGGCCAGCACCAGGGTGGATTTGATTAAAAAATCAAAGTGATTTAAATCACGATTTAAATCACTAGTCAGTAAGGCTTGATTTAAATTCTAGTTTTCTACATAAAGACTAATTCTTGCTGGTATAACTTTAATATGCAAGTAGATGAAGATTTTTAGAATAACAACTTTTCATATTAGTTTTTTTATCCCCAGTTTAATAGGTTAATCATTCATATTTGGACAACTTTTCTGTTGTACTTAGGAAGGAGAAAAATAATCATTACCTTAACCACTTCCAGTCCAGACACTTTTACCCCCTTCCTGACCAGGGCAATTTTCAGCTTTTAGTGCTATCACACTTTGAATGACAATTGCGCGGTCATGCAACACTGTACCCAAATGAATTTTTTACCATTTTTTTGAGACAGATAAAGCTTTATTTTGGTGGTATTTATTCACCACTGGGATTTGTATTTTTTTGCTATGTAAATGAAATGTCCAAAAATTTTGAAAAAAAGTGTTTTTTTTATAAAATTTTGCAAATAAATAATATTTCATCATAAATCTTGGCCAAAATTTATTCCGTTATCTTTTTAGTAAAAAAAAAAAATCCAAATTAGTTTATAAGCAAAAATTATAATTTTTAAACATTTTTTTTAATTTTTATTTTATTTTTTTATATTATTATTTTTTATTTTTATTTTTACATACTGTCACCCTAGCAGTGACACTGTACTACTTGTGGGGGGTGATGAAGATTTTTTTTTTTTTACACTGATTGCTTTTACACCCATATAGGATGTAAAAGCAATCATTTCTCTTTCTCTCTGTGTGCATTCTTGCACTCATTGAGAAGTACTGAGTGAGCTGTGATTGGTCACAGCTTGTCACATGGTACAAGGCTTTTGTGAATAGCCTTGTACCATGTGACCTCTGTGATCATTGACAGATTTCACACGTAGTAAGCAATGATGTCAGAAGTGACATCTTGCTTACTACTTTGCATGTGATCACTGATTGGCCAATCAGCGATCACATGATCGGGACCTCGTACAGAGGTCCCGTCCGACGATCGGTGTTTCACTGTGTCCGGAGGACACAGCGGGCACCGGATCGCGGTGCTGCGCGCTCCCAGGGAGCGCGCACAAGCAGGGTGCGGGGAGGCCGTTTATAGACGGCCACCCGACCCTGCAGTGTCACCATCCGGCCGTTTATATGCAACGGCCGGACGGGAGGTGGTTAATAATAACAATTTAAATAGATTTATTCAACTGAAACAATAACATTCCAGCATATGTTATTTGCTTAAACAAACATCCATGTTTGTTACCGTATTTGCCGGCGTATAAGACGACTTTTTACCCCTTGAAAATCTTCTCAAAAGTCGGGGGTCGTCTTATACGCCGGTATACGGCATACTGACACTTTTTAGGGGGGCGGCGCGTTGCCGCCCCCCCCCTTCCCCCAATGGAAGGGACACTAAGTACAGGGGTGGGCAGCGGCTGTTTCTTACCTGGTTCCGGTCCCACGACGATCCGGTCCAGGAAGCGCGTCTGCGCCTTCAGTTCGGCCACTGGATGTTCGTGCGGCTGCTCGGCTCCGCCTCCTCACCAGTGATTGGCCGCCAGAACTGTAGCTCAGGAAAGGCACACAGGCGGCCAATCAACGGCGAGGGGGTGGAGCCGAGCGGCCCCGCGAAAATCGAGTGCAGGACCAGCAGGTAAGTGGTCAGTGTAGAGGTGCTGCTGCAACCACATATGCTGGCTGCAGCAGCACCATACGAGAACAGGGTCAGCAAGTGTCAGTGGGAGGAATAGTGCTCCATCATTGGTGTCACTGATACCAATGATGGAGCACTATTCCTCCCACTGATACCAATGATGGGGCACTATTCCTCCCACTGACACCAACGATGGGGCACTATTCCTCCCCCCCACTGACACCAACGATGGGGCACTATTCCTCCCCCCCACTGACATCAACGATGGGGCACTATTCCCCCCCCCCACTGACACCAATGATGGGGCACTATTCCACCCCCCACTGACACCAATGATGGGACACCATTCCTCCCACTGACACCAATGTTGGGACACCATTCCTCCCACTGACACCAATGATGGGGCACTATTCCCCCCACTGATACCAATGATGGAGCACTATTCCCCCCACTGATACTAATGATGGGGCACTATTCCTGCCACTGATACCAATGATGGGGCACTATTCCCCCCACTGATACTAATGATGGGGCACTATTCCTCCCACTGACACCAATGATGGGGAACTATTCCTCCCACTGATACTAATGATGGGGCACTATTCCTGCCACTAATGCCAATGATGGGGCACTATTCCTCCCACTGATACCAATGATGGAGCACTATTCCTGCCACTGATACCAATGATGGGGCATTATTCCTGCCACTGATACCAATGATGGGGCACTATTCCTCCCACTGATACCAATGATGGGGCACTATTCCTGCCACTGATACCAATGATGGGGCACTATTCCTGCCACTGATACCAATGATGGGGCACTATTCCTGCCACTGATACCAATGATGGGGCACTATTCCTGCCACTGGTGTGCATTGGAAGAGGGGTAGTCTTATACGACGAGTATAGCTCAAACACTAAATTTTAGCAGGAAAAGTAGGGGGGTCGTCTTATACGCCGGCAAATACGGTAACTAATTTGGCTAAACAGAATATATATATTTTAAGAGACTTAGACTGTCAGCCCCTTCCTCCTCACACTTAGTTTCACTTTCTTCTTGTGCAGATCTATTCCACTCCAAACAATCAGAAAAATATTGTTTCTATTCTACACTGAACTTCTTGAAACTTAGCACTGAAGGGGTTGATTCTGTATTCATAGGTTTGTAGAAGTTAGGATTAATGTCTTTTTCTTAACTCTGTTCATGTTATAACATTTTTGCTGTGAAGAAGAGGCATGTGATCTCCGCTGAGTCAAATTCAGTTTTGAGAACTGCAAAAGTAAACCAAACATCTGTGATAATATCTTGTAGGCAGAGAAACTGCCCAATAATCTTACAAAAACCTCTGGAAGAGCATGACATTGTGAATGGATTCATGGAATTTATTTATCAAAAAAATTAAACATATACAGCCTTATTCTACATAATTAAAAAACGAATCTTTATTTCATGATGGAATAACCTTTGGATGGTAATATATTTTCCTCAAAAAGCATTTTATTTACAAAAATCTGATTTAAAACAAAAAAATCTGATTTAAATAAAAAAAATCCAATTTTTTAAAAAAAAAATCATTGATTTTTATCCACCCTGGCCAGCACAAAGCTAGCCAACTGATTGGGTTAGGAGCTGGGGGGGGGGGGTAATATAACTGGTTTATGGAACAGGAAGTGTACAGCTGGTCCTGTATAAGTGTTTTTGTTGCATCTTCACTACGGAATTAATTTGACTTTATCAGAAGACTAAGGGAGGTGGTCAATGCATTACTAGGGATCAGGAATGCTGGGATTTTTCTTGATATCCTATTAATATCAGCTTATAAAGCAGGAATAAATAAAGATAAGCTGGTGTTCTAAATGACTACAACATATGCTGTAATGGAGAGATCATCCAACAATACAAGTACAGAATGGTGAACATGCCAACTTCCCCTCCCCCAATGTATCAGGTGACCGGCGGCACTCTTCTGGACAGAACCAAACTGTTCATTGAATGAGCTGCACAATGATAGTAATTGCTATAATTTGTCTTACGGTAACCATTGATGTTGAAATACGCATATCATTGTAGCTTGTCCTGGCTATGTCAGCTGGCAAACCAGCCCAGTCCACCCCTATCACTGGAAAATAAGAGAGGATTCACATCTACTAAAGATTCAATGGAGCCGTACTGTTTATATAAAATATATAAAATACAAATTAAATATATAAATTAAATTAAATATAAATTAAATATATAAATTAATAAAAATATAAATTAAATATATAAATTAAATTAAATATAAATATATAAAATAGGGTTTAATAATGAAGAAACAGGAAGGAATGAGGAATTAAGTGCTTTGAATGAGATGAGAATTTTTAATGGTACAACGGATAAACAAGTATAGTTAAAGGGACTGACCCATGCATAGCAGAGCATTAGTAGCTGTGTAAAGACTATGGAGATACATGCATTAAATGAAAAAAAAAAAAAAATCCAATCGGTGGGATGAATATAGAACACAGATTGGTAAAATGTAACATATAATATGTTTGCTTTTGGGTTTAAATATGCTTTAATGTTGGACTTTTAGGATTATGTCTGTGGCTCATTAATCTTTTTGGTATCTTCACCTCCAATATACAGTACTGTATTACATGTTCTCGTTTACTGATTAATTCAGATTTCTTTAGATGTTTTGGTATTTTTATTGATTTTTGCTCAGAGCATGTGTTTTTTACATCCTCACTGTAGGTATTTATGTTGTGGTTTCATGAAGTATTTTTTATATTATCCAATGACAAAAATGTATCTCTCCTGCTTTCTAAATTCTCGCATGATAAGACAGGATCAGAATTGAGCAGACATGCTGGTACTGTACCTATGTAATCGCTGTGGGAATCATAATTTAGAACTAATGGCTCATTCCACCAAAAATCAATATTTTAGAGTTGGTTGGATGCGGGAGCGTTAAAGCCTCTAACAGTTTCTTCTATCTCGGTATTGGTGAGAGCTTCACACCTGCTGTGACCATTATTAGGACTGTTCTCCCTGTTGAATTTTTTCTTTTATATTTTGGAGAATTTAACAGGAGGAGCTGAAAGACACAAAGATGGGTGGCAACACCTAAAACTCCCAGTTAAGTCGGAGTTGGGAATAATGACAGGGAGTTCTCACTGTTAAAATCGATTTAATTATTTTAGAAGTACTACACCGTTAGCTCACCCTCCTCTATACACTGAAATATTATTGTGGACCCATTGGTTAATGTCTGCCTTTTTTTACTTAAAAAATGTAGATATGCCCTAATCTGCAGTGGCTCTTAGGTCCTAAACATATACAGAAAGCCTTGCCTCCTCCCACTGATATGAGGCACTATTCCTTCCACTGATGCCAACAATAGGGAATAATTCCTCCTATTGACACCAATGATGGGGCACTATTCCTCCTACTGATACCAGTGATGGGGCACTGTTTCTCCTACTGACACCAACAATGGGGTACTATCCTATTGATACCAATGATGGGGAAATGTTCCTCCCACTGATACCAAAAATGGGGTACTATCCTCCTACTGATACTAATGATGGGGCACTATTCCTCCCAATGACATCAAGCATGGGGTTCTATCCTATTGATACCAATGATGGGGAATGTTCCTTCCACTGACACCAACAATGGGGTACTATCCTCCTACTGATACCAATGATGGGAAAATGTTCCTTCCACTGACACCAACAATGGGGTACTAACCTCCTACTGATACCAATGATGGGGCATTGTTCCTCCCACTAATACCTATGATGGGGATCTATTCCTCCTCCTACTAACCACAGCGACTATGTCATTTATTTTTTTTACTCCCACCACCACCAAGCCCGAAGCATTGTTTGCTCTGCTCTTACTGGCCACAATCCAACCCCACTAAAATCTGAAGGACAGTAAACTGGCCTTTTGTTTAGAAAGTTTGGGGGCCATTACTTTAACGCAAACCTAGCACTGGGTCATTTTCCTATAACGGTTACATAAAGAAAAGTATCTACAACCTTTTCCACAATCTGCTTATGATCTCTTGGTATGTTTTTGTGTCACCAGTGGCCTTGTTGTACACTTACCGCCACTTTATTAGGTACACCTGTTCAATCGCTTGGTAACACACATTGCTAATCAGCCAATCACATGGCAGCAACTCGGCATCTAGAAGTGGTGAAGACGACTTGCTAAAGTTCAAACCAAGCATCAGAATGGGGAAGAAAGGGGATTTAAGTGACTTTGAACATGGCATGGTTATTGGTGCCAGACGGGCTGCTCTGAGTATTTCAGAAACAGCTGATCTACTGGGATTTTCACACACAACCATCTTTAGGGTTTACAGAGAATGGTCCAAAAAAGAAAGTATCCAGTGAGCGGCAGTTGTGTCGAAGAAAATGCCTTGTTGATGTCAGAGGAGAATGGGAAGACTGATTGGAGATGATAGAAAGGCAACAGTAACTCATGTCAATATACATGACCAAAATCTCTGAGGAATGTTTCCAACACCTTATTGAATCTATGCCACGAAGAATGAGAGAGAAAAAGGGGGACAGACTATTTTAAAGCCCCTTTCCTTCATGGGATTGTGGCAGTTTCAAGTTCCTCTAGGTTGAATACTATAAGGGAGCTATATACATTTTCACAGCTCTTACTGTGAAGAAACCTTTCCGTATTTGGAGATTAAATCTCTTTTCCTCCAGTATTGAAATGGTTAATAAAGCTCAATTAAGGTTAGCTGTTCAAGAACCTTCTGGTAGTTTTTGAGGGGTCAGCGAGGATTGGCCAATTAAGCTCAGCTGACCCAAAAGAACCTTTCAGAAGGGCTTTGTAGTGCTAAATAAAGGAGCTGCCAGAGAAGGTTTTCGCCGCTTTCAAGGAAGGGTTACCTGGAAAGCCTTCCCTCCCCACCGCTCTCTGTTGTCACAGCTACATTTATGTGGTAGGGTCCCTTTTGTATTTTTTACGAAAGGGGACATTGAAATACTTTGTTCTGAAACGTTATGATGGCTCGAGTCTCAGTGGATGAGCTATGTATTTCAGTTATAATAAAGGGGCCGGTGAGTTTATAAATATATTAATAAAATGTTCCAGTTATTATCCTTCCATACAAGGACTTCGAACTATAAAACATCTTCAGATATGACTATGGGTCTGGATTTGCTTAGATGCGAAAGCCACAAGTACTATTCAAAGTCATTGGTGATTGAACATGAGTATCTCACAGAGGTTCTAACCTTTTCCTGCTCTATCTGAAACAAGTTAAACATTTTGGCTAGAGTTCCACTCTAAGCACACGTGTTCAACAAGCAGAAAGAAAACTGATGTTTTCTGTCTGTGCCTTTAGGGACACTGACCTAATTCAGTACATTTTTAGCATTTAAGGGTCATGCACATGTCACATTCCAAGTAAAGACATATATAAATATGAAGTATCATCATGGGATATTCCTGTGTACAACATTTTATTAAAGGCAGTCAAGAAAATATTGTGTATGTATATTGATAGATAGATACACTATATTGCCAAAAGTATTGGGCCAGCCCTCCAAATCATTGTATTCAGGTGTTCCAATCACCTCCATGGCCACAGGTGTATAAAATCAAGCACCTAGGCATGCAGACTGCTTCTACAAACATTTGTGAAAGAATGGGTCGCTCTCAGGAGCTCAGTGAATTCAAGTGTGGTACCGTGATAGGTTGCCACCTGTGCAATAAGTCCATCCGTGACATTTCCTTGCTACTAAATATTCCACGGTCAACTGTTAGTGGTATTATAACAAAGCGGAAGCAACTGGAAACAACAGCAACTCAGCCATGAAGTGGTAGGCCACGTAAAATGACAGAGCGGGGTCAGCGCTTGCTGAAGCGCACAGTGCGCAGACGTCGCCAACTGTCTGCAGAGTCAATAGCTGAAGACCTCCAAACTTCATGTGGCCTTCAGTTTAGCACAACAACAGTGCATAGAGAGCTTCATGGAATGGGTTTCCATGGCCGAGCAGCTGCATCCAAGCCTTACATCACCAAGTGCAATGCAAAGCATCGGATGCACTGGACTCTAGAGCAGTGGGGACATGTTCTCTGGAGTGACAAATCGCGCTTCTCTGTCTGGCAATCTGATGGACGTGTCTGGATTTGGCAGTTGCCAGAAGAACAGTACTTGCTTGTTTGGTGGAGGGGGGTTATGGTGTGGGGTTGTTTTTTAGGGGTTGGGCTTGGTCCCTTAGTTCCAGAAAGGGAACTCTTAAGGTGTCAGCATACCAAGACATTTTGGACAATTTCATGCTTCCAACTTTGTGGGAAGATTTTGGGGTGGGCCCTTCCTGTTCCAACATGACTGCGCACCAGTGCACAAAGCAAGGTCCATAAAGACATGGATGACTGAGTTTGGGGTAGAGGAACTTAACTGGCCTGCACAGAGTTCTGACCCCCCCCCCCCCTTTCCTGGTAGAAGACCTTTGGGATGAATTAGAGCGGAGCCTTCTCGTCTGACATCAGTGCCTGACCTCACACATGCACTTCTGGAAGAATGGTCAAACATTCCCATAGACACACTCCTAAACCTTGTGGACAGCCTTCCCAGAAGAGTTGAAGCTGTTATAGCTGCAAAGGGCGGGGCCAACTCAATATTGAACCCTACGGACTAAGACTGGGATGTCATTAATGTTCATGTGCGTGTAAAGGCAGGAGTTGCAATACTTTTGGCAATATAGTGTATATCCTCAACTTAATTTAAACAGTATTCAAATTTTTTAAAACCTTCTTTCTACGTGTATTTAGTTTGGAGGACTCCTCTCACTTGTATATGACCTTCCAAAATCACCATTGACCACTTCAGCTTTCATACCTGTAAACTCCTTATGAACCAGAGCTATTATCCCTATGAGCCTGTTTATTTGGTGATAACTTTGTCATTACTTAAAGCTGGACTTATTTACCCTCCCTCCCACCAACAAAATGGCAATGATTTTTTTTTTAATTTAAAAACCTTTCCATTTTCATAGTAAGTGAGATGTCACTGCTTTAAGTATGTATGAAAATCCCTCGTTTCTAGAACTTCGTGTGTCAACCAAAGGGAACCCAACCAAGCTCTATGATCTCAATAGGAAAGAAGGAAGATCATCTCACACTGGTGAAATCTGTAATCAAGCACGAATTGGGTGACATTTTAGAGAGGCACGACTGCAGTGCGCTAAATTCAGGTTTAATAAAGTTGGTTGTGATTTGACAGCATCAATATGTGACTTCTGCTTTTCTTTCTGTTTTCATTACATACCTCATTTTATACCTAGTGATATCATCACTGGGTTCCTGAGATTTTCTATGCAATGCAAGTAGATCACAGATGGTGGGAGGAGCCAGCAGGGTGCTGAACATAACCTATTGAATTTACTGAATTTAAGTGAACTATGGGCATATATGTATATATATGTAACATCTCCACCCGGACCGAAGATTCGGTCAGTGGATGTGTTGCATTCTTGTAACCTTTTGCCTTACCAGCTATCCAGGACCAAAGTTCACTTACATTATCCTATCTTCCTTCTCCCTTTACCTGGCCCAGTGTCTGACAAAACCTTTCCCCATGTTGTTTGTGGGGTGGGGATTTTAAAAGGCCTCTATGCGGCATCTTCTCAAGAACCAATGATCAGCAGATGGCTTAACTGATGTTGTGACTGTCCCATAACAACCCTGATGAAGCAGATGTGAAATGCGAAACACGTCAGAATTTTTCAGTGGGACACTACAACATTGACGCATTTATATGTGATTTCCTGCAACTGATTTGTAATTACATGTTTAAATGTTCAAATTTGGTAGCCATGTATTGGTTCACCTTTCTTTTTAATGGTATATAATGAATATCTTATTTTTATTAAATGAATTGTGTTTGAAGCAGGGTGCCTTTAAAGTCCCTTAATTTTGAAGGTGATATCCTTCATTGTGCATTGTCATAACTTATTGAAATCATCACAGCACCCTGCCTTATGCAGGCCATAGACGGGTCGAACATCGGCCCATTTTTTGAACGATAAACGAAAAGTCGGTCGTTCGTTTGGCCGACGTTACCACCAACGAGTAAAAAAATCGGCCGACTAAATCATAAAGTTCACCCCATAACTTCTGTCCCTTGCAGTTCACCGCTCATGCGCCGATTTATTGTTAAAACGATCAGCCGTTTATGCCATCATCGCCGGGAAAATCGGTCAATCGTCCAAATCGGCTGCGCATTTTCCAACATGACCGAAAATTTCAAAGTGCAAAAAACCAGAAAAACGGCCGACCAATTAACCTACTAACAGTGTGAAAATTGGCCGATTTTTTTTTTTTTTGGCTGAAAAATTGGCTGATTTTTGAACCATCTATGTTTGGCATTAGTAGTCCTCTCAAGAGCCCTCAGCACATATGCAAGCAGTGGGCTGGCTCCTGGGAGAAGTTACACAAATATTAAAACACCTCAAAGTGCAGGCTCCGATCAGGAGGAAAAGGTGTTGTGTAGGCACATTTACATGGTAATGCCCACATGTGACACTGAGCCTCCACTTTTTCTAAAATCCAATTTGGGAAAGGGGCAGGCCAAGAACAGTAAGGCTGGGGAGAAAAGGTTCAGATGATGCTGGGTTTCCTCCAGCTAGGAAATGTGACGGGCTCTATTTGACTTTCGCCAGTTTTTAATGCATACTGTGAGAAGCTTACAGTGTGCAGTGAAATCAGTGCAAGCATATGCAGAGGATATGCAGTACAGCCTGTACAACTGTAAAGACTGAAGGTAAGCCTGGAGTCCAGTGTTAATGTAGTTACAGTATGTATGTGGAATGTTTACTACTGTGGACTCTGCCCTACTGACATGCAGCTCTGACAAAATGGAAAATAAAGGCCGAATACGGGACATATATTACCATAAGGATTTATAGAGCTATGGAGGAAATGAGAACATGGTCTGTGAATGAATATTTTCCATTCACTTCATTTCATATTGGTCGTTCAGCAAACAGATAAGCTCAAAGAGCATGTGACATGGAGGGTTTACCCTCATGATTAGTTACTAGCAGTTATAAACATCCGGTTGTATGAAAATTCTGCACATGTGATTTTCACTGTCATGCTCTGAACGCTTTTTATCCTGTTTTTAGCTTTATCTATCTATTTATTTTACAAGCATGAAAATGACTGTAAAGTGCTTAAATAAAGCAAAGTTAAGTCACGCTCAATTATTAACTGGCCTAATGTGGCCATACACACTCAAGTTTTGATAATTTCAACCAACGTTTAACTGTGAAAATTATCAAAGAGAACATGCAACCTACCACCATTTCTTCCAAATTAATATACACACATATACACTATATTGCCAAAAGTACTGGGACGCCTGCCTTTACACGCACATGAAATGAATGGCATCCCAGTCTTAGTCCGTAGGGTTCAATATTGAGTTGGCCCCGCCCTTTGCAGCTATAACAGCTTCAACTCTTCTGGGAAGGCTGTCCACAAGGTGTAGGAGTGTGTCTATGGGAAGGTTTGAGAAGCGTGATTTGTCACTCCAGAGAACACGTCTCCACTGCTCTAGAGTTCAGTGGTGGCGGCGTGCTTTACACCACAGCATCCGATGCTTTGCATTGCACTTGGTGATGTAAGGCTTGGATGCAGCTGCTCGGCCATGGAAACCCATTACATGAAGCTCTCTACGGACTGTTGTTGTGCTAATCTGAAGGCCACACGAAGTTTGGAGTCTGTAGCTATTGACTCTGCAGACAGTTGGCCACTTCTGTGCACTGTGCACTTCAGCATGCGCTGACCCAGCTTTGTCATTTTTCGTGACCCACCACTACATGGCTGAGTTGCTGTTGTTCCCAGTTGCTTCCACTTTGTTATAAAACCACCAACAGTTTACCGTGGAATATTTAGTAGCAAGGAAATGTCACGCATGGACTTATTGCACAGGTGGCAACCTATCATGGTACCACGCTTGAATTCACTGAGCTCCTGAGAGCGACCCATTCTTTCACAAATGTTTGTAGAAGCAGTCTGCATGCCTAGGTGCTTGATTTTATACATCTGTGGCCATGGGGGTGATTGGAACACCTGAATCCGATGATTTGGAGTGGTGGCCCAATTCTTTTGGCAATATAGTGTAGATGTGGTAGGTTGCATTTATCCATATGGTCACTTTTGTCTTTGAAAAAGGCTGAATTTGCAAGAAAGTTTCTATGCGCAGGGCCAGCATTACTGCTGAATGGTGCCAGTGTTCAAAGTACACTGCTCAAAAAAAATTAAAAGAACAATTTGAAAACACATCATATCTGAATGGGGAAATATCTCAAGCTGGATATCTATACTGACATGGACTGGGTAATGTGTTAGGAACGTAAGGATGCCTCATCATTTGATGGAAATGAAAATTATCAACCTACAGAGAACTGAATTCAAAAACGCCCTGAAACTCAAAGTGAAAAATAATGCAGCAGGCTAATTCGTTATGCTGAAATTTCATTGCAGCAACTCAAAATGGTACTCAGTAGTTTGTATGGCCCCCACATGCCTGTATGCATGCCTGATAACATTGGGGCATGCTACTAATGAGACGACGGATAGTGTTCTGGGGTATTTCCTCCCAGATCTGGACCAGGGCATCACTGAGCTCCTGGACAGTCTGAGGTGCAACCTGGCATCGTTGGATGGACTGAAACATGATATCCCAGAGATGTTCTATTGGATTTAGGTCAGGCGAGCGTGGGGGTATCAGTTATAATGGTATTAATTCCTTCATCCTCCAGGAACTGCCTGCATACCCTCGCCACATGAGCCCGGGCATTGTCGTGCATCAGGAGGAACCCAGGACCCACTGCACCAGTGTAGGGTCTGACAGTGGGTCCAAGGATTTAATCCTGATACCTTATGGCAGTCAGGGTGCCATTGTCTAGCCTGTAGAGGTCTCCATGGATATGCCTCCCCAAATCATCACTGACCCACCACCAAAACGGTAATTCTGAACGATGTTACAGGCAGCATAACGTTCTCCACGGCTTCTCCAGACCCTTTCATGTCTGTCACATGTGCTCAGGGTGATCCTGCTCTCATCTGTGAAAAGCATAGGGCGCCGGTGGCGGACCTGCTAATTCTGGTGTTCGATGGCAAATGCCGATAGAGCTCTATGTTGCCAGGCAGCGAGCACAGGACCCATTAGCAGGGGTGGCCAACCTGCGGCTCTCCAGCTGCTGCAGGACTACAAGTTCCATCATGCCTCTGCAAGTCAGTAACTTCCCATCTTTGCAATGCCTCATGGGAAATGTAGTTCCACAACAGCTGGAGAGCCACAGGTTAGCCACCCCTGCACTAGAAGATGTTGGGCCCTCAGGCTACCCTCATGAAGTCTGTTTCTGATTGTTTGGTCAGAGACATTCACACCAGTGGCCTGCTGGAGGTTATTTTGTAAGGCTCTGGCAATACTCATCCTGTTCCTCCTTGCACAAAGGAGCAGATACCGGTCCTGCTGATGGGTTAAGGACCTTCTCTGGTCCTGTCCAGCTCTCCTAGAGTAACTGCCTGTCTCTTGGAATCTCCTCCATGCTTTTGAGACTGTGTCGGGAGACACAGCAAACCTTCTGGCAATGGCACGTATTGACTGCCTGTGCAACCTCTGTAGGGTCCAGGTATTGCTGCCAGTAGTGACACTGACCCCAGCCAACTGCAAAACTAGTGAAAAACAGTCAGAAAAGATGATTAGGGAAAAAAATGGCAGTGGCCTCCACCTGTAAAACCATTCCTGTTTCCTTGAGTTGTGTATATGTAAACCCAAGAACAAAAATGTAATATTGTAATATTGTAATATAGCATACCAGGAATTGGATGCGGTGGCTACATTAGTTTTTCAGTGTAAAAATATTTTCAGCAAGTACAGAAAATACCGGCTAATCTTACCAGTGTCACTTCCATGTGGACTGAACTGAAATTACACACAATCTGGTATCATCTGCATATTGCAAATTCCAGGTCCCCATGTAATAGAGAAGATGTGTTTGTGATCCACATCAGGTTGAGTTTAGGGTGAGAACCATGGTTCCCTCCAAAGATACAGTGCAGTAATTCAAGGTAGCCACCCTAGGACAAAAAGTGTATTACTCATAGGATCACCAGGGGAAAATAAATGGAAAAAAGCCTGAAAAAAGAAAACAAACACATCTGAGGACTGGTAATCTGCAAAAGGCCGTATTACAATTTTTGTTTTGGGGTTTAAATACACTTTAAAGTTGAACTTCAGTTTGATTTTTATTTCAAAGTCATAGCTATAAATACTTTTACATTTTTTTTTTAAATCAGGTACTTTTTTAGTGCCTGGGGTCCAATGCTGTCTTCCTGCAGCTGGTTTTCTTACCATCTGAGATATGGGAGCTGGCTGTGGCTTCCTTAGAAAGCACATTCGGCTCCCCACTGTACATGCACAAGCTCGTGCAGCACTTTAGGAATGGTCCTGCAGCCTCCTGGGTCATGTGATGTATCCTAGGAGGCTGCGGGATGGGGTGGGGCAAGGGACATCATCCTCACCTAGGCAAGGATTACAGAAGTGGGGATGGGTGCCAATAAAAATTAGTATTCACCTCCCCCAAAAAACTACCTGTAACTCAGTTTTCAGGCTGAGGGGAAGGAGCGAACCAGCGGGAGTTCACTTTTTGTGCAAACTTCCATTTTAATCAGGCATTCATCCTGCACAACTACCTGCCTTGCTAACTAAATCCCCAAAATTGCTGGTGTTATCATCTGAAATGCCTTAAATTTGAACCTGTGAAAAAGCAAGCTGGTTTGTTTCAGCATGGGTTTTTATTGCCGTCTATGTCCACACTGGGAAGATTTGTCACTTTGGGGTTTATTTACTAAAGCTGGAGAGTGCAAAATCAGACTCACTTCTGCATAGAAACCAATCAGCTTCCAGGTTTCATTGCCAAAGCTTCATTGAACAAGCTGAGGTTAGAAGCTGATTGGTTTCTATGCAGAAGGGAGTCTGATTTTGGACTCTCCAGCTTTAGTAAATAAACCCCTTTCTGTCTTGAAAAGAGGAGGAAATCCCACTTTTGACAGTTGCCTCCATTGGGAGATTTCCCCTCTATTCCCATCCCGGAGATGAATTTTAGATATACTGAAATTTGATTGGCTGCTGTGCATCGCTGCATTCAGCACATCATTGTTCTACACCGCTTTTACTGAATTATCTTGTTAATGTCCATTTCTTATTTCTTCAGCTGAGTATTTTGCCTTTTGATCATATCTCGTCCATTAGGCAGAATATTTCCAATCGTTGAATATCATCTCTTTAAATCCCTCTAGACAAAAGCAGAAGGGTTGACCTGCTGGCATGACCTTTTCTTTACAAAACGCACAGTAGCTTTCGTAATTCATGTGGAACTCTTTAATGTGTTACTTTACCTTGTCAGTAAAAAGCCATTTGTTGAAGTAGAGCGTTCCTTTGCTGGAACTAGATTTAAATTAAGAAAACCATTTAATGACCTGTCACTCATATAAACCTGTGAAACCAACCTAGGTTAAAAATCAGGCAGCCAGAAGTATCTGCTCATAACTTTTCCCCTAAACATCACAGAAACTGTAAGCTCGAATAGGATTTTCTGGCACGCCCTCATGCATCCCTCAATACCATACAGGTGCCATATTGCCCTATGGAGATATATGTAAATTGTAGACATGTGCACGCCAAAAATGTTCGTTTTGTTGTGGATGCATTTGTTCAATGAAGAATGTTGAAGGAGGTCAACTTGGATTTCAGAAAAGTCCTGGAAATCCACCCACAACTGCCAGCCAAGCTGACCTAAATTTTGCAGAAGTCCCGAAAGGGGACTAATTCAGCAGTCACGGCCAGGAAGGGGTTTCAGGAGGCCGGCTAGTCTTGGCAGATTTTCCTGGTACCTATCCCAAAATTAAAAAGAAAAAAATCTACTGTGTGTGGACCAGAGGTGGACTGACCATTTGGAAACTCGGGCACTGCCCGAGGGCCCGGGGTCAGTAGGGGGCCCCATGAAATGCCCTTGGTACCTTTTTCATAGGCTTTTCTGAGTTTGGGCAAGGACACAGGGGCCCCATGATCCCCTATTGCCCGGGGGCCCCCTGGTGTGGACCCTCTTCTGGTCCTAGCCTGCAACACAAGGTAGGCCTTGCCAGATAGTAGATTCTTCAATGTGTATGGAGGAGCGCCTGGTACAAAAGAGGTACTCAACTTTTAATGGTGAAAAGCATCAGATATAGCCAGCACGTTTCAGGGGAAAAAAGCTCCCCCTTCTTCAGGGCTTGAACAGGGCTTGATTTTATACAAAGTCATAACAGAATGCAATAGGGGACCTATGTTAAGGCTTAATGAAGACTAACGTCTCCTAAAGGCAGCCGTCTGGTTGTATCTGATTGTCAGGAATGGACTTGCCAGTAATGGTGGGACTCACCTGCCTTGTGGGCTGCAGTACCAGGGCTGGCCAGCGGGTGCTCTCAGCAATCAGAGACTCAACCCTGCAGTCAGCCAAAACACCTGAAGCTGATTATGCAGATGTATTTAAGGGATGGCCAGGCCTGCAGTCTGTGCCTTGGTGTGTGTTTTTCCATTGGCCCCTGTATCTTGTTACCTGTATTCCTGTTCCTGTTCCTGTCTGACTGATTTGTTGCCGACCCAGCCTGATCCGGACCTCTGCTGACTTCTCCTGTTTGATCCCTGGCTTGTGACCCCGACTATTCTCTGCCTGACCCCCTGTACCTACCTGCCCGTTAGTTGCTGTACCCGGCTCGTGACCTGACTACTCTCTGCCTGCTCCTCCTGTTCCTACCTGCCCGATTGTTATTGACCCGGCCTGCCTGACGACGCTTGCATTGTATGTACTGTTATCTGTGGGTGGTTTGGTTTGGTTCGTTTGCACTGTGTTATGTTTTAGTATTGCACTGCGTTTATGTATTGTTAGTATTAATAAATTATATTGTTTATAACATATCTGAAGCCTGCGTTTCCCTGCGTCAGTTCACATACCTCTGGTCATACCCTGGAGCTCTGACACTGATGCTCTTAACCATTAAATGTTTCAAAAAGTTATCTTTAAAAAAAAAACTTCTACCCATAACCACTAAGGGCTGTTTTACACCAGATGCAGTTGGGTGTGTAGGCATGCACAGTAAAATCAATATTTTCTAATCACCCTAGTTCACACCAGGGGCGGACTGACAACTCATGGGACCCCCGGGCAATAGGGGATCATGGGGCCACTGTGCCCTTGCCCAAACTCAAAATAGCCTATGAAAAAGGTACCAGGGACATCTCATGGGGCCCCCTACTGACCCCGGGCCCTCGTGCAGTGCACGAGTTTCCAAATGGTCAGTCCGCCCTTAGTTCACACCATTGCGTTCAGTTTCAAGAAGGGTAGAGCAGCATGAATTTTTTCACAGCGTAATGACCATAAACCAGCATATATGCAACAGAACCCCCATAAGCACGAGGGGAAGTAGTAGTAGTTATTATGTAACAAGTTATTGACACATTCTAAGGCTAGGTTCACACGTATGCAGGTTGTGTTTCAGCCATTTTTGCATAACATTTTGTGTTTGTACCGCGTTTTTGCTTTTTTTTTTGCTTTTTTTTTCTTCTTGTTGCTAGGCAGATTTCAAATGCATCAAAAAGACATCACAAACACAGCAAAAACGCAATACATGCTTTTCTGCAGTGTTTCCATTGAAGTCTATAGAAACAAAAACGCAACTGTTTGCGTTCAGAAAAAGCCCCTGACCCTTTCACCAATAACGCACAGATGTGAACCTGCCCCATAGGAAATGGACTGTACTGCGTTTCTGCAAAACACAAAATGCTGCGAAAAATGCTTAGGTGTGACCTAGGCCCCTTTCACACGGCCGTTCCGATCAGCTCCACCTGTCGATTTTTCAGGCGGACCTGAGTGGAAGGTCCATTCATTTCTATTGACAGGCAGGTGTAAACAGTCTATTTTGCACTTGCAGTTAGAGGGGGTGGTAAAAACAGGTGATTGAGGGGGTATACACATGCTGCAGCAAAAATGATCCCCCTGTCCCCAAGTAAATGGGGCAGCATCTCAGCCGTCCAGCCGCTGTGTGTAGTGCATTGGTGTAGGATTTGGGGGGGTCACAACAAGTGGTGAGGAGGAGACATATCACCTTCACATCACCTGTCAAATGCCCTCTGAAGAGGGATACACAGTGGATCACTCTTCAGTGGTGTATTTCACGTGTAAATGAGCCCTAACTGAACAAGCTGAAGTTGGAAGCTGATTGGTTCTCATTCACAGCTGCTCCTTCCCTGTGTTTTTTTCTTTGTTATAAAATAAAAAATTGGACTGCAGAACTTCTAAAGATAATATACATTTATTGCATACACTTCTATTAGAAATGTGTAATACCACCTGGCACATGTAGTTCACCTGTTACATGACTGTCACAATACTAATTTATCCATTAATGTGAACTATTCGCTGCAACGTTTGTTTTGGCCACTTGTATCACTGTATGGTGTCATTATATTTGTTATATGTTGTGTGATATCATTTAAAGGGACAGCGTATATTTGTTTCACACTAAGAGATATAACTTAATCCTTGGCGCTGGCGCCTCCCGGCCCTTTAAGGGGTTTGTGATGCCGGGAGGTGGGGCGGGGTTTAATGTCATGTGACTGTTGTGATTGGCTGTCACAGCGGTCACATGATTGGAAAGCTCCCATCCGCAAGTGAGGCGCCAGTAAATGTGCCAGGAGCATGCAAGGTGTGGGCTCTCGGCACATATTTTGTTTACATTGGGTACACAAATATGCGCCCCCTCAGCGCCAAGGCCCAGCCGCCGAGAGGCAACATATTTGTGTACGCTAAGGTTGCCACCTCATCCCTATATACCCAAACACATATTAATCACACAGGTTCTGAGGCTAACTGAATGCAGGTAAGGCACTAAGTGAGCTTAATTACCACTTTAACCACTTGCCCTCCAGAGGATTCCCCCCCCCCTTTCCTGACCAGGCCATTTTTTGCGATGCGGCGCTGCGTTTTTAACTGACAATTGCGCACTCATGCAATGCAATATTTTTTACTTTTTGCTATTAAACATGTCCAGTAAAAAAATTTAAAAATCAAATTTCATCATAAATTTAGGCCAAAATGTATTCTCCTACATGTCTTTGCTGAAAACAAAAATCCCAATACGTGTAAATTAATTGGTTTACGTGAAAGTTAAAGCATTTACAAACGGCAGTATAGATACTGGAATTTTTTTTCTACTAGTAATGGTGGCTATCAGCGACTTATAGCGGGACCGCGGCAGACATTCTGACACTGTAGGGAACTGACTTGGTGTCACTGACATCCCCAGTGACACCAATGCAGTGATCAGTGCTAATAAAAAGCACTGACACTGTACTAATGGCACTGGGCAGGAAGGGGTTAACATCTGGGGCGATCAAAGGGTTAACTGTGTGCTGTTTCACTACTTGGGCTGTGTATGCGCTTCACTGTAAGCACACTGCTATGCAGAGCCATACAAAGCAATGTACAGGAGCTATGTGAATAGACCACACCCTCCTATGTCAAATATAAAGTGATTTTTGTGACCCCCCTAAGCTGCCGGCACCCGGTGATCGCCGAGTATCTCCGACAGGGGAGAGACCTGTATGTAAACAATACAGATCTCTGACCTGTCAGCTCCTATATGTTAGTTATACTTAATAGCGTCTCACATATAATCCAAATTCCAAACACACAAAATGTCCAACAAAAAGTCCCAAAAATTCTCAAGGTTTTTCCCATATATACAGGTGATATCTTCGTATTGTCCACCAATTCCCAGTTTTCCTCAAACCGATTTCTCCTCTTCCACTCTTAGTACCTCAAAGAAATAGATAAACTACACACAGTGCATTATCCTTACAATATAACACAAATACTGGCTCACATCAAAGTGTTCAGAACGCGAGCTCTCAGTGATCATGTGTTCATCCAGTGACTGTAATTCCTACCCTTACCCTGAGTAGGTAGATAACTTGCTTAATAAGCTCCAGTGATTACAGGATCCTTCATATACTGTGAATCATTGTCACGTCACACACCACACTTGTGATCATACAATCAAACGGCCGAATGATATAACACCTGTCATCCCATGTACCTTACCAGATTGACAGGTAATGAAGGCTTTGCTCAAATAGACTCTTTTACTCCAGGACCATGGTATCAATGCTCCAAAACAACGATGGTATATACCCAGAAGAAAAGTGAATAATCATTGTGTAAAACCTTCTTAGATAAAAGCTAATAAACTTTATTAAAAGCGCTTACATATTTGCAGAGTATTTGCAGCAATGAAACATCTCCTCTAAGCCTGCTACTTTGTGGTCAGTCCAGACCTTTTCCAAAAAGAGCCGCAATGTCTGACTCCCTGACGTGTTTCGTCATCATGACTTTTTCAAAGGATGCGTCCGTCAGACCGCGGCCGGCTATATATACCCTGTTACTCCTCCCTCCTCTGCTTACCATTGCCATCTTAGAAGAGGGAAGAACGCCCTTCTCCCATTCACCACAGTAGGCAAACGATCCCAGCCACTGGTAAAATAAAAAAGGGGATGATCTCAATCCTAATAGATGTAAATGATCCTCAGACTTTACTGATGGCATCTAGTGGAGAGATAGGAAATCTCCACCCAAAAATAGATAAAATGATAACTAAAACATACATATTTAATGAATAGGGCAATCCTACAATAAGATACAATAATGATTAGTGGCATAAATCCTAAAATCAAGCAATAATATAAATGAGGGTACCATAAATGCCTGAGAATAAAGGGAAAATGATATAGACTATAATATCCTATCCTCCCAAGTATGACAGGTTCCTAATAATATCCTAATGGAATGTTAAATGATAGAAAATCTAATCTGTATGTAAAAAAACACCAAAGGGAAGAGACGAGGGATAACAAGTCCCAGTCTTCCAAATGGGACATAATAGTGACCCTAAAACTAAGCATCCCACAATAATAGGTCCCCATACAAGTCATACCCGTGCCCAAAAGATGTTAACACAGTAGGGACTCTCTGTACCGTGCAATGTCATATCCTAACGTACTTGGTGCTATTAAGTATATATGTAAAAGTCCCAAAGCCAAGAAAACCATTACCCCTATATATCTGAACCATGGAGGGCGCACATCTCTCTAATATAGGGGAAGAGAAGGGGGGGAGGAAAGGGAAGGGGGAGGCCAGGGGCGTATTTATGACAAGGCAAACAAGGCGTTTGCCTAGGGTGGCATTTTTCAGGGGGGCAGCACCGCCACCCCCAGAAGAAGGGACACATGAGGCATGGAGACCAGGTGGGATCTGAGAGAGGCTACGGACTGCTTGACAGTTTATGCAAAGCCCGACTCTCATTCCCAGGGATGTCCAGAGCTGTGAAGATGTGTGTCTTCTTTCTCTTTCTCGCTGGGGGGGAGGGGGGTGGTGGTAGTGGAAGGCTCTTCTGGCCAGGGGGGGTGTTAGTGGAAGGCTTTCTTGGCCGTTGGGGGTGGGGGGTGGGTTGGCTTTTGGCAGGTTTTATTGGAAGGCTCTCTTGGCGGTGCTGTGGTGTTGGTCGGTGTCAGGCTCTCTCGGCAGGGGGGTTGGGGGGTGTAGGTGGAAGGCGGACAATTTTTGTGTTGCCTAGGACAGAAGGTAAATCTACTTCTCCTTCAACAGACCCATAATGCAACTCATCTCGGAATTGGAAATTAAACAATTCAAGTCCAACTCTACATTCAGCCCTCTTGTTTTCATACTGGCAATTTCATAAATCGTTTCGTTCTTAGAAATTTCTCTGACTTTATTAGTCCCTCTCCAGTGCCCCTCAATCCTATCAATACCACAAAATTTCAACAGGGAGGGATCACAATTGTAAACCTCCCTGAAGTGTTTGGACAAATTATGTTCTTTTTTACCCTTCTTGATGTTCGTCACATGTTCCCTCAACCTAACATGTAATGGTCGTGTAGTATGACCCATGTACTGAAACTGGCAGGGGCATTCCAGCAGGTAAGTCACAAAGGAGGTGGTACACGTAATACATTTCTTTATATTATATTGCCTGCCCGGCGTCTGTGATGTAAAATTTTCAATCTTCCTTGCTTTTTGTCCTGTTATTTTACAAATATTGCATTTCTTACAGGGAAAGAAACCTAGAAGATCAAACATAGTGCACATATTTTTTTTGGGTGGTGAGATGATGCTCTTAACCAAATAACTACATAAATTAGAAGCTTTCTTATAGATAAAGAATGGTTTCCTGGGGAGGAGCGGGCCCAATATTCTATCCCTGGCTATGATGGGCCAAGATGGTAATCAACACGGTACAGAGGGTCCCTACCTGTGGTGATTAACATCTTTTGGGAGTGGGTGGGACTTGTATGGGGACCTATTATTGTGGGATGATTAGTTTTAGGGTTACTATTATGTCCCATTTGGAAGATTGGGACTTGTTATCCCTCGTCTCCTCCCTTTCATGGTTTTTTACATACAGATTAGATTTTTCTATCATTTGGCATTCCATTAGGATATTATTAGGAACCTGTCATACTTGGGAGGATAGGATATTATAGTTTATATCATTTTCCCTTTATTCTCAGGCATTTATGGCACCCTCATTTATATTATTGCTTGATTTTAGGATTCATGTCACTAATCATTATTGTATCTTATTGTAGGATTGTCCTATTCATTTAATATGTATGTTTTAGTTATCATTTTATCTATTTTTGGGTGGAGATTTCCTATCTCTCCACTAAATGCCAGCAGTAAAGTCTGAGGATCATTTACATCTATTAGGATCGAGATCAGCCCCTTTTTTCATTTACCAGTGGCTGGGATTGTTTGCCTACTATGGTGAATGGGAGAAGGGCGTTCTTCCCTCTTCTATGATGGCGATGGTAAGCAGAGGAGGGAGGAGTAACAGGGTATATATAGCCGGCCACGGTCTGATGGATGCATCCTTTGAAAAAGTCATGACGACAAAACGCGTCAGTAAGTGACGTCAGAGGTTGCCAGAAGTATTGCGGTGGCCATTTTGGAAAAGGTCCAGACTGACCACAAAGTAGCAGTCTTGGAGGAGATGTTTCAGGAGGGAGGAGTAACAGGGTATATATAGCCGGCCGCGGTCTGACGGACGCATCCTTTGAAAAAGTCATGATGACGAAACACGTCAGGGAGTCAGACATTGCGGCTCTTTTTGGAAAAGGTCTGGACTGACCACAAAGTAGCAGGCTTAGAGGAGATGTTTCATTGCTGCAAATACTCTGCAAATATGTAAGGGCTTTTAATAAAGTTTATGAGCTTTTATCTAAGAAGGTTTTACGCGATGATTATTCACTTTTCTTCTGGGTACATACCATCGTTGTTTTGGAGCATTGATACCATGGTCCTGGAGTAAAAGAGTCTATTTGAGCAAAGCCTTCATTACCTGTCAATCTGGTAAGGTACATGGGATGACAGGTGTTATATCATTCGGCCGTTTGATTGTATGATCACAAGTGTGACGTGACAATGATTCACAGTATATGAAGGATCCTGTAATCACTGGAGCTTATTAAGCAAGTTATCTACCTACTCAGGGAAAGGGTAGGAATTACAGTCACTGGATGAACACATGATCACTGAGAGCTCGCGTTCTGAACACTTTGATGTGAGCACATCACCAGTATTTGTGTTATATTGTAAGGATAATGCACTGTGTGTAGGTTATCTATTTCTTTGAGGTACTAAGAGTGGAAGAGGAGAAATCGGTTTGAGGAAAACCAGGAATTGGTGGACAATACAAATATATCACCTGTATATATGGGAAAAACCTTGAGAATTTTGGGGATTTTTTGTTGGACATTTTGTGTGTTTGGAATTTTAATTATTTGTGGGCTGCTATTGAGTATAACTAATGTATAGGAGCTGACAGGGGAGAGATCTGTATTGCTTACATACAGGTCTCTCCACTGTCAGAGATACTCAGCGATCATCGGGTGCCGGCGAGTAATCACCAGCCGGGACCCGGTGATTGACATCCGAGGCCGCGTGCTCCACCTACCCGGAACTGCAAAATCACATATATACGTGATTTTTCACACTTGTGCTGCCCTGTAGCAGTATTTCTGGTTAATCAGCCACAGAACCTGTGTAATTAATATGTGTTCGGGCCAGGGGCGGACTGACCATTTGGAAACACTGCCCGAGGCCCGGGGTCAGTAGGGGCCCCCATGAGATGCCCCTGGAACCTTTTTCATAGGCTTTTTTTGAGTGTGGGTGAGGACACAGGGGGCTCATGATCCCCTATTGCCTGGGGGCCTCATGAGTTGTCAGTCCACCCCTGGTTCGGGCTTGATATTTAAAATAATAAACACATCTGCTATGTGCAATGACTTCACACAGAGAAGCCGCAATCCTCTTCTTGGGTCCACCACCAGTGCTTCTGGCCCCTTACCCTTGTCACTTGCTCTGGGGGCACTCATGCGTGCTCGCTCCTGAGCAGCCTCTGTGTGTCTATGTGACAAACAGAGTGTGGCTCAGTCTTCCTTCCCGGCTCCCTCTTCACTTGCTGTGACTGACCTTCATGCAAAGATTGCATAAAAGTACTCTTCCAACCAGTCCGCCCCCCACAGTTACTACCTTTTGTACCACTAGCCCCTCCCTCCTAGATTGTAAGCTCCAAGGAGCAGGGACCTCCTAACCCTCTTGTATTGAACTGTATTGTTGCTGTATTGTCTCCTGCTATATTGTAAACCGCTGAGCAAACTGTTGGCACTATATAAATCCTATATAATAATAATAATAATAAAAGTTAAAAAAGCCTTCAGCTTTTAGAACCACTTTAAAAGCGTATCTATATTTTTATTGCAATGTTATCTGTGTTAAGTATCCTGAGCATCCATTTTCCATTGTATTTCATATATTTTTGTTTTATTTATTCATAACTGTTTTTCTTTGTGTCATAATTTGTCACTGATTGTACAAGGAGTATAGTTTGGTATATATAATGCCATCTCCGGCATAGCAACAACTACTAACAAATTACTGCTGTGCAATAGCCTGGTCTTACTAAAGCAAACATAAGTCCATATCCACATTTGGTGCTTTTGTTTGCTCTGAGCAACATCAATACTTGCATAGGAATAACACATCAAAGAAAAGCCTAATTGCACATTCTGACCTCCCCCAATTACATGAACTTTGAAGAATTATGTCAATATAGGGATTATTCTAAGCGTACAATGCTCCCTCTTTATAGAAGGAGAATCAAGGCTCCATTACATTTACTTCTCATTAATAACTGTTTTACAAAAAAGCTATTGCATAAATGAAACTCAGAAACATGAAAACCTCTTCTAGTTGAAAGACACTGCTATGGGAAAAAAGGACAGTTCATACCCTTTACCACTGTGTTTAAAAATGGTGAAGCGTTATGCACCCTCTTTAAACGCTTCCTGACCGCCCTATAGCAGAAATACTGCTACAGGGCGGCACGGGTGCGCAAAATCATGTATGTATATATATATATATATATATATATATATATATGATTTTGCATTTCTGGGTAGGGGGCACGCAAGAGGTGCGCGTGCGCCCTACCCGTGCTGCCATTCGCGGCCGCGGCTGTCAATCACCGGGTCCCAGCTGGTGATTACTAGCCGGCGCCCGGTGATTGCCAAGGATCTCCGACAGGGACGAAATTTGTATGTAATCAATACAGTTCTCATTCCTTTTGGCTTGTGCACACTGCTTTGGATGGCTGTGCACAGCACAGCCATCCAAAGCAGTGTGCTTACAGCGAAGCACATGGACACAGAACAGAGTGAAACAGCACACAGTTAACCATTTGATAGACTGCACAGCCATCCAAAGCAGTGTGCTTACAGTGAAGCACAGGGACACAGAACAGAGTGAAACAGCACACCCTTTGATCACCCCTCATGTTAACTCCTTCCTGCCCAGTGCCATTAGTACAGTGTCAGTGCTTTTTTTTTAGCACTGATCACTGTATTGGTGTCACTGGGGATGTAAGTGACACCATGTCAGTTCCCCCCAGTGTCAGAATGCCCGCCGCAGTCCGGCTATAAGTCACTGATCGCCGCCATTACTATTAAAAATATAAAAAAAAAAAGCCCAGTATATATACTGCCATTTGTAAACTCTATAACTTTCACATAAACCAATTAATTTACATGTATTGGGATTTTTTTTTAGCTAAGACATGTCGCAGAATACATTTTGGCTTAAATTTATGACGAAATTAGATTTTTTTAATTTTTTACTTTATGTTTAATAGCAAAAAGTCAAAAATACTGTTTTTTTCTCAAAATTGTCGGTCTTTTTTTTTCATAACGCAAAAAATAAAAAACGCACAGATGATCAAATACCACCGCAAGAAAGCTCTTTTCGTGGGAAAAAAGGACATAAATTTCATTTACTAAGCAATTTGCCAGTTTTTACTCCCTGCTTTGCTGGGAGAAAAAAAAGCAGCTCATTGCTGCTGTCTGTAGAGAGCCCTGTGTTATTTGCCAACATAGCTGATTAGCGGATCTCACTCACAAATCATTGACCAGGACCTGCTGATTGGCTTTTGCTGTAGCGAATGACAGCATAGCCGGGGAAGTGGACGCTGAACGATAATCAGACATTATATCCATGTTCTATAAACATTTTTTAGCTTGCACTCAGTCGGTATTGGCCGTCGAAAGCAATATAGTAAAGGAACAGATAATTGACCAATAGTTCCTCGTACAGAAATTTTCGGATGATTTTCTTATCATTTTCTATCACATCGAACAACGCTACCATCAAACCCGCCCCGCAGGCCAGAGTACTTGGTGTCATTCTGGACTCCAACCTATCCTTCCAGCCCCAAGTCCAATCTTTAACAAACTCGTGCAGACTCCACCTCCGCAACATCGCCAAAATACGCACGTTCCTAACCCCAGAAACCACTAAACAGCTCATCCACTCCCTCATCATATCACGACTCGACTACTGCAACTCCCTCCTCACTGGCTTGCCTCGCTGCTGGCTATCCCCGCTTCAGTCCATCCTGAATACGGCTGCCAGACTCATTCACCTTTCCAACTGCTCCGTCTCTGCCACCCCCCTCTGCCAATCCCTCTACTGGCTTCCGATTGCGCAACAGATCAAATTCAAAATCCTAACGCTGACGTACAAAGCTGTCCACCATACTGCCCCGAACTACATCACTGACCTAATATCCAAGTACCGCCCAGCACACACACTCCGCTCCTCACAAGACCTCCTTCTCTCTAGTTCCCTGGTCTCCTCCTCCCATGCCTGCCTCCAGGACTTCTCCAGGGTGTCACCCATCCTCTGGAACTCCCTGCCCCAACCCATCAGATTATCACCTACTCTCCTCTCCTTTAGGCGCACCCTGAAAACCCATCTCTTCAGGGAAGCCTACCCCACCCCCTGCTAACTTGCCGACCTCCTCCACTCTTCCTACCACTCCATCCCCCACAGCTATCTCCTCCTGTGCCACCATCCCCTCCCTCCTAGATTGTAAGCTCGAAAGAGCAGGGCCCTCGATCCCCTCATGTTTTGCATTGTATTGGTATTGTTCTGTCACATGCTCTGTCCCCCTCTGTAATGTACAGTGCTGAGCGAACTATTGGCGCTTTATAAATACTGTATAATAATAATAATGTGTATGGAACTTTGGTTACACTGGTCAAAGCCATAAAAAAAAAATGAATTCCTTTCTTCCCCCTAGATCTTCCACCTAGATATTTAAAGTGTATGTCTAGGCAAAATAAATTAGATAATAGAAAGATAGATAATAGATAGATAAATAGAAATCATCCAGTACGTTTCTGTGATACATGCACATTCCACGTTTTTTCTCTTTAAAGCACTGCAAGTAAAAATACCTGTTGATCTGCCAGAAATCTAGGGAGCTCTTAAAGTAGAACTATAGGCAAAACTTCTTTAATTTGATAAAGTAAGGGAGGGTTATAACCCCTGTGATTTTTTTTTTTTGTCAGTCTGGTCCCGCTAAGGTAAACTATACGGTAGTTACGGTGGAGTGACTCTGATGTGAATGAAGTGTTACGAAATTCATGTGGCTATGTTGGTGGGGGTCTGGTGTGCTGCAAAACTGGGACAGAAGATATTAACTAATAAATGTCCACATAAAGAGACACAGAATAAAGGCAGCCTCTAACTGGCTGAGAAGCAGAAATACATCTGTGGTCTCATTGTGTAACTATAACCGGAGTTCATGATCCTTTCCCAGAGATAAAGTCGTACAGAGACAACCAAGGCCAGAAATGTTGAAGAATATTTTTCTTGGAATGAGCAGACAGATGCTGATTATTGAATAATTCATTTAAAGGAAAAGTGTGGGAATAAAAAAAAAACTAGAAATCATACTCACCTAGATGGCTGTAGCACCGATCCCAGCTTCAGCTGTCCTCCACCGGCTCTACACCATGAACTGAGCGCTCAAAGACCACTGATCGCTCAGTTCTCTTCAGTGAGAACGAACTCTTTAATGGAAAGTTTCTGTAAAATGTACACTGAGCTGTGCATGCTTCAGTGCCAGATAAATGAACTCCAGTGAGCATCAGCATGCCCAGGATGGACATTAGCCCAACTGGCTCAAGATGGCCATAGATCCAGCATCCAGAAAAAGCCAAGGAGATTTCTGCACTAACATGGTGGCTTGCAGACACCACATCACTATAGCAGAGGTAGGGGCGGACTGACAACTCATGGGGGCCTCGGGCAATAGGGGATCATGGGGCCCCTGAGTCCTTGCCCAAACTCAAGAAAGCCTAAGAAAAAGGTACCAGGGGCATCTCATGGGGCCCCCTACTGACCCTGGGCCCTCAGGCAGTGCCCGAGTTTCCAAATGGTCAGTCCTCCCCTGAGCAGAGGTAAGTTTACTTCTGCTTGAACCAGGCTACGGCACGGGACCATAAGCTTTAATGGGTTGTATTTGCAGGGGTACTGCCAGATGAATGTGATGGGGTTTCATTTTGCCACAGCAAGAGTCTTCCATTCCATGCTACTGGTTCCCTGAAGCCTCTTCCCTTTGCTCCCTGGACAGTCACAGCTCAGACCAGAAATCCTGCATTGTAAGTGAGGCCATTGAGCTCTCAACCACATCTCAGGAGAGTCGGAAAATGGAGAAGAGCGTCAACTACGAAGGGTGTTCAAATCAAACCGGGACTTTTATTGTTACAGGTATAAAAAGGGATTCTAGCATGGACGTACTACACGCAGTAGTAAGTGGCAGGTGTGTCCTATTGATAGGCAGCAGACATGTCGCGGGCCAGTTCAGAGACCGTTAATCAAGATGGCAGACAACAGTGTGTGCATGGAACAACGTGTGGTGGTAAAGCTTCTTGTGAACAAAGGCATGGAATCTGTGGATACCGAAGACATCAAGCACAGTACGGTGATGAGATGCTCAGCCGCAGTAAGACATTTGAATGGTGTAAATGTTTCAAAGATGGCCGTACATCTGTCAGTGACAATCCCGGCCTTGGTGGTTCCCAGCTCACAGCAGTCATTCCTGTGAATATTCAGCACATGGAACGTCTGATCCTGGATAATCGACTCATAACCTGTCATGAAATTGCACAAACGACGAATCTTTCTGTGGGAACAGTAAACACAATGATAATGCAGTGAAGCAGGCTGTCCTAGGACGGTTCAGGCGTACTGACAAATCTTTCTATGCTGAAACTTTCCAGGCATTAGTTAAATGCTGGTATAAGTGTATAAATGTAGCAGGGGAGTATGTAGAAAAAATAAATGCAGTTTCCACTCCTTGAAATTTGTTCTTCTATTATATAAACTCAAAAGTGCTAGCCTGACTTGAACGCCCCTCGTACTACAGTGATTGCCACAAGCTTCCGGGTTCCATGTCAAGAGGCTGCCCATAGTGAACACATGGTTCTCGCAATGCAGTTACATTTCAGGGAACACTTTGCATTTTCTTAATGAATGCAAAGCATTCTCTGATTGGATATGGTGGAGAAGCGGGGCAGTGGCATCACTATCTTCACCTTGTTCAAGCAGAGAACCCTCTGCATTTACTGATAAAAATGAATGGGGCCCTTCTTGAGCAAGCAACCCAATTTGTTCACTATGCAGCAAGGCAGCTGCTCAACATGGGACCCACAAGCTAGCAGCGATCACTGTAGTAGCAGCGGTACCATACCTACAACAATGATTTCCAACTTGCACAGGGATCAGCCAGGAATGGCCAGGGCTGTGGATAAGGGGGTACCATCAGTCCTCCTTTATGAGACCCAGGCCAGCAGGGGGGCCCAGGCAGTTGCGTGAATCCTATGTAGACAGAGAGGGTGAATGGCCAGTGGGGAGGGGAGATTTACTGGAACCGATCCCCTGTATGATTCTCTCTGCAGCAGCTGAAAGCTGGCTTCTTCTCTCCCTCCTGCTTGCTTTCTGCCATGTGAGCCATGTAGAGAATCAGTTAATTTTTTCTACTTTCCGCTGCACCAATCATTCTCCCTGTGCACCATATGTTTCCCCTTGTTACCCAGACCCCCCTGTGTGCCCCCCACCTCCACAGTGCTACCCTCCTCTTCTTTCCACCCACAGCTGCAGGCACACAATAGGGTCCTTCAGGATGGAGAGTGGGGGAAGGGACCGGTAAATGTGTCACATTTACAAACCCCTTCCTTTCCTGAATGAACACAATGAGTGATCTATACCAATCACTCACTGTGTTCATTCATAGCTGAAGCACTGTATTTTGGGGGGGGGGGGGGGGGGGACAGCCAGGTTGGCTTTATGGGGCACCATGGTTTCTAACAGCAGCCCTGGGTATGGCACATGTATATTGACATCGATCCAAGCTGGACCAATGTAACAAAACAAAAAACATATCTTACTTCAGCTTCAACTACAAGGCACTTAGGAAAGATGATATACTGCAGGAAATTAAATCATGAATGGGTTTAACTAATATATTTTTGCACTTCCATCTCGTGTGTGGGGTTGCCATTAGGATTAATAGCACCCCCACGCATCTGTTAATCAGCAGCACGTTTTTGCTACGTGTGAATTACATGCATGCATTCCCACACCCACTAAGATGTGAGCCTAGCCTAACTCCCCACATATAAACCCGATATTTATACAAACAATATTTTCGCTCACAGTCTTTTGGGTTTTTTTTATGATCTTTGTAATAAATTATTTAAATGTTCACATAGTTACATATTTAATCCTCATGCACACGGGATGTTTTTACAGCAGCTGTTTTTGGCTTTGGATGTTTTTTTCTACAGCTAGTAAACCCCCCAGCATGTTATCCTATGTGTCCATGCACACATAGACAGGAATCAACGTTTTTTGGCTGGGAAAACAACCCAGGATTAGTGGGTTTCTAGAGGAGTTTTTTTAGCAGTGAAAATACTCTAATGCTGAAAAATGCAGAAAAACACGGTAAACTGCGGCAAACCGGCATTTTTGGAGGGTTTTTTGACCAAAAAAATGGGGTTTTTTGGTAAAAAAAATGCTAAAAATTGCAAACACAGGAAAATGCCACTAAATGCGAAAAAACACCGCTAAACGCTAATGCAAAAATGCTAAAAAACTCACATTTTTAACATGACTTTACACAGCTAACGTTACCAGCGTTATCAAAACATCCAGTCTGGCTGCAAAAAGACAAAAGTCCATCCGGTTCAACCATTAAAAAAAAAAAAGTTATAATCCTACACCCACAGTTGATCAAGAGGAAGGCAAAAAAACCCAACAAAGCATGATCCAATTTGCTCCTGCAGGGGAAAAAATTCCTTCCTGAGGCAATAGGATATTCCATGGATCACCCCCGGTTCACATATATGCGGCCGTGTGGGCTGCGTTTTGCACGTGCACGAGAGCCCATTCATTTGAATGGACTCCCGTGCCCGCGACACGCAGGGAAGAAGTCCCTGCACTGCTTTGGAAAACGCAGCCCACATGGGAACCTCGGTTGCCAGTACGGTTGCGTTTTCCAGTGCGGGTGGCATGCCATTAGAACCCGCAGGTCCGCATTTCTCTGTGCGGGTGGTGCGGCTGCACGGATTTTCATGCGAATCCACAGCGGAACCACCCGCACAGATGTGAACCTAGGGTCAACTTTACCTAGAAATGTTAGTATCCAGTTATATTCTGTGTATCCAAGAAAGAATCCTTTTCAGCCTTTCCCATTACCATATTTTAGTGTGTTTTTTCAAGATGAGACTACTTGGTGTCAGCCCAGGTTCACACTGCTGCGGCGTGGAACATCGCATGTGATTCGCACAGGAACCGCACCTCATTCCTGTGTAAATCACATGTGATTTGTGTGTGGTGTGATAGGAGCCATACATTTTGTATGGCTCAAATCGCACCGTATCCACACAAAAAGGTGCAGGACCCTTTTTTTTGTCCGCACTAGAATCGGATGGCACGGGTATTCACACCCATGCAATCCGATTCTGCACATCGCACCGCATTTTGTGCACCGATTTTGGGGTGTTGTTAACTTAACATACACACCCACAGCGGTTCGCATGAACGGGGTGCGATTTTGATGCGGTGTGGAATTTGCACAGAAACTGCTGCAAATTCCTCACCACATCAGTGAACCCAGGCTTAGTGTGCTCTTCCACTTTCCTCAGCCAGTTTATTTAGTCTGTTCCAGACATTAACTTCAATCTCCCCAAACATGTCAAATAAAGTCAAGGTTGTATTTTGCTTTTCAACACTCGTTTGCAATAAAACTGAGCACAGCGAAGTATAAATAGGAAGCTGCATACTGGTGTTGTCATGATTGGACTCTGTCCAGCTATCAAAATGTTATTGGTTTGAATGGCCAGGTAGCTCAGTGGAAGTTGGATTGCTTTGTTGTTTTTGCCAGTTATATTTAGGAAATTTTATTTTGAATCAGCCAGGGTCACATATATGCGGTGCGGTATATCGCATGTGATTCGCACAGGAACCGCACTGCATTCCTGTGTAAATCACATGCGATTTGTATGCGGTGCGATCGGAGCTATACATTTTGTATGGCTATAATCGCACCGTACCTGCACCAAAAAGGTGCAGGACCCTTTTTTTGGTCCGCACTAGAATTGGATCGCATGGGTATTCACACCCATGCAATCCGATTCTGCACATCGCACAGCATTTTGCGAACCGATTACGGGGTGTTGTGGGGTGTGATTCTGATGCGGTGCGGAATTCGCACTGAAAACGCTGCAAATTCCGCACCGCATCAGTGTGAACCAGGGCTTAGTGACATTTACAATATTTTTGTACAGAACTTTTCCGCACCAGTTGGAGTGCAAGGGACAGTGAGGGGCAGCGCAATGTGTAGTCAGAAAATGACACTTCCTCCAAGTCTATGCACCACAGTGCGTTGAAACGTGCTGGGGTGAGCTGACATTTGTGAATCTGTGAATTGCACTACATAAGTTGCAACAAGTCTGCATTTTTACACAACACACTGCAACCCAACTCAATACAGCATTGTGGTGAAAATAGGGCACATAGCAGAGAATTGTTTTCTATGAGCCTTTACACAGATCTTGTGTTGATCTCAGTGCTGCTGTTAGAAACCACGGGGCCCCATAGAGCCAACACGCCAGCCCCCCCCCCCAAAAAAAAACACAGTTTACTAAGCTTCAGTTATGAATGAATACAGCGAGTGATCAGTAAAGATCACTCATTGTGTTCATTCAGGAAAGAAAGTGGGCTGGTAAATGTGACATATTTTCTGGACCCGTCTCCATCATGAAGGTCCCTATTGTGTGCTTGCAGTTGCCGGTGCGAAGGAGAGAAGGGAAGCTGGCAGCACTGCGGGGGGTGGGGGCACACAGGAGCCTGGGCAGCAGGGGGAAATGTGTGGTGCACAGGGAGGGTGATGGGTGCGGCGAAGGGGCAATTACTGGAACTGATCCCCTGTATGCAGATCCAACTCATAGATTGTGTGAATGAGCTCCAATCCCTCTAGTGTTTTTCGGTCTCCTGGATAAACAAATTCATGGTTAGTAGCTTTAGTCATTCCTAAAGAAGTACGGGAAGAAAGAGAAAAAGGAAAAATCAAACATACATACTCTCCTCTTTGCTGCAGCTGCCCCACTTTGACTAATGCCCGGTACACACTATAACCGCTGGGTTGAACAAAAAAAAACCTGACAGATGGCTGTACTAACACAAGCGATGGTAATACAGCGATCACCTCTGCTGTGCTATTATGTTCTGACAGGGGGATGCACTGATCAGCACTTGCTGCCACTGGCTGCGAGCGCTGATCGGCTGCTGGTTTTCCAGCATGCCAGTTCGACAGAAGCCAGACGTTAGACTGGCTTCTGTCGGACAGGGTGTTGTATACACTGGCCGAAGGATGGCCGGTTTCTGCTGATATTCAGCCCATGTGTACCAGCCTTAAAGTGCTACTAAACCCAGGACCCTGCATTCATTATATCTGGTCTCCCACAGTACATACAACATGGAAATGAAATTATTTTAGTAAATATAATCTGCTAAATACCTTGTGTCATCAGCAGTTAGAGCAGTCTTGTGACTTCTATCAGTGTTCAGCTGAGCACTGGTTAGCCATGGCCAGCTTGAGTATGGGCAGATGATTCATGTAGCATTTACTTCCTGGAATCCATCTGCTAATAGCTCAGGCATACAGGCAGGATGGTGTGCTTAGCTGGGAGAGCTCCTCTTCTCCTCCTTCAGATGAAAGAAAAAAATATGCACATGAAGATTCATGGGATATATGACATCCTTTTTGTATTGGCTGGAAACCAGGAAGCAACTGAAGAAATGTAAAAAAAAGTTTAAAACAAATATTATATACATTCCTATCAATTTACCAATGCTAGCAGCATAATAATTAAAAATAGTTAAAGTGTCACTAAACCCACAACAGTACAATCAGTCTGTATATGCAGTAAAGCATGCTTGTTATACTCAATGTGGAACCTAAGGGGTTAATCATCCGCATTGTGCAAAAAGGATGTTTGATCCTGACTTCTCTGATCCTCCCCTTCTTCTACAGTCCCCAGTCCATCTTCTGATAGAACCAAGCCTTAGGGCAAGCTGCACATGCTCAGTTTGGTGTGTATTGCCAGAGAGTTTTTTCTTTCCTGGAGAGAGTTCATGTGATCAGCACAGGGCCAATCAGCACTCTCCAGACAAAGGGTCAGGGGTTATGCAGCCTCATAGGACAATCAGGGGAGAATGAAAACTCCTCCTCCTAGCTTTAACCAGTGCTCAGCTGAACACTGATAGAAGTCATAAGACTGCTCTTACTGCTGATGAGAAAAGGTATTTAGCAGTTTATATTTACTAAAATAATTACATTTCCATGTTCTGTGTACTGTGGGAGACCAGATATAGTGAATGCAGGGTCCAGGGTTTAGAAACACTTTAATGTTGATTGAGAGATCTTAGTTCTGCTTTAAACCCCCCCCGGGACACAGTGCTTCTACTTCCAAACCTTCAGACGGAAGGCTTGGGAAGTGTGAACACCCAATGATGGCATTGAGAACGACAAAAAACATCCCCCAAAAATCCAGCCCCTTAGATGCTACTTATAATTAAAATGTTTCTTGAGATGAATTGTCCCATTAACCTCCCTGGCGGTTTTCCTGAGTGTAGCTCGGTAAAATTTCAATACCAAGAGCGGTAACCCCGAGCTACACTCGGGCTTACCATGCGGCGTTGCTCAGGGGGTCCCTGCAGCACTTACCTTGTCCTTCGCTCCCGCGAAGTGTCCCCTGCAGCGTCCCCGGCCATCTCCTCCGGCTGATGCTGGCATCCGGCTTCTGTGTTCCGGTCCCTGTGACGTCGGGACGTACGGGCGCCAGAACCGGCGGGAAATTTGAAATTTTTAAAAAATGTCATTTTTGCTGTCATTGCTGTTTCAATGCATTTCACATATATTTTGTCCCTACTGCTTTGTCCTGCGCCCTGCCTGCATTTTGACTGTTCTTTCTGCCTGGAAACTTAGAAAAGTCCATGGCGTCCAAAAAGCGTCCCTTTACGTCAAAAGCAGTTTTAGAACAGCGATAGTAAATCAGAACCACTTGCAGAATTGAGTGATAATGATTCGTGGAGAAATTCATCATCAGACACTGAAAACGATTTTGCGACTTTGCTTAGCGATGTGCGAATTTGCCTCTGTATTTCAAATTTCAGTGTTTTTGGTTTGATTATATTATTGAATTAAATTTATTATTATTATATTATTATTTTTTATGATTATTTATTAAATTATAATTTATGATTTCGTGTTTCAAGTTTTATCCTACCCAGGATGTTTACTAGACTCTTGTTCGGACAGATTTCAGTGAGTTATTCCTAAAAATTACAGCCTACAATAAAAAAACTACATATTTCCATGCAAAAAAATGGTACCGCTTTCAGCACAAAAATCGGAAAGAATCAGACCGCCGAGGAGGTTAAAGTGAGCATTTCCAATTTTTGCACAGATTTCATAGAAATTTATTGAATTAAGAATTCCTAAAAGGAATTTCTGTCTTGGAATTTTTTTTTTTTCTGTTAAATTAGAAATGAGCATATTAGAATAAAAACGTCCGCTGATCGCTATTGTTTTCCCTTGTAAAAAGCAGACATTGATAACATGCCAAGATGGCTTACCTCCTCCCTTCTCATATGAACAAGAATGCTCAGCTGATCCTGGTGCTGGAGAATGGAAGTCTATAGACACCTCTAGTTAGGGGGAGAGTCATGTCCTCACTGCTTCTTAACAGGCCACTTTGGCAGAATGAGACATCATTGAGGTCTACAGTGACTGCAGCTGGCAGTGAGTACTGAATTTACTAAAAATGTCTATTTTAGTTCTCTCGATGCCTTGGAAACGTGCAACGATACAGCCTAGATTTACAAAGCCATTATTCCAACTAGAATGCAGCTGTTCATGCTTTCTAGTCATCATAAGTGCAAGGTATGGAAAACAGCTCTATGAAATAGATCTTGAAACCGTTATATGCAAATTGGAAAAAAAGGCTCTGTAAACTCTGTAAACAGCTGTTCTGCATGCGCAGATACAGTAATGGTTCCACCAGAGATGTAACTAGAACCTTCAGGGCCCCAGTGCAATAAACCATAAAGGGCCCCACCACGATAGCGGAATGCCAGGGCCGGTCGCAAGCGCAACCTTTGCACCCCTGGTGGTTCCGCCACTAGTGTCAGTAGTTTTTTTTAATTATTTTATTTTTGTATTTATTATGTTTTATTTATTTGTTATTTATTTGTTACAATTTTATTTATTTTTTTTTTTTTCATTTTTTTTAGGAGCCAGGTTGAGGGGCATTGGTGCAATCAGATCTAAACAGACCTCTGATGTTTCACCTTTGAGACAGAGCTCTATACAGGGCTTCCCTTTTATTCATCAACTGAAGCATAGTAAACACAGTTTGCTATGCCTCAGTTATGAATGAACATAGTCATCGGTACAGATCACTGACTCTATTCATTAAGACAAGGAAGGGGCCAGCAAATGACACATGTACTGGCAACTTTCGTCACTCTCCATCCTGACATATCCCTCTCAGCAGCCGGGGGAAACAGGGAGAGGGGAACCCAGCATTGCTGCGGTAAATGGGGGGGGGGCAGGGGAGCACCCAGGGACCTGGGGGCAGCAGAAGGTATATACTGCCCCTCCAATCCAGGTGTACAGGGGGCTACACAGGCCCCCTGGAACATAAGGCCAGGTTGCAATTGTGACCCCTGTATACATATGTCACTGGGTTCCACTCTTCATTATAACACAAGGACTAAAGCTCCTTGTTTTATAGTATGAGGGATGTTCAAGTCAAACCGGGACTTTTGAGTTTATATAATAAAAGAACAAATTTCAAGGAGTGGAAACTGCATTTTTTTTACATACTCCCTTGCTACATTTATACACTTATCCCAGCATTTAACTAATGCCTGGATAGCTTCGGTGTAGAAATATTTATCAGTGTGCCTGAACCATCCTAGGACAGCCTGCTTCAGTTTGTCATGATTGTGTTCACCGTAACCACAGAAAGATTTGTCTCTTGTGCAATTTCACGACATGTTATGAGTCGATTATCCAGGATCAGGCATTCTACACGCTGAATGTTCACAGGAATGACTGCTGTGGGCTGGGAACCACCACAGCTGGGACTGTCACTGACGGATGTCTGTGGCTGAGCGTCTCATCACCGTACTGTGCTGGAAGTCTTCTGTAGATATCCGCGGGTTTTACTCCTTCGTTCACAGGAAGCCTCATCACCACACGCTGTTCCACGCACGCATGCATGTGGTCTGCCATCTTGATTAACCATCTCTAGACTATATATATAAACCTGCGCTAAAATAAATAATCAATAATCAAAAATAAAGTGTATGATATATAGCAACTGAATACAAAAACTATGATACTAGGAAATAAACAATAAATGCATAAAAGTGCAGCGCTTAACCTCCTTAGCGGTAATCCCGAGTGTAGCTCGGGGTAAAATTTCAGTACCAAAAGCGGTAACCCCGAGCTACACTCGGGCTTACCATGCGGCGTTCTCTGGGGGTCCCTGCAGCACTTACCTTGTCCTTCGCTCCCACGATGGGTCCCCTGCAGCGTCCCAGGCCATCTCCTCCGACGGATGCCAGCATCCGGCTTCTGTGTTCCGGTCCCTGTGACGTACGGCAGGAAATTTGAAATTTTTTAAAAATGTCATTTTTGCTGTCATTGCTTTTTCAATGAATTTCACATACATTTTGTCCCTACTGCTTTGTCCTGTGCCCTGCCTGCATTTTTACTGTTCTTTCTGCCTGGATACTGAGAAAAGTCCATGGCGTCCAAAAAGCGTCCCTTTACGTCAAAAGCGGTTTTAGAACAGCGATAGTAAATCAGAACCACTTGCAGAATTGAGTGATAATGATTTGTGGGGAAATTCGTCATCAGATACTGAAAACGATTTTGCGACTTTGCTCAGCGATGTGCGAATTTGCTTCTGTATTTCAAATTTCAGTGTTTTTGGTTTGATTATATTATTGAATTAAATTTATTATTATTATATTATTATTTTTTATGATTATTTATTAAATTATAATTTATGATTTTGTGTTTCAAGTTTTATCATACCTGGGATGTTTACTAGACTCTTGTTCGGACAGATTTCAGTGAGTTATTCCTAAAAATTACAGCCTACAATAAAAAACTACATATTTCTATGCAAAAAAATGGTACCGCTTTCAGCACAAAAAATCGGAAAGAATCATACCGCCGAGGAGGTTAAAGTTACAAATATTCATTGGAAAACAGTGAAAAATTTGTCAAAAAATAGTCCATCCAAAATGAAAGGAAAAGTCCCAGAGGCTGTGATGAAACAAAAGAAATCCAAGGACTGTTGCTGTGTCACCAACCACTCATACAGAAGGCTTATCAGAAAGGCATGACCCCCTGTTAAGAGTGGTCAATCGCGCTTTGTTAAACAACCCAGGAAGCCTGTCACTGGAATCCTCCTCCAGATCACCAAAAGAGCAGATAAAGATCTTCCAAATAATGGACCTTAATTAGGGTAGCTAAACCACTCAGGATAAGGCTTGGACTCTACAAGGCTCCTTCAGGTGCGCAAATCTTTGCTGCATTTGCACCCTCCAGGTGAGAATAGTGGATTATTGAGGTGACTCAACAGTTATGCAGGCCACAGATGGGCCGTTTATCGGCCCAATTTTTTTGTGGATTTTCCAGCATGACCGATAAAAATAAATGAGCAGATCCACGAAAAACAGCCGACTGGCTGGCCCCACTAACGGCGTGAATATCAGACGATTTTTCGTGCGGATGAACATTTGGCCAATAAACAACCTGTCTATGGCCTGCATAAGTCCGGCTCCCTGGGGCTATTCTCCCCCTTGTCACCATCCTCATTCAGCTGATCACCTCCAGGAGACCGTCCTGCATGCTATCAAACAAAATAGGTGTTTTAATTACACAGGTTCTGTGGCTGATTAAGATGGTGATTAAACTCACTTGGTGCCTTTATCTGCATTAAATTAGCCTCAGAACCTGTGGAATTAATATGTGTTCAGTTTTAAAGGGATGAGGTGACAACCCTAGCTGACCTCCTGAAGGAAACAATTGGAGATCTCAGTAGTAGTGGTGTCTACTTCGGTGATTTCCAGCTTTCAGGGGCATTGGCAGGCTTCAGTATATGCATACAGGCGTACCTCGGTTTACAAATTTAATTCATTCTGCGGGACTTTTCGTATTGTAAAAAATTTGGAAACCGAAACGTGGTTTCCCAAAGGAATGCATTGAAAACCAATTAATCCGTTCTGGAGGTCAGAAAGAAGTAAAAAAAAAAAAAGTGTTTTATCTGTTCAAAACTCTTTATAAAGTGCACTTTAAAGGCATAAATACTGTACAGGGACATGATTAAAAAATTAATTCGTAAATGCATTGAAAACCAATTAATCCGTTCTGGAGGTCAGAAAAAAGTAAAAAAAAGTTTTATCTGTTGAAAACTCTTTATAAAGTGCACTTTAACCTCCCTGGCGGTATTCCCAAGTGTAGCTCGGGGTAAAGTTTCAGTACCACAAGCGATAACCCCGAGCTACACTCGGGAATACCATGCAGCGCTGCTCTGCGATCCCTCGATCACTTACCTTGTCCTGTGCTCCCGCGATGTCCCTCCTGCAGTGTCCCGGCAATGTAATCCGGTGGATGCCGGCATCTGTCTTCTGGGTTCCATCCCCTGCGAGCGTCGGGACGTACGGGGGAAGGAACGGCGGGAGATTTGAAAATGACAAAAAGTGACATTCACTAAAATCACATAGTAAAACATTACTGTATCAAACCATTTCACATATATGTTGTCCCTAGTGCTTTGTCCGGCGCCCTGCCTGCATGTTTACTGTTCTTTCTGCCTGGAAACTGAGAAATGTCCATGGCGTCCAAAAAGCGTCCCTTTAGGTCAAAAGCGGTTTTAGACCAGCTAGAGAACAGCGATAGTAAATCAGAACCACTTGCAGAATTGAGTAATAATGATTCGTGGGGAAATTCGTCATTAGACACTGAAAACTATTTTGCGACTTTGCTCAGTGATGTGCGAACTTGGTGCTATATTTAAAATTTTAGTGTTTTTGGTTTGATTATATTATTAAATTACATTTATTATTATTTTTTATGATTATTTATTAAATTATAATTTATGATTTCGTGTTTCAAGTTTTATCATACCCAGGATGTTTACTAGACTCTTGTTCGGACAGATTTCAGTGAGTTATTCCTAAGAATTACAGGCCTACAATATAAAACGCCAAATTTCCATGCAAAATAATGGTACCGCTTTCAGCACCAAAAATCTGAAATAATCATACCGCCAGGGAGGTTAAAGGCATAAAGGGAAATTATTAAAAATGTATTTGTAAATGCATTGAAAACCTATTAATCCGTTCTGGAGGTAAGAAAAAAGTAAAAAAAAGTTTTATCTGCTCAAAACTCTTTATAAAGTGCACTTTAAAGGCATAAAAGGACATGATTAATAAAAAATTAATTTGTAATTGCATTGAAAACCAATTAATCCGTTCCAGAGGTAAGAAAAAAGTAAAAAAAAAGTTTTATCTGCTCAAAACGCTTTTTAAAGTGCACTTTAAAGGCATAAAAGGACATGATTAATAAAAATTAATTTGTAAATGCAAAATGCATTCGTAAACAGAGGTACGCCTGTAGTTCTAATGTAACCATGTCTAAAAATTTCCATACCTGAAATTCATCTTTAATTATGTAATAATGATGACAGAAGTCCTTTCATTTGTGTCTCTTATATCTGCCTAGAGTTCAGCTTCAATCGCCCTCACCTTATTCACAAACCTAAGTGAAGGTTCCTTTTGTAAAGCGAACGTCCTCCACCCTTATTCATCCTCTTTGTATCTTCATGTCACTTCTGTTCACAAGGCAAGCTGCTGAATTTGCACTTGTAGATGAACCATGCTTTTCATCTTTGGTTTCTCACCAGATTTACACTAAACATATTTTCTAAAATAAACCCTTCATTAAAATTTGGCTGGCACGACTGCTGGTCTATGTGTCTGACATGCAAGGCTGATTTCCATTTCACTAATTACTCTGCAGCATAAAATGAAATAATTAGGTACATCTTGCTGTCGCTGTGATTTGTCAGATAGCTGAGTTTTCTACTTACGAAAATTTACACTTTTATTACGCTGATGGCCAGGCGACACAGATTATTATTTCAATGACAGAAATAGGCAGCACTTATGACAGTTTGTGCTGTTCTATAGAATGACATATTAATTACATCCGAAAAGTTGGATGAACATGCAGCGCAAGCAGAATAATAGATACAGCGCTTCGCACACTATAATTACAAATTAAAGGCACACTTCATGAAAAGTTTGCTTTAAAGGGAACCTGTCAGAATAAACATATAGGTGCTGCTGTTGCTGATCTGTTTGTGAAAGTGCATGCCCCCCCGGATCTGATCCTAGCTTCACTATTTAGTGTGTCTCTGACCCAGGACATGAGCATATTAGGATTCCCGGCACCTAATACAAACCTGCTTGTTCTAGGTAAGTAACTAATGCAGGCCATAGACGGGGAGAAAACCGGCCATTTTTTTTTTAGAAAAACGGAAAATCGGTCATTCAATCGGCCGACGTTACCACCATTGGTAAAAAAAAAGTTGGCTGATTTTCGTCCCATCTACGGCCGGCAAATATAATAGCGGTGTCCCTGCAGAAAGCTCCGCTATTGTATTTGACAGAAGAAATGGAATATGAATAAGTAAAAGAAGAAATAGAATATGAATAGGAAGAAGAAAAAGTTGCAACATTGTATCTATTTGTATCCATTTTGGATACAGATGTTTCTATTCGGATACAAATAGATACAATGTTGCTATACTTTTAATTGTCAAATATAATATCGGACTGAAATTCTTCTTTTCTTCTTCTTATTCATATTCTATTTGTTCTTTTTCTTCTTATTCATATTCTATTTGTTCTTTTTCTTCTTCTTCTTCTTCTTATTCATATTCTATTTGTTCTTTTAATTCTTCTTCTTATTCATATTCTATTTGTTCTTTTTCTTCTACTTCTTATTCATATTCTATTTGTTCTTTATCTTCCTCTTCTTATTCATATTCTATTTGTTCTTTTTCTTATTCATATTCTATTTCTTCTTTTCCTTCTTATTCATATTCTATTTCTTCTTTTCTTTTCCCTTCTTCTTGCTGGTCACTGCTCATGCACATTTCTTAAAATTGGTAAAAAGATCGGCCGATTTGTCCATCATTACCGTGAAAATCGGCTGAATGACAAAATTGGCAGATTTTTTTTCCAACATGACCGACAAAAAAAAAGTGTCAAAATCACAAAAAATGGCTGACCGATTATCCCACTAACGATCCGAAAAACTGCCGGTTTTCTCCCCGTCTATGGCCTGCATAAGGCTGACCATACATGGGTCAAAAATCGACCAATTTTTCAATAATTGGCCAATTTTTGCTCTGTTAGTGGGTCAATGGCACCGGCCAATTTTCGTGGTTCCTCCCCTTTCCGGTAATTGGGCATGTTGGAAAATTCACGAAAAACTACCGATTTTCGACTTGATGGTCAAATCATACGATCGTTTTTCCGAAAAGAATATGCGCATGAGCAGTGATCTGGAAGGAAAAGAAGTTTTGCATGTTATATGGGGTGAACTTTATGACTTGGTCGGCCGAAATCAATGATGGCTCCATCGGATTACCAAGTGAACGGTGTTTCCGATTTTCGGACGAAAAATCATTCGGAATTCGAACCATGCATGGCCTGCATTAGGTATCTAAGGCATATAACTAACAAAATAGATGGCTAAGGATAATCTGGAATTTGCAACTGCAATGGCAAGTCAGCACTGGCAAATCTAAAATTTCTTCTCTGACAGGTTCCTTTTAATTTTCCACTGTAAGGAAATGTCCAGTAGGTACAATTCTAAAGCCCTCCATTACAGATGAATTCCAGGCAGATATATACTACACAAATTAAATTCAGCTCTGTATTCATGAATACGTCATCATTGTTTTTTTTAAATGAAATTAGTGTAAATTTGTATTTGACTTGACAGCTATTAAATTCTGCACAGCCAACTGTTAGTGGTATTATAACAAAGTGGAAGCAACTGGGAACAACAGCAACTCAGCCACCAAGTGGTAGGCCATGTAAAATGACAGAGCGGGGTCAGCGCATGCTGAAGTGCACAGTGCGCAGAAGTCACCAAGTGTTTGCAAAGTCAATAGTTAAAGACCTCCAAACTTCATGTGGCCTTCAGATTAACACAACAACAGCATGTAGAGAGCTTCATGGAATGGGTTTCCATGGCCAAGCAGCTGCATCCAAGCCTTACATCACCAAGTGCAATGCAAAGTGTCGGATGCAGTGGTGTAAAGCACGCCGCCACTGGACTCTAGAGCAGTGGAAGCGTGTTCTCTGAAGTGACCAATCACGCTTCTCTGTCAGGCAATCCAATGGACATGTCTGGGTTTGGCAGTTGCCAGGAAAACGATACTTGCCTGACTGCATTGTGCCAAGTGTAAAGTTTGGTGGAGGGGGGATTATGGTGTGGGGTTGTTTTTCAGGGGTTGGGCTTGGCTCTTAGTTCCAGTGAAGAGAACTCTTAAGGTGTCAGCATACCAAGACATTTTGGACAATTTCATGCTCTCAGCTTTGTGGGAACAGTTTAGGGATGGCCCCTTCCTGTTCCAACATGACTGCACACCAGTGCACAAAGGTCCATAAAGACATGGATGAGCGAGTTTGGGGTGGAGGAACTTGACTGGCCTGCACAGAGTCCTGACCTCAACCCCATAGAAGAACTTTGGGATGAATTAGAGTGGAGACTGTGAGCCAGGCCTTCTCATCCGACATCAACTCATCCGACATCAATGTCTGACCTCACAAATGTACTTCTGGAAGAATGGTCAAACATTCCCATAGACACACTCCTAAACCTTGTGGACAGCCTTCCCAGAAGAGTTGAAGCTGTTATAGCTGCAAAGGGCGGGGCCAACTAAATATTGAACCCTACGGACTAAGACTGGGATGTCATTAAATTTCATGTGCGTGTAAAGGCAGGCATTCTAATACATTTGACATTATAGTATATATATATATATATATATATATAATTTAGGTGTGGCCTAACTAAAGTTCAGCTTTTGATAAATAAAGCATAAATAGAAATTCGTTCTTTAGAAAATTAGCCCCTCTTTGGCAAACTTCATGGGCAGCACAGTGCCTAAACGGTTAGCACTTCCACCAAACAGTACTAAGATCATCGGTTCGGAACCCAACCACAGCATGACCTCCCTGGAGTTTGCATGTTCTCCTATTGCCTTTGTAGGTTTCCTCCCACACTTCAAAGACATGCTGGTAAGTAAATTGGCTACTGTCTAAATTGGCCTTAGTTTGTGTACGTATGAACATGAGTTAGGGACCTTAGGATGTAACCTCATCAAGGACAGGGACTGATGTAAATGTACTATCTACTGTATGTTAAGTGCAGCATAAATTAACAACGCTACATAAGTACCTGTAATAAATTTATTGGCAAAGTCCCAGGACAGCATTAGCAGTTGACCAACTGATTTTATTTGCCTATTTTTTTTATCCTTGATTTCTAGTTGCCTCCTGCGCTGATCCATCACTGCAATGGATGGCCCCATTGACCTCCAGAGAGGTGCCCTCAACAAAGATAAGAGAGACCATTGGAGCTCTCAAGGTTTTGGAGCTCCGATAATCCTGAACATAGCTGTAGGTGTGGGCTGGTAACTCTCTATGGTAGTTGTACTGCTGCTTAAGCATTTAAGAATTGACAGGTGTGCTTTAAAAGCTGAAACATATAAACAATACATGATTGTTTAGGAACCAGTTTGGTTGCACAGTGCAATAAAATGACAGTAAAATATTTCTCGGACACAATGTAAATTAAGCACCATAAGCTACTAGTACATATGAGGAATGTAGAGATGTAGCGATCTGGGTGTCGAATACACTAAGCCCACACCTGATGATCCCACCATGCTGGCCTCCCTTCACTCAGTCATTTATAAAAGGCACCAAGACTTCACTGCCCTTATGCCACCCAGCCTTCTCTGTGGCCATATTTTTTTACGGGTGGCCGCTGTCCATAACAGACATTTATGGACAGTTTCTAAATCACCAGAAATGTACAAACTGTCTGTAAATTTATGGATGGTTGGCAACCCTGATTTACAGTGACTTATAATTACTGGGCAATATTTGGGTAAGCAGTGCAATGGGCAACGATGAACTCATCACATAAAGAAAAACTTTTGCTCCAGTCAAAAAATAGTTCATATATAGAAACTATTAACCACTTGCCTACAGGGCACTTATACCCCCTTCTTGCCCAGGCCAATTTTCAACTCTCAGCGCTGTTGCACTTAGAATGACAATTGCGCGGTCATGCAACACTGTACCCATATGAAATTTTTATCATTTTTTTTAGACAGATAGAGCTTTCTTTTGGTGGTATTTAATCAACTCTGGATTTTTTATTTTTTTGCTAAACAAACCAAAAACAACTGAAAATTTTGAAAAAAAAAGTTTTTTCTTAGTTTCTGTTATAAAATTTGGAAATAAGTGATTTTTCTCCTTCACTGATGTGTGCTAATGAGGCTGCAGTGATGGGCACTGATAGGCTGCACTGATGGGCACTGATAGGCAGTGATGAGGAAGCACTGGTAGGTGGCACTGATGGGCATTGACTGGCATCACTGATGGGCACTGAAAGGCAGCACTCATATATGACACTGATAGGTGGCATTGACTGGCATTGATAAGCGGCACCGACTGGCACTGTTAGGAGGCACTGATAGGCAGCACTGATGGGCACTGATATGCAGCACTGATGCACACTGATAGGTAGCACTGACTGGCACTGATAGGTGGCACTGATTGGCAGCACTGATAGGCGGCACTGACTGGCATTGATAGGTGGCACTGACTGGCACTGATAGGTGGCACTGAAAAGCAGCTCAGATGGGCACTGATATGTGGTATTGATGTCCACTGGTAGGCACTGATATGTGGCATTGATGTGGCACTGATGGGCACTGGCAGGTGGCATTGGTGGTTAGAGTGGGAGGACGTCATATGACGTCCTCCCAGAATGAGAGAACTGCCTTGCGCCCGTCATTTCCTTATATGGCGGGTGGGAGGCGGTTAAAGTAGAGCTACTGTAAATGCTAATTTTTTTTTTTTCATTTTGAATAGTATAGGAAAGGGTAACGCCATTAAAGAGTGCAACCATTCTGTTATTTTCGTCTTGACAAACGGTGTCTTGTAGATTTGGCAGCAGACAAAAGGATCAGCAAAGTACAACCAATGTATAACATTACCAAGCTTACGTATGTAAGGCCTCATACACACAGAGTGTTTTAACAGCCACATTTTATGGGCGTCAGGCGTTTTTTTTTTTTACTGCTTCCAAACGGCCCTCTATGTTATCCTATGTGTCCATGCACATATAGACTTTTAGAAACTTTTAGTCGCAGTAGCGTTTACCAGCAAGAAAAAAACCCCAAAGTTGTTCATGCACCAATTTTGGAACCGCACTACAACCGGATCTCATGGTCATTGTGTATCATGTGATCCAGTGCAGGCAAATGCACTGCATTTGTGACCTATATTTGGGGTGTTGTTAAAACTGCACTGATACCACTGCAGTTCACAAGGGCAGTGCAATTTGTTTGCGATGCTGGAATAGCGCATGGATTTTGGGTTTCCCACACCGCATTCTAGTGTGAACCTAGGCTAACACCTGGCAGTTGTGTTGGTTGGCCCTATGTTAGGTAAGTAGAGAATACAGAGTTATTTACAAACTTTATATTTAATTGAGAACTTGATTTGTTTTAAAGTGGGGGACAGCAACCTGTAGATCGCAATTTACCAGTAGATCGCAGCCAGGTGACTGGTAGATCGTGGTGTGGGCTTGCTGACCCACCATCCCACAGCATGAAACAGAGTGCAGTGCAGAGGGAGTACTTGTAAAGTTGGATCTGTAGTAGGGAGTAAGAGCCGTATAAGCTGATGCCTCCTCTGTAGTGCCGGCTCCTGTCCCATGAGGAGTGACACCAACTGCACTCCTCCTCTTATCCCGGCTAGTGGTCTCCAGAGTGGTGCCAGCAGCAGGAAAGAAGAGATCTTCAGGTCAGTGTGAAGCATTATATTGGGCATAATAGTATAGGGCTGCTTTCACACTGATGTTCTGCGGTTTACCTACACTGCGGATGCAGTGCATTGTAAATGCAGCTTTCCTGCGGGTTTGCTGTGCTTAGCCATAGACTTCTATTATATCCTGAGTTTTGGTACGCTTTCAGACAGTGCACCACATCCACAGCATATAATAGAAGTCTATGGCAAAGCACAGCTAATCCAGGAAAGTCGCAGATTCACCCGCTGTGCATGTACACCGCAGCACATGTGAAAGCAGTCTTATAGGGGACTCAGAACAGTAAGGGTTTATTTACATTTGCAGTTTGGGGGGTGGTAAAACCCCATAGTTAAGACGGTTTTTTACCAACCGCAATGGAACCTCCTTTAGCTGCAGTGGCCAGGGGTGTACAAATGTCTCTGCCGCAGCAGGGGTTATACGCCCTGTCATGGTTGGTCGGTGTAGCACTGCACTGCAAGTGCCCTGCAACCTTGTGCGGTACGGCAAACAAGGGGTTGAAGCAGGCAGCATTGTGTTGCTTTCTCACCACCTGCTTTAACCCTTTGGACCCCAGAGAAGCATGCATTTGTAGGGCACTTGCAGAGTGGCCCCATTTATTTGAATGGGTCGTGACTGGCAGACGGCAGCACCCACCAAAAGCCACATTGGGTTTAATTCCTGCTGCAGCGTGTACACCTTTGGCTGTTACCTCAGCAGCTAACAGGAGCAGGGACTAGGGATGGTAAAACCACAACTCAATCGCAGGGTTTTACCACTTCCCTAAGGGTGTCGTTGCCGAATGCAACTAAGGGCTCATTCACAATTCCTCTAAAAAGCGATTCCCCCACCCCCCAACTTTAAGCGTGAACAAGCCCTAAGGGTGCTCCTCTGAAGAGTGATCCAAATGTCTGTGACAGGTGGCGAGGAGGTGATATTTTGCCTCCTCACCACCTGATTTAAACCCATTATTTCTGTGCAATGCATGCAACTGCGCCACAGTAGTAGGGCAATTAAAAATTGTAATCAGGTGTGAGGAGATGGCACTTGGCGACACTGTGCCCGGTGATCTTTGACTTCTCCCATGTTGTTCAGGCAGCTCTGCTAAAGATATGTACATGTGAAAGGGATGCTCAGTTTGTGTGAGAGATGGAAGCAAAGGCCATGCTTTTGCTGTCTAGGATACAGTAATAATATTGGCTGGAAACCCACCTGGAATACTTTACAAAGAGACTTTCCTTTTATCACATCTATTTTGTGATTTTTTTTTTTCATGAACATTGAGGATACCCTGGGGGTGTATCATACTAATTCAGAAGTTATTAATGTCCTATTATATCTATCGTTATGTGATCGTCTGATGGCGCTCGAGGACTGGGATTTTCCCGATTGGTTTGAAGCTGCATAGAATATGTCCTCCCCTGTTTGATTGGATTCCAATTGGCCTCCCCACAGCCTGGATAGATGAGACGACCCTCCTCTGTGTGCTTGTTTCTGGTTCAATCTCTTTTGTTAATCAACAGAAGATCTGTATGTACAATATGTCATATGGAAATATGAGGTCCAGGAGAAGCGTTTTTTTTGACTGCGAAATTCGTTGACAGTGTAACCTATAACATTACTGTTTTAATGAACAAAAAAGTTTTCATTGTGAATATGCTGATATGATTCATACCTATTGTAAACCCTTATGTCTGGGTATTTTATGAGAATCTTGTATATAAAGTTTTGGTATTTTATACTATATTTGTATTTTTGATTGTTTACCGGTAGACTACCCGTTTTTATTTGTTTCCATTTTCCTGTTCAGGTAGATTTCTACCTCTTTAAGGATGCCTACCCTTTAAAAAAAGTATACTTCTGTGCTTAGGATAAACCTGCAAGGGAATTTATTGTTGTAAGCTGCTTGTACCCTCAGAGGCCTTCATGGTTTCCATACACTGCCCTGGAAGCATCTAAACCCATGGCACACTGATATGTAAATGGTCAATCTAACTAATATCACTGATTGTCCCCAACCATGCTTACATCTCCTAACTGACCAGTAAGGCCACCCATCCAATTAGGGAATAGGCCAATCAGGAGGTACAGTATTGGGTGCAGATAAGTGCCACTTTCAACTAGCAATCAATATTTTCATAGTTGCTGGGTTTTTTGCCTTCCTCTGGATCAACTGTCGGTGTAGGATTATAACTTTTTTTCTATGGTTGAACTGGATGGACTTTTGTCTTTTTTTTCAGCCAGACTAACTATGCTACTATATAGTAAAGTGTTCCAGGTTTAGAGATCTTCAGGAGAATACAAGCTCTAATACAGGAACTGCACTGTGCATTAAGGTGCATCAAATGTGTGAACAGGACCTTAACATGCTCAATTAACGCACGCACTTATATTCCTTAAAATGGGACATCAGCTAATAAGCCCTTCAATATCTGATGCCCTAAAAAATATTTTTGACTTGTTTGCCAAATTGGTTATTGTTACTGTAATACAGGGGGAGGCAACCTTAAAGAGGTGGAGATCTACCTGAACAATACTGGAGATGGCAAAGATCACCGGGCACAGTGTCGCCCTCACATCTGCTGGCACCTCTCTGGAGACGGCTAGCTGGGATAAGAGGTGGAGTGCAGTTGGTATCTCTCCGTATGCGATAGGAACCGGCACTACAGAGGAAGCATCAGCTTATGTGGCTCTTGCTCCCTACTACAGATCCAATTTTACAAGTAGTCCCTCTGCATTGCACTCTGTTTCATGCTCTGGGATGGCGGGTCAGCAAACTCAGACCCTGATCCACCAGTCACCTGGTCGCTATCTACTGGTTGCTGACCCTCGCTCTAGTAGTATACCCATCCAAGTGCAGTGGATATTTCTATGGCATACTTACTTCTATAAATACATCAGTGGTTCATATAGTGAACTCGGTGTAGAGTTAATCACCCTGAGGTCATCACAGAGGACAAGGGGACACTCTTTACATCTAGAGGAAAAGAAATTTAATCTCCAAACATGGAAGGGTTTCTTCACAGTGAGAGCTGTGAAAATGTGGAATAGACTCCCTCAAGAGTTGGTTCTGGCCAGCTCAGTGGATTGCTTTAAAAAGTCCTGGATTCTTTCTTAGATACACAGAATATAACTGGATACTAACATTTATAGGTAAAGTTGATCCAGGGAATATCTGATTGCCTCTCGGGGGATCAGGAAGGAAATTTTTTCCCTGCAGGAGCAAATTAGATCATGCTTTGCTGGGTTTTTTGCCTTCCTCTGGATCAACTGTGGGTATAGGATTATAACTTTTTTTTTTTTCCTTTAATGGTTGAACTGGATGGACTTTTGTCTTTTTTAGCCACACTAACTATGTAACTATGTAACTTCTTATTCTTCGGGACAGGAATGTAGTGTTCCCTATTCCCATATCCATATCTCCTCTGTCTGTTGGTTTGCTAAGATACTCATGCCTTGGATCCTTGCTCACCAGGTTATTATGATATATTTGTATGTCATCTATATGTAAGTTATCTGTCAGCAGTCAGTCTCACTTCCCTTTTATGTTGTGTCTCTGGATGTCCAACATTTGTCTCATGGTTCAATCCATCTCACTTCCTTAAAGCTGATATGAATAATGCAGAACATATCAGTCGCTTCCCTGCCTGAAATAACATAGACTGTTGATAACACACCAATAACTCCAATTCCCATAGCCTATTGCTTAGTGGTTATATTTGAATCTATTCTCTTTTATCCCAACCACGGCACCACCTGCCTGGAGTTTGCATGTTCTCCCTGTGCCTGCGTGGGTTTGCTCCGGGTACTCCGGTTTCCTCCCACACTCCAAAAGACATGCTGGTAGGTGAATTGGATCCTGTCCAAATTGGCCCTAGTATGTGTATGTATGTGAGTTAGGGACCTTAGATTGTACACCCCTTGAGGGTTAGGGACTGATGTGAATGTACAATATATATATGTAAGGCGCTGCATAAATTGACGGCGCTATATCAGTACCTGAAAAAAATGAAATACATTTTAAACCTGTCTATTTAAAATGGTAGTAAACTGCAGGTAAAATAAAAAAATCCCCTGTAAGGTAATGTCATAATGTACTAGTAGCCCTCATGCACACGGGGCGTTTTGATAACGCTGGTAACGTTAGCTGTGTAAAGTCACGTTAAAAACATGAGTTTTTCAGCTTTTTTTAGTGTTTGTGCATTAGCGTTTAGAGGCATTTTTCCACGTTTGCAGCATTTTTTTACCCCCCAAAATTTTGGGGGGTAAGAAGAAGGGCCAAAAATGCCAGTTTGCGGCATTTTACTGCGTTTACAGCATTTTTTTTACCCCCCCAAAATTTTTGGGGTCAAAAAATGGGCCAAAAATGCCAGTTTGTGGCATTTTACTGCGTTTTGCCAAGTTTTTCAAAGTTAGAGCATTTTTACAGCTAAAAACTCCTCTAGAAGCCCACTAGTCCTGGGTTTTATTTCCAGCCAGAAAACGTTGATTACAGTCTATGTGTGTATGGACATATAGGATAACATGCTGGGGGGTTTACTAGCTGTAGAAAAAAATCGTCAACAGCCAAAAACAGCCGCTGTAAAAGCATCAAATGTGCATGAGGATGTATGCATCGCTTACTAGCACATTATGAAGGACTTGCCTTAACGTGAAGCCCTCCAGTGACATGCTATGACCACAGCAGAAGCTTCCATCTTCACCCAGTCTTCCTTCTGGATTCACAAGCTCCGACCGCCTGACTTGCCGAGCTGCAATAACGTCACACCCGCACATGCGCACGTGAGTCCCAGGCCACAGCGCATGTGCCGGCTCTCAAAAAGAGCAAAAAAGAGCGAATATCTCCTAAATGGCAGCACAGTGGCTAAATGGTTAGCACTTCCACCTGGCAGTACTAGGGTTGTTGGTTCAAATCCCAACCACAGCACCACCTGCCTGGAGTTTGCATGTTCTCCCTGTGACTGCGTTGGTTTACTCCCACACTCCAAAGACCTGCTGGTAGGTGAATTGGCTCCTGTCTAAAGTTGGCCCTAGTATGTGTATGTATGAATGTGAGTTAGGGACTTTAGATTGTACGCCCCTTGAGGGTTAGGGACTGATGTGAATGTACAATATATGTATGTAAATCGCTGCGTAAATTGACGGTGCTATATAAGTACCTGAAATAAATATTAATTTCATGCTTTATTATAAAAGCTTAAAAAAAGAGTTTACTACCACTTTAACTGCTTGTCCTCTCATTACTCCAGCAAGACATTTCAAATTTCTAACCTAAACCCACAAACCCCAGACCTACAAAGTGCCCTCAAATGATGCATTTCCACAGGTGGAAGGAAAGAAAATCACTTGATTTCTTCATCAACACTGCAGTGCTATTTTGTTCTGCCGATTGGGAGCATTCCCGCCTGGCAGAACACAATGATTACTGCTAGCAGCTATAGCCACTGGCAGGAATTGCATGTAAAAAAAATCCGACAGTAGTAATGGAGTATATGGCACAATAAGTGTCATGTGTACATAAATGTCTATGCAGAACAGCAAAACGTTCATAGAGTCCAATAGGCGCATTCAAAGTAACTTCCTGCTAATCTCACCAGATGTAGCACCTCTGAAGAGATTGAAGTCTCTCTAGGCCATGTGTGCTCAACTTGTGACCCTCCTGCTGTCACGGAACTACAAGTCCTATCATGCCTCTGCCTTTGGGAGTCATGCTTGTAACTGTCAGCCTTGCAGTGCCTCATAGGACTTGTAGTTCCACAACAGCAGGAGGGCCAGAGGTTGAGCACCGATGCTCTGTGCCAGTCCTTAAGACTTTAGAGGGGCTGCACTGTGACCATCGGGAGTAGAAAATGTCCCAGCAGTTGGAGTAAGCAATGCACCATCCTTGGTGTCATTGGGAGGAATTGTGCCCCATCATTAGTGTAATTGGGCCCCATTGCTGGTGTCATTGGTAGGAATAGTGCCCCATCATTGGTGTCATTGGTAGGAATAGTGTCCCATTATTGGTGTGATTGGGACGAATTGTGCCCCATCACTGGTGTAATTGGGAGGAACTGTGCCCCATCACTGGTGTAATTGGAAGGAATTGTGCCCCATCTTTGGTGTCATTGGACCCCATTGTTGGTGTAATTGGGAGGAACTGTGCCCCATTATTGGTGCCATTGGGAGGAACTGTGCCTCATCATTGGTATCATTGGGAGGAATTGTGCCCCATCATTGGCGTCATTGGTAGGAATTGTGCCCCATCATTAGTGCTATTGGGCCCCATTGTAGGTGTCATTGGGAGGAACTGTGCCCCATCATTAGTGTAATTGGGCCATATTGCTGGTGTCATTGGTAGGAATAGTGCCCCATCATTGGTGTCATTGGTAGGAATAGTGTCCCATTATTGATGTGATTGGGACAAATTGTGCCCCATCACTGGTGTAATTGGGAGCAATTGTGCCCCATCACTGGTGTAATTGGGAGGAATTGTGCCCCATCGTTGGTGTAATTGGTAGGGAACTGTGCCACATCACTGGTGTCATTGGGAGGAATTGTGCCCCATCTTTGGTGTCATTGGACCCCATTGTTGGTGTCATTGGGAAGAACTGTGCCCCATTGTTGGTGTCATTGGGAGGAACTGTGCCTCATCATTGGTATCATTGGGAGGAATTGTGCCCCATCATTGGCGTCATTGGTAGGAATTGTGCCCCATCATTAGTGCCATTGGGCCCCCTTTGTAGGTGTCATTGGGAGGAACTGTGCCTCATCATTGGTATCATTGGGAGGAAGTGTGCCCCATCATTGGCGTCATTGGTAGGAATTATGCCCCATCTATAGTGCCATTGGGCCCCATTGTTGGTGTCATTGGGAGGAACTGTGCCCCATTGTTGATGTCATTGAGAGGAACTGTGCTTCATTGTTGGTGTCATTGATATGAACTATCCCAGCCCATCATTGGTGTCATTGGGAGGAACTGTGGCCTATCATTGGGGTAATTGGGAGGAACTGTGGCCTATCATTGTTGTCATTGGGAGGAACTGTGACCCATTACTGGTAACGGTGAATGAAATAGTACCCCAAGATCTGGAAAAAAGCAAGCAAAGGGCTGCAACCGGCCCCCAGGCCGCAGTTTGGAGATCACTGCTCTAGGGGAACAAATAAAAAGAACAGCGGCGCTAATCTGAGTGTAGTATATTAACAGATTTATTGTGGTGAAAAGACATATGGCAACTCATATTGTGACAGTTAAAATCAGACTCATTACAAACTAAGGGCTTCTGATAGACAGCCTCACAACAACAGGGAACCTCAGACCAGGGCAGAAACACTGGGTGGGTGGATGGATTTGCCTGCAGGACCAAGGGAACACTCCGGGGGGCACTAAACTACGTGCAGCATTAAATGTACTGAAAAATGTTAGTAAATTAGCAACTTACATGGGAAGAAGACATGGCATGTTTTCTATGTAATCCGTGAGCAGTCGGCTCATGCATCTGGAATGAAGAACCTCTTTCTAAAACTTGCAGCCTGGAAAGTCCAGACATCAGGCTGGATGACAGCTTAGATGAGGAGGTGGAAACCACCAAGACAGCGGATGGCTTCTGTCCCCAAAAGGAGTTAATAAATACTAATTAGGGTTCACTAATGCTGTGGATCTCTGCCAGGTCTATGGGAACAGGGACCCGCAGCGCATGCATCTGCGCATGCATGAAATATGATGCACTGGGGGTTATTTACTATAAACAAAGAGTGCAAAATCTGGCAGAACTCTGCATAGAAACCAATCAGCTTCCAGGTTTTATTGCCAAAGCTTAATTGAACAAGCTGAAGTTAGAAGATAATTAGCTGCCATGCACAGCTGCACCGGATTCTGAGTGCACCAGTTTTAGTAAATCTCCCCCACTGTCTCCTGGGATATGTGACTGAAACATGTGGGAGGATAGTATTGAAATGGGTGATAGTCCGCTTTAAAGTGTTTATACACCTCAGACATGAAATATGAACAAAGCAAATCCCTCTATAGTGTGCACTGGTCTCAATACAGAGCATTAAGAGTCATTTCTGTCTGCTGCCCTGTTCCTCTGCTATCAGCATGAATCGCTTCTATGAGTTTTCCTGACACCAACACAAAAAAGGTGACAGGGAAGGGCACAGCCTGTGATTGACAGCTTCAGCTCTGCTTCTGTGTGCTGTGTGAAGGGGGATGTGTCCCTTCCCTCCAGTCAGCTCTCTTCACTGATCTAACTTCAGCTCCCTGCCCCCTGCTTTTCAGAGCGGAGAGATCCTGTGTCAATTCTGCACTTTGAATGGATGTAGAGGAGAGATGGCTGCAGATAAACAAGTACAACGTATGTAGGGAGATGTGTTTCATCTCTGTGGTCAGTCACGTCACTGGGTATATGTAAGGGTTTACAGACACTTTAAATAATGCAGAGCAGAACCCAGCCTGTAACAACGAAAGTTCAGTCCTGCAGATTACACATAAGGGATAAAATCAGACATGTTCAGATCCCAGTCCAAACCCACCTGAGCTTTCCTGCCAGGAAGCTGTCACTGCACAATGATAATGGCATCGGTCTAGGCAGTCCTGACCCCACAGCTGCATGTATACACGCCCAATGTATATATACCTGAAGCTGAGGGGCAGATAATGCCTCAGCTGCTTACTATTGGCTTTGTGCAGTGACAGCTTCCTGGAGGGATAGCTCAGCTGTGTTCGGACTGGGATCCGAATATGCTTGAGCTCACACTAAGAGAATGTAGCCCTGTATGATCATCAGAGCTCTGTAACAGGTACTCAGGGTTCTTTTTTTCTCAGAGGATAGGCGGAGGTACTCCCCCCCCTTCTGAGTCACTCCTTGTCTCCACCCCCTCCCACTGAGCACTGTCCCTTGTCTTCGCCCCCTACCCACCTCTGTGCACTGTCCCTTGTCTCCACCCCCTCCCACCTCTGAGCACTGTCCCTTGTCTCCACCCCCTCCCACCTTTGAGCACTGTCCCTTGTCCCCACCCCCTCCCACCTCTGAGCACTGTCCCTTGTCTCCACCCCCTCCCACCTCTGAGCACTGTCCCTTGTCTCCACCCCCTCCCACCTCTGAGCACTGTCCCTTGTCTCCGCCCCCTACCCACCTCTGAGCACTGTCCCTTGTCTCCACCCCCTCCCACCTCTGAGCATTGTCCCTTGTCTCCGCCCCCTACCCACCTCTGAGCACTGTCCCTTGTCTCCACCCCCTCCCACCTCTGAGCATTGTCCCTTGTTTTCGCCCCCTCCCACCTCTGAGCATTGTCCCTTGTCTCCACCCCCTCCCACCTCAGAGCACTGTCCCTTGTCTTCGCCCCCTACCCACCTCTGAGCACTGTCCTTTGGTTGCACCCACTACCCACCTTCCAGTACTGACCCTTTTAGAGTACAGAACCAAGTATAATTTTCTGGTGCTAAATAATTTGTATGGGATTTGTTAATGATAACAAGAAAAGCAGTAAAATAGATCCTCTGCAACAATAGACCCCCCGGCCACAATAGATCTCCCCAGCAACAATAGACCCCACCCCAGCAACAACAGATCTCCCGCGCAACAACATATTCCCCAAGCAACAATAGAATAGATCCCCCACACAACATCATACCCTCCAGCAACAATAGACCGCCTGTTTAAAAATACCACCCCAGCAACAATAGATCCACCCTTGCAGCAATACCACCTCACCACACACTAAGATTTCCCAGTAGCCAGCATCAATAGACATTCCAACAGCCAGCCACAATAGACCTCTCTCTCAACAATTGCCCAACCCCCTGCCACAACAGACCTCCTCGGCAACAATAGACCCCCACACAAAAATAGATTCCTGCCAGCATCAATAAACCTTCCAGCAGCCAGCCACAATAGACCTCTCTCTCAACAATTGCTTACCCCCAGCCATAACAGACCTCCTCAGCAACAATAGACCCCCCACACAAAAATAGATTCCTGCCAGCATCAATAGACCTTCCAGCAGCCAGCCACAATATACCTCTCCTTCAACAATTGCCCACCCTCTCAGCCACAACAGACATCCTCAGCAACAATAGACCCCCACACAAAAATAGATTCCTGTCAGCATCAATAGCCCTCCAGCATACCCCAGTACCCCTTGCCAGTGCATACATTCAGTGCTGGAGGTGACCTGAAAAAAAACGCCCTGCAGGTACTTATATAGCGCCATCAATTTACACAGTGCCTTATATATACACTCACTGGCCACTTTATTAGCTACCTGTTCAATTGCTTGGTAACACAAACTGCTAATCAGCCAATCACATGGCAGCATTTAGGCATCTAGACGTGGTGAAGACAACTTGCTGAAGTTTAAAGCAAGCATCAGAATGGGGAAGAAAGGGGATTTAAGTGATTTTGAATGTGGCATGGTTGTTGATGCCAGATGGGCTGGTCTTAGTATTTCAAAAAGTGCTGATCTACTGGGATTTTCACGCACTCCAATCTCTAGGATTTACAGAGAATGGTCCAAAAAAGAGATAAATATCCAGTGAGTGGCAGTTGTGTGGATGAAAATGTCTTGTTGAGGTCAGAGGAGAATTGGCAGACTGGTTGGAGATGATAGAAAGGCAACAGTAACTTAGGTAACCCCTCGTAACAACCAAGGTATGCAGAGTACCATTTCTTGTATCAGTTCAGGCTGCTGGTGGCATAATGGTGCGGTAAATATTTTCTTGGCACTAGCAAGGTGTACCTAATAAAGTGGCCTGTGATTGTATATTGTACATTCACATCAGTCCCTAACCCTCAAGGGGCGTACAATCTAAGATCCCTAACTCACATTCATACATACACATACTAGGGACAATTTAGACGGGAGCAAATTAACCTACCAGCATGTTTTTGGAATGTGGGCTCATGTGCACGGGGCATTTGGAAAACTCTTCTGACTGCTGGAAACTGACTGCTAGAAAACGTAGGTTAAAAAACATCAGTTTAGGTGCGCTTGCATACCGCGTTTATGTGCGTTTGCGTTTAGAAACTTTTTTAAAAGATAACCTCAGGAGACCCTCCCAAATGCCCAGAATGCACTGAAAAATAGTAAATAGCTAACTATTTCAGACATTTTGAGAGGAATAGAGAGAGCAGAAGCAGAGAGAGCAGTATGTGTTGATATTACCTGTGTTTTCTGGTTGTATTCACTATGGATCCCATCATGAGGATAATGCAGTACGTTCTACCATTTTATCCTTTACACAAAACCTGGAACTGACTGCGCTGGTGTACCGGGTCCATTTGAATACATGGAAAACGCTTTGCATGCATTTCTGATGATGAAAAAAGGCTCTGGAGAGCATCTGCATATGGACCTGTCAAAAAATGCTTCTAAACGCAAACGCTTGTAAACACAGTTAACCCAAATGCCCAGAATGCACTGAAGAATAGTAAATAATTAACTATTTCAGACATTTTGAGAGCAATAGTGAGAGCAGAAGCAGAGAGAGTAGTATGTGTTGAGATTACCTGTGTTTTCTGGTTGTATTCACTATGGATCCCATCATGATGCGGCACGTTCTACCATTTTTTCCTTCACGTGAAACCTGGAACTGACTTCGCTGGTGTATCAGGTTCATTTGAATACATGGAAAACGCTTTGCATGCATTTTTGATGAAGGCTCTGGACAGCATCTGGATATGGACCTGTCAAAAAATGCGTCTAAACGCAAACGCTTGTAAACGCAGTTAACCGCGTTTCCAGCGTTTGGAACGTCGGTAAAATTTACTCCTGAACTCAATTTTTGTGTGCTCAAAAAATCGACTGTAAACTCAACTGCCTGGAAACGACTATGTGTACACATAGGAAAACATAAACACTGAAAAAAACACTGAACAGCTCCTGAACGTCAGTTTAGCAGCTGCAGTGTACATGAGCCCTTACCCGAGCAAAAGAGCACAAATAAAAGAATGCATTGTGGCGCTTTACATCTGTTCAGCTGTTCCAGATTTTCCAAGGACAGTCCCTGGTTTTGAAAATTTGCCCTTGCAAGTGTTACTAGCTGCCAATGAAGACTTGATTGTAAATTCCATTTTTTTTCTTTTGCTCATCTTTTATCATTCACTCGATTAGTAGTAAACTTGTAAATTGTTGCTGTATTGTCTCTCTTTATACTGTAAAGCGCTGAGCAAACTGTTGGCACTATATAAATCCTGTATAATAATAATAATATTGTCTCTCTTTATATTGTAAAGCACTGACCAAACTGTTGGCGCTATATAAATCCTGTATAATAATAATAATATTGTCTCTATATTGTAAAGCCTGAGCAAACTGTTGGCGCTATATAAATCCTGTATAATAATAATAATAACAATATTGTCTCCCTTTATATTGTACAGCGCTGAGCAAACTGTTGGTGCTATATAAATCCTGTATAATAATAATATTGTCTCCCTTTATATTGTAAAGCGCTGAGCAACCTTTTGGCACTATATAAATCCTGTATAATAATAATAATAATAATAATAATAATAATATTGTCTCTCTTTACATTGTAAAGAGCTGAGCAAACTGTTGGCGCTATATAAATCCTGTATAATAATAATAATAATAATCATAATAATAATAATATTGTCTCTCTTTATATTGTACAGCGCTGAGAAAACTGTTGGCGCTATATAAATCCTGGATAATAATAATAATAATATTGTCTCTCTTTATATTGTAAAGCGCTGAGCAAACTGTTGGCGCTATATAAATCCTGTATAATAATAATAATAATAATAATGTCTCTCTTTATATTGTAAAGCGCTGAGCAAACTGTTGGCGCTATATAAATCCTGTATAATAATAATAAATGATTGGACAATGGGGGCAGCTGCAGTATAAATCCATGTGTGGTCCTCCTTGTGTCATACAGCCGCAGTGACGGTGTGACTCCATGCAGTGTGTAGAAGTCAGGCCGTGTTGCAGAATGGGACAGGGGATTGCTGTGCGGCTGTGTTTGTCTCTGGTATGTGAAGGTCGCTGTAGGGGGTGGGGTCGGGAGGTAATACAGGTAAGATTTCGGCAAGTCCGGGTGGTGCTGTGACTTCTTACTGTCAGCAGCACCGCCCTCCAGAACCTGTTTCAGGATCACTATCTAGTTCCTGTACACTCCCCCTGCTTTGGCCCTGACAGTGCTCAAACCTTCAGCGCCAAGGGTACCCCCCTTGTACAAATCTGGTATGTGATCCCTACTGCCTGAGAAGTGATCACCTGCCTGTAATGGTAAGGAAGCAGAGACGCTAATGACTTTGTATCAACAGAGAAATAGGAACTTCTAACTAATGATCTGTCCTGTGCTTTTCCTGCAGCCCCAGAGACGAGCCCTGTGGAGTGCTGGAGCTGTAAGTACCGTACGACGACAAGTACACTGACAGCTACTGGATGTGTGTCTTCTCATCTCCTTCATATCACTGTGACAGATGACACGACCGCCACCTAGAACCCCCTTCAGACTCTCCCAGATGACCTTACTAGTCCTGCCCTTTCTCTCTATAACCTCTCCTGTGTTTCCTATACAAATCATCCATTTAAACCCTTTTCGTTTATTCCTCTCGCACTATGCCGTATCTTGTTTCCGATCATTTTGCAGCCCCACAAGTTTACATGAATGTCAAAGATCTCAGTTTCTGTGTAGATAAAAACAGGTGTAGTAGTAGCTTTATTATCTAGTCCTTTATGTTATTTTGGGAGAGAGGTGTACTTGCCCTCGAAGCCCCACCCACATGACATTTGAATCAAAGAAAACTGTACAGTATGGCATTTGAAAATATGGAAGGAAGATCATTTTCTATTATTATCATGTAGCCTTTCATAAAGATCACTGATTACCAAGCATGCCCAAGGGCTAGTTTAACCACTTGCCTACTACGCACTTACACCCCCTTCGTGCCCAGGGCATTTTTCAGCTTTCAGGGCTGTCACACTTTGAATGACAATTGCGCGGTCATGCAACACTGTACCCATATGAAATTTGATGAGCGCTGATAGGCAGCACTGATGGGCACTGATGAGGTGGCACGGATAGGCAGCACTGATATGCAGCAATGATGGGCACTGACAGGCGGCACTGATTGGCACTGATAGGCGCAACTGCTGGGCAGCACTGCTGGGTGGCACTGCTAAGGGGCACGGATATATGGCACTGGTGGGCACCGGTGGGTGGCACTGCTGGGTGGCACTGCTGCGTGGCACTGCAGGGCACTGCTGTGTGGCACAGCTGCATGGCACTGCAGGGCACTGATCATCAGTGCCCTGATGATCAGTGCCGATCTGCTTTGTGACAACTGCCGGTTATCGGCAGTACTGTCCTCATGCTGTGACAGCTTGAGGAAAGTGCTCCAGATAACTGGCAACTGTATTTGCTCCATGATCTGCTCTGTCATTGGACACAGCTGATCACATGGTAAAAGGCCACTATGATTGGCCTTTTAGCTCATCACGTGATCAGCTGTGTCGGCACTGATAGGTTGCACTGATGGGCGATGCTGATGGGCAGCTCTGACTGACAGCACTGGCTGGCAGCGCTGACTGATGGCCCTGACTGACAGCACTGAGTGGCGACACTGTTGGGCACTGATGGGTGACACTGATGGGCGCAACTGCTGGGCAGCACTGCTGGGTGGCACTGCTAAAGGGCACTGATGGGTGGCACTGCTGTGCACTGGTGGAAGGCACTGATGGGCACTGGTGGGAGGCACTGCTGGACACCGGTGGGTGGCACTGCAGGGCACTGCTGGGTGGCACTGCTGCGTGGCACTGCAGGGCACTGATCATCAGTGCCCTGATGATCAGTGCTGATCTGCTTTGTGACAGCTGCCGGTGATCTGCTTTGTGACAGCGTAAGGAAAGTGCTGCCGATAACTGGCAACTGTATTTGCTCCATGATCTGCTCTGTCATTGGACACAGCTGATCACGTGGTAAAAAACCACTTTGATTGGCCTTTTAGCTCATCACTTGATCAGCTGTGTCAGTAGGACACAAAGATCACAGAGATCGCCGGATGCACGCCGCTGGGGGCACGTGGGAGGGCGTGTTCTTGAAGAACGTCATATGACGCCGTCCCAGAACTGGATAACCACGCTGTAGCCATCATTCTGATTAAGCTAGTGGCAAGGACTGATGCTCCTTCAAAAAACAATCTAAGATTAGTTTGCTTTTCAGAGGCATTTGACAGGCATGTGTCAAGTAAATAGACCCCATCAAAACTGTGTGGGTCTACAAAATGGCAAAAAACTATGGTACCCAAAATTGGGTAAAATTTAGAATGTTACAATCTGATTGTACAATCTCCCTTTACCTTAGATTGTAATACAAAGACTTTCTTGGTTGGATACAAATTTCATTGACTGTTTAGGTTGCAGTCTCATTGGTACGTCTAAAACTGGTCATAGAAAATTTGGTTGTACAAAAATCCCTTAGCAAACTTATGCAATGTGGCTGCCTATCCAAACAATTCTTTTCGTTTTTATGCACTCAGACAGGCACGACATGTTGGTAGATTGTACAATCAGATTGTAACATGTGTTGCCAATATTCGTTTTAGCAATGTAGTGTGTGAGTCATCCCGCTTGGATGTAAAGTACACAGATTGCATTGGTAGGCCTTAACACTGTATAGCTGTTAGAAAATAGAGAAGATTGAAAAAGGCCGTACAATTAGATGGTAACGTGTGTGGCCAGCTCAGATTTGCAGGCTTCCTGTGTTGGTGAATAAACCAGCAAAGCTCTTTGAGCCCGGGTTCACACATATGCAGTGTGGCATATCGCATGTGATTCATGCAGGAACCGCACCGCATTCCTGTACAAATCAAATGCCAATTCTGTGTGGTGCAATTTGAGCCTTACATTTTCTATGACTCAAATCGCACCGCATCCACACTAAAAAGGTGCAGGACCCTTTTTTCGGTCCACACCAGAATTGGATCGCATTGGTATTCACACCCATGAGATCTGATTCAGCACATCGCATCGCGTTTTGCTAATCGATTTCGGGGTGTTAACTTAACCCCTTGACGCCGACGGCACACAAATATGCGGCCTCACAGAACTGGGCTTTTTTTCATGGGGCCGCATATTTGCGTACCTGTCTTTGTGCTGGGCGCGCCCTGCTCGGCGCGCTCCCAGTACAGAGACCATGGTGTCACTGAGAGCCCCGGGTCCCATTCTAACGATCGGGACCCGGGACTCCCGATTCCGGGTCACGTGATTGCTGTGATAGCCTCTGATTGGCTATCACACTGATCAGTCACTGTGCAGCCTGGCCCCCTTGTTTTTTCTCTCTTTATGAATGGAGAAGAGCAATACATTGTATCTCTCTAACTCCTGGCATAGAGAGAAAAAAATGTTTGTAAAAAAAAATAAATAAATAAAAGAAGATAAATAAACAAATATTAAAAATTAAAAGAAAAAAATAAAGAAAAATACCTAGATCAAGGTTTGAGCTAGTTCAGTGCCAGGGTTAGTGTTTGGGTCAAAGTCAGGGTCAAAGGTCAAGGTCAAAGGGCAGGATTTTTAAAAAAAATTGGTATCAGTGATAGTGTGTTTCAGTGTTAGTGATAGTGTCAGTGTCAGTGTGTTTTAGGTAAAAAAAAAAAAAGACAAAAACAAAATGTGCACTATTGTTTCTGGGCTGTACTACGGGTACAAACAACAAATAACATACACATATATGATATCGCTGCGATCGCCAAGAGCTGGAGAATTTATTTTGGGTTGTTCTTTGGTGGTAGATTATGGTATTATAACAAGAAACACACAGCTAAATAAAAAAAATTATTTTTTTTTTTACTATTTTGTAAAACTAGTTTTCCTTTGATAATAAAAAAAATTAGGAGCTATCCATTACCATTTACCACCAAATGAAAGCCCAATATGTCCTGAAAAAATCAAGGTATAATCCACCTGGATGTACAAAGTAGTTGTGATGATATGTACGGTTTTACTAGCACATGTCAACGTTGCAGAATTGTGCTCAGGCATTTAGATTTGTTTTACCCTTAGGCTGAAGGGGTTAACATACACCCGCAGCAGTTTGCATGAATGGGGTGCGATTGTGATGCGGTGCGGAATTCACACAGAAACCACTGCGAATTCCGCACCGCATCAGCGTGAACAAAGGCTAAGGGAATTCTTCTGTCTGCCCCCCGTCATACAGTCTCCATCGTCTTGCTGCATTCTCTAAGCCTTGTTGCTCTGTTCGGAATCCCCATGACACTTATAATGGCTATTTTTTAATTATTTACTTTTACGGGAGTAGAAAGGAAGCTGGAATTTGTTTCTGAGAATGAGGTATGTTAAAGTCAGAGGTCACGTGTTAGACCTGAAGGGAGAATGTTTCAGGATTATTATTCATGAGTGAAACTTTTAGAGGAATTCTAGGTATGGATATCTTATACATACATACATTGATTCAGCTTGGACCATTGTAAGAATGTATATACCATACCTGGCCAGTGCCCCTGGAAGCTGGAAAGCACTGAAATACACATCGGTACTCCAGTGATCTCCACTAGCTTCTGAGTTCTGTGCCGAGCAGCAAGCCTGATCAGTGGCGTAACTAGAACCTTCAGGGCCCAGTGCAAGAAACCATGACAGGCCCCCCTGACCTAGGCCGAAGCCCTTCTCTCTGTGCCCAGTGGCTGAATGCCAGGGCTTGGTCGCAAGTGACCCTGGTAGTTCTGTCACTGGTGTCAGTATTTTTTTTTTTGTTATATTTTTTTTATTTTTTACAACTTTTTCAGGAGCCCCGTTGGGGAGTTTAGGTGAGATTTCAGATAAACACAGTTTACTAGGCTTCAGTTACGAATGAACACAGTGAGTGATCGGTACCGATCGCTTATTGTGTTCATTCAGGAAAGAAATGAACTGGTAAATGTGACATATTTACCAGACCCTTCCCCCACTCTCTATCCTGTTAGATCCTATTGTGTGCTTGCAGCTGCCGCTGAAAAGGAGAGGAGGGAAGCCAGCAGCGCAGTGGGGGCACACAGGGAGACCTTGGCAGCATGGGGAAACGTATGGTACACAGGAAGGGTTATGGGTGCAGCAGGGTGCAATTACTGGAACCAATCCCCGCTATGGCTCTCTCTGCAGCAGCTGAAAGCCAGATTGCAGCTGCTGCAGGGAAAGCCATACTGGAGATCTGTTACAGTAATCCCCCCCATTGTGGTGATCACCCTCCCTGCCCACATCTGATTCACCCAGCTGCCTGGGCCCCCCTGGTGGACTGGGACCCGTACAGGAGGACTGGTGATACCCCCTTAACCATGGCCCTGGCTCCAGGTGTAAGTGCTGGAAATCTCATAGACCCAGGGGCGGACTGACCATTCGGGCACTGTCTGAGGGCCCAGGGTCAGTAGGGGGCCCCATGAGATGCCCCTGGTACCTTTCATAGGCTTTTTGGATGTGGTTTGAGTGTGGGTGAGGACACAGGGATCCCATGATCCCCTATTGCCCGGGGGCCCCAATGCGTTGTCAGTCCACCCCTGCATAGACCCCAGCACTGCAGTCATGTTTCCCCGTCATCTTCCTTACCATCTACATACTGGAGTCTGGGTCCACGTGTTTTTGTATTGTCAGGACTGGCGGGGGCATAGACACGATCACAGTTCTGGAATCTATGGGACTTACAGCACTTACATCTGGAGTGGCCATGATATACAGCGGGAGCTCTACTAATCCCAGCATGTTAAAGTGGTAGGCAAGTCAAAACCTAGCTATGCCTAAATCTACTCCTACCCCATTCTAAGCCTACTCTATCTACCATATAAAATCAAAGACGTACCTATTCTGAAGTTGCTCCGTTACGGTCACATGACCTCTTCAGCGCCAGCTTCAGTGCAGAGGAAAGATGGCTGACAACGAGCCTGGGTGGTGACTTCACCCATAGGTTTACTCTGGGCATTCATTGTTGGCTGTCCCTCCTCTACGCTGAAAGTGGTGCTGGCGAAATACGAGAACATTTTTCGTACTTGTCCCTTTGAATAATTTCAGATGAAAGCTGCGTACTAATGATCAGATTGTTGTACGAACGCTCCAAAAGTGGTATTTTTTGAACGATTTTCTGATGGTGTATACTTGGCCAAGTAAGACCATGTCCTTTCTCCAACAATTTGCTAAGTGGAAGGGTCTGCATTTATTTCAGCCTCCTGCAATAAGACAACCTCTGGCCTCTGAATTTCTTTAGCTAGACGACTCTTTGAAGATATCCACCAAAATGAAAGCCCTATTGCAGGGAATGCCTTTAATTTCACTTTAGCTCTGTGCAGACTTTGTGAGAAGCAGGAGAAAGACTTCAGAGAATATTTTGGAAACAAACATTATGCAGATTGCCTTCAGGTTGGCATGGTTCCAAGAAACAATTTTTTCAAATTTTAAGAAATCAAAGCGACTGTACAGTAAAATGTAAGATCTTACATTAATTGCGTGAAGCTACACCATTGTTTAGCAATGCTATGGTTTAGATCTATTGTTTAGGAAAGAGGAGTTTCAAAAACTGCAGACCCAGGAAGATCATCACCACCTGGTTCAGCTTTTGGGGTGACCGCCTGTTTGCCGCACTGAGGTTGTAATACTGATCCACGGAGTCAGCAGGCTGGACCTGGAATGATAGTATAGGAATTGGTAAACCTGAATATAAAGTGGGGGAGATTTACTAAAACTGGAACACTCAGATTCTGCTGCAGCTGTGTATGGTAGCCAATCAGCTTATTCAATTAAAGTGTTACTAAACCCACAGCAGTAAAATCAGTCTGTATATGCAGTAAAGCATGCTTGATATCCTCACTGTGGAGCCTAAGGGGTTAATCCCCTGCATTGTGTAAAAACGGTGTTTGATCCTGACTTCTCTGATCCTCCCCTTCTTCCAGTGTCCCCCTCTTATCTCCTGATATCATGTGGAGACACTCTGTACATGCTCAGTTCGGTGTGCATTGCTGGAGAGGTTTTCTTTTTCGTGGGGGAGTACATGTGATCAGCACAGGGCCAATCAGGACTGACCAAACAGAGGTCAGGGTTTCTGCATCCTCCTAGTGCAGAAAGAAAACTCCGCCGACAAGTTTTAACCAGTGCTCTGCTAGACACTGATAGAAGTCACAAGAGTGCTCTAACTGCTGATGAGAAAAGGTATTGAATAGTTTATATTTATGAAAATGTATGCATTTCCATGTTCTGTGTACTGTGGGAGACCAGATATAGTGAATGCAGTTTCCTGAGTTTAACACTTTAAGCATTGACAATAAAACCTGGAAGCTGATTGGTTTCTATGCAAAATTGCACCATATTTTGCACTCTCCAGTTTTAGTAAATTCCCCCTCAAGTTCCTACCGGGCTGTGCTGCTTGATTAGGGTGCTTGATAACAAGATATAGATTTAGACATTTTTTTAGAAAGTAAACTAATTTTTATACAGGTATTCACCTGTTTGTCTTGAATTGATTCCATTAGCACTGTCCATCTTAAGTCAGAACATAGAAAACCCTCCTATTCCCACCTTTTGGCCACGTGGGCTGCTATGGCTATAGTTCTGCCACTGTGACTCCGACTCCAAAGCCAACAAAGTACAATTGAAATTAATATAGGAAGGAGAAACAAAAAAGGATAGCCAACCATGTGACCTGCCAAAATACACATGTGGAGCCTCTCCTCATGCATCCTTCATCCATCTCTCTGCTGTGCTAAGCACAGAGCATCAGTGACATCATACCGCAGGCTCTACACCCCTGGTGCCCAACCTATGGCCCTTTTGCACTTTTTGTGCAGCTCTTGGGGCACCTGCTACACTACTTTGTGTTTCCCTAAGCTCTCTTATAATAGTGATCTTTAGCAGTCTTGTGTAATGTGTCTCCAGTATCATGCCAGATAGTCTCTGACCATCTCCTGCATTATGCCAGAAAGTCTCTGACAATCTCTTGTATCGTGTCCATAGTTTCTGACCATTTATTTTATCCTGTCCAAAATCTCTGACCATCTCCTGTATCATGCCAGAAAGTCTCTGACAATCTCTTGGATCATGTCCATAGTTTCTGACCATTTCTTTTATCCTGTCCATAATCTCTGACCATCTCTTGTATCATGTCTGCAGTCTCTGACCATATCTTGTATCATGCCCACAGTCTCAGACCATCTCTTGTCATGTGCCAGCAGTCTATGACTACCTCTTGTATCATGCTTGCAGTTTCTAACCATCTTTTGTATCATATCTGCAGTCTCTGACCATCTTTTGCTTCATGCCAACAGTCTCTGATCATCTCTTGCTTTATGACCACAGTCTCTAACCATCTCTTGTATTGTGCTCACAGTCTTTAACTATTTCTTGTATCATGCCTGCAGTCTCTGACCATCTCTTGCTTTATGCCCACCGTCTCTGATCATCTCTTGCTTCATGGCCATGCTCTAACCAACACTTGTATCATGCCCGCAGTCTCTAATCATCTCTTGCATCATGCCTGCATTCGCTGACCATCTCTTGAATACTGTCTGCAGTCTCTGACCATCTCTTGTATTATATTCACAGTCTCTGGTATCCTGGCCGTGGTCTCTGACTATGTTTGTATCATGCCCACAGTGTCTAATCATCTCTTGTATCATGCCCTCAGTCGATGATCATCTTTTGTATTATGCCAGCAGTCTCTGACCATCTCTTGCTTCATGTCCACAGTCTCTGACCATCTCTTGTATCATGCCCACAGTCGATGACCATCTCTTGTATCATGCCCACAGTCTCTGACCATCTCTTGCTTCTTGTACACAGTCTCTGATCATCTCTTGCTTCATGACCACAGTTTTTTGCAATCTCTTGCTTCATGTCCACAGTCTCTTACCATCTCTTGCTTCATGTCTACAGTTTCTGAACATCTCTTGTATCATGTCTGCAGTCTCTGTCCATCTCTTGTATCATGTCTGCAGTCTCTGTCCATCTCTTGTATCATGTCTGCAATCTCTGACCATCTCTTGTATCATGTATGCAGTCTCTGTCCATCTCTTGTATCATGTCTGCAGTCTCTGACCATCTCTTGTATCATGCCTGCAGTCTCTGTCCATCTCTTGTATCATGTCTGCAGTCTCTGACCATCTCTTGTACCATGTCTGCAGTCTCTGACCATCTCTTGTATCATGTCTGCAGTCTCTGTCCATCTCTTGTACCCTGTCTGCAGTCTCTGACCATCTCTTGTATCATGTCTGCAGTCTCTGTCCATCTCTTGTATCATGTCTGCAGTCTCTGACCATCTCTTGTACCATGTCTGCAGTCTCTGACCATCTCTTGTATCCTGTCTGCAGTCTCTGACCGTCTCTTGTATCCTGTCTGCGGTCTCTATCCATCTCTTGTACCATGTCTGCAGTCTCTGTCCATCTCTTGTACCATGTCTGCAGTCTCTGTCTATCTCTTGTACCATGTCTGCAGTCTCTGACCATCTCTTGTACCATGTCTGCGGTCTCTATCCATCTCTTGTACCATGTCTGCAGTCTCTGTCCATCTCTTGTACCATGTCTGCAGTCTCTGTCCATCTCTTGTACCATGTCTGCAGTCTCTGTCCATCTCTTGTACCATGTCTGCAGTCTCTGTCCATCTCTTGTACCATGTCTGCAGTCTCTGTCCATCTCTTGTACCATGTCTGCAGTCTCTGTCCATCTCTTGTACCATGTCTGCAGTCTCTGTCTATCTCTTGTACCATGTCTGCGGTCTCTATCCATCTCTTGTACCATGTCTGCAGTCTCTGTCCATCTCTTGTACCATGTCTGCAGTCTCTGTCTATCTCTTGTACCATGTCTGCAGTCTCTGTCCATCTCTTGTACCATGTCTGCAGTCTCTGTCCATCTCTTGTATCATGCCCCTGTTGTACATCTACTGTCTCTGAGACTGAATATTCACATAATTTTATGTGCTGCCCTGTGGGGATGTTGGGAGATGCACTTGAGGCCCCCCATATCAAGAAAGTTGATACTATTGCTCTACACCATGGTCTGTATTTTATGAATGGGCTATAAACTACAGTAAGGTGTAATACTGCGGAATATATGCATAAAGGAATCTACTTTCCACTATAAATAGGCCCTTTAGAAGCAGTTTATACATTTATTCAGGGAAATGTCTGTGAGACTTTACCATTGTGATTATGCAATCCAACATTTCTCCTTGCAGTTCAGCACTGTGTTGGATTGGATATAGAGCTAACCTTTTTATAGGAAACTTGATATGACAATCTGGTGAACAGTAAAATGAATGTCTTACAAATCCGACAAAATACTCTGGTAAACATGTACTGAACCACAGCAGAACTGAATATTTAACAAGTTCATGTTATAAAAAATACTCAAACATTGTCTGCACAGTAACCAGGAAGAACATTCAATTCCAATTATTTAATATCAGTGTTTTATGTACACAATTCATTATAGTTAACATTGTATGTAATGTTTATTATTTGTTCAAGCTACTTTGGCTATAATTGATTCTTCTATTGCCATCCAAGTAATCTGACTTGTATATAAAGTTGGGAGGTTCTGTTTATAATGCAGTGATTAGGTAAAGTAGAATTCTAACCCAACAGAAAAAAAGCCGTAAAAAAAGATTTGTGTACGTACCTATTTTTAGTCCATTCCATAGTCATGTGATCCCCAACTCCGGTGTCAGTCAGCGTCAGGGGAGAGGAGGGAGTGTCGACAATGGACAAAGCTGCTGCTTCCTAACTGACATCTGTGTCCCCCCCCCGAATTCACACAGTGTGTGTTCAGGGACATGCACCTGTGCGGATGTGAAATTGGGAGTGTCCATTGTCGACACTCCCTCCTCTCCCCTGCAGCCACCACTGACAACCGGAGTTGCAAGTCACTGCATCCCAATTGACATCAATGAGATTGCCTGCATGGGAAGACATGACACACATCTGCATCCCTCTGCGCAGGGCTGCTGTTAGAAACCATGGGGCCCCATACAGCCAATCTGACAGGACCCCCTTAAAAAAAAAATACCGGAACTGATCCCCTGTATGGCTTTCTCTGCAGCAGCTGAAAACCAGCGGGAGGGAGAGGAGAAGAACCCAGCTTTCAGATTCTGCAGAGAAAGCCATACTGAGCATCAGTTCCCGTAATCACCCTCCCTGCCCACATCCGATTCTCCCAGCTGCCTGGGCCCCCCTGCTGGCCTGGGCCCCATACAAGAGGACTGGTGGTACCTCCTTATCCACGGCCTTGCCTGTGCAGGTAAACATGGCCTTGCAGAGGCAAATGCTGTAGTATGCCCTGTGTGACTGAGGCTTAAAGCTAGCTATACATGGATCAAGCAAGGACCAACCGAATTTTGATCCATGTTTGGGCACTGAGATTATACAGAAGTCGATCTAACAACTGACTTCTGTACAACCACCCTGTCGAGTTTTCCCTGCTTGATCAGCGCTAAAAGCTACAGCCGGCAGTGCTGATCAGTGTATTCTGATGGAGGGGAGGTCTCCCCACTGTCAAAATACAATAGCTCAGCAGGGAGGATTCCCCCATCCACACATTTGACAACTGAGTCAGTTTCTTTTTTCATTCAACCCGCTGGTTGAATGAGAAAAACTGAGCCATGGGCTAGTTTAGTTGTCTAAATAAAAGAGTCAAGTGTATTCTTGCTTGAATCTTGGTGTGCTTCCAGATCTGTGCAGTAATCCAGTGTTAAACTTTACCTCTGTGCAGGAGCTTCCTGTAATAAAGACCAGTCACTGCTGCTCTGTGTCTTTGTGTAGGGTGACTGGTCTTGTCTCCGCCCTCTCCTATAGCTTTCTGCAGGAAGACTGTAGTGATTGGACCTGTTGGGTCCCTCCCACAGTTCTGCTCTCTATGGAGGCTACATACAGCATAGTGATGATGTCACTGCTACTTTAACCAGGTAATTTCTGGGTTTGCAAACATTTTTTGGTAAAAGCCAAGTGGATATATAACTTCTGTGTCTATTGAGGAATATATTTAAATGGAGGTTTTTGTACTTGAAGTTCAGCTTTAAAAAAATCTAAACAAAAACTGTAGCTGCTGACTTTTAAATTACAGACACTTACCTGTCCCTTGGTCCACCGGAGTCCTCACCACGGCTGGGTTTACTGGCTGTCTTCTCTCCCCGGAGCCGGCATCTTCAATGTGGGCACCTGGCTGTGACAGCTTGCGGCTTCACAGCCGGGTGCCCACTTCGCATGCGCGAGTAGCAATGCAGTTTGTAAATGGCCACGTAGTCTTCTGGGACCTGTCACGTGTCTCACAAGACTATGGGAAGGGAGGGGGGAGGACAACTTCCACTTCCGATCGCCTAGGCCAGTGATGGCGAACCTTTTTGGGCCCGAGTGCCCAAACTGCAACCCAAAACCAACTTATTTCTTTCAAAGTGCCAACACTGCAATGAAACCTGAATATCGAGCTTTTGGTTTAGAAAAAACAACTCGTACAGTAGTGCAAACTAATTAACAGTACAGGGATGACCAGAGACTGCGGACACAGTACAGGGATGACCAGAGACTGCGGACACAGTACAGGGATGACCAGAGACTGTGGACATAGTACAGGAGATGACCAGAGACTGCGGACAGTACAGGAGATGACCAGAGACTGCGGACACAGTACAGGAGATGACCAGAGACTGCGGACACAGTACAGGAGATGACCAGAGACTGCGGGCACAGTACAGGAGATGACCAGAGACTGCGGACACAGTACAGGAGATGACCAGAGACTGTGAACAGTACAGGAGATGACCAGAGACTGCGGGCAGTACAGGGATGACCAGAGACTGCGGACACAGTACAGGGATGACCAGAGACTGCGGACACAGTACAGGGATGACCAGAGACTGCGGACACAGTACAGGAGATGACCAGAGACTGCGGACAGTACAGGGATGACCAGAGACTGCGGACACAGTACAGGAGATGACCAGAGACTGCGGACACAGTACAGGGATGACCAGAGACTGCGGACACAGTACAGGAGATGACCAGAGACTGCGGACAGTACAGGGATGACCAGAGACTGCGGACACAGTACAGGGATGACCAGAGACTGCGGACACAGTACAGGGATGACCAGAGACTGCGGACAGTACAGGAGATGACCAGAGACTGCGGACAGTACAGGAGATGACCAGAGACTGCGGACACAGTACAGGAGATGACCAGAGACTGCGGACACAGTACAGGAGATGACCAGAGACTGCGAACAGTACAGGAGATGACCAGAGACTGCGGACAGTACAGGAGATGACCAGAGACTACGGACAGTACAGGGATGACCAGAGACTGCGGACACAGTACAGGGATGACCAGAGACTGCGGACAGTACAGGGATGACCAGAGACTGCGGACACAGTACAGGAGATGACCAGAGACTGCGGACACAGTACAGGGATGACCAGTGACTGCGGACAGTACAGGGATGACCAGAGACTGCGGAAAGTACAGGAGATGACCAGAGACTGCGGACAGTACAGGGATGACCAGAGACTGCGGACATAGTACAGGGATGACCAGTGACTGCGGACAGTACAGGGATGACCAGAGACTGCAGACAGTACAGGGATGACCAGAGACTGCGGACACAGTACAGGGATGACCAGAGACTGCGGACAGTACAGGGATGACCAGAGACTGCGGACACAGTACAGGGATGACCAGAGACTGCGGACACAGTACAGGGATGACCAGAGACTGCGGACACAGTACAGGAGATGACCAGAGACTGCGGACACAGTACAGGGATGACCAGAGACTGTGGACACAGTACAGGAGATGACCAGAGACTGCGGACAGCACAGGGATGACCAGAGACTGCGGACACAGTACAGGGATGACCAGAGACTGCGGACAGCACAGGGATGACCAGAGACTGCGGACAGTACAGGAGATGACCAGAGACTGCGGACAGTACAGGGGATGACCAGAGACTGCGGACACAGTACAGGAGATGACCAGAGACTGCGGACATAGTACAGGGATGACCAGAGACTGCGGATACAGTACAGGGATGACCAGAGACTGCGGACACAGTACAGGAGATGACCAGAGACTGCGGACAGCACAGGGATGACCAGAGACTGCGGACAGCACAGGGATGACCAGAGACTGCGGACAGCACAGGGATGACCAGAGACTGCGGACAGTACAGAGATGACTGCTGACCTTTGGGGAGGGAGGGGGAGCGGGTACCTGAATTTGACAGGTACCCGCTCTTACTTCCGCAGAGTTTTTTTTTATCTTACCTGTTCCTTTATCCAGCCGCGCGCTGTCTTCCCGGCTTCTGTAGTGTGGGCGCTTGTCGGACAGCCGGATGCCCAGTGCGCATGCGCGAGAAGCACTGCGCTTTGTGATTGGTCCGGCGGCTTCTGGGATCTGTCATGTGTCCCAGGTACCGCCTTACCATTCACAAAGAGCACTGCTTCTTGTGCATGCGCACTTGGGACCCGGCTGTCACGCACACTACAGCCGGGAAGACAGCGCGCCGCTGGATTCTCCTGGCGTGCCCACAGATAAGGCTCGGCGTGCCGGCTGTGGCACGCGTGCCACGGGTTCGCCATCACTGGCCTAGGCGATCGCAGCGGAAGTGGGAGCGGGTAACTGTCAAATTCGGGTACCCGCTCCCCAAAGGTGCCAATCCTTAATGGGGAGCAGGGAACAGAGGCTTAAAGCAGAACTTCCCCTTTTGGGTGGAGCTCAGCTTTAAGTAGTTAGATTAAGTCATTTGTATTATTAATATTATTATACAGGATTTATATAGTGCCAACAGTTTGCGCAGCGCTTTACAAAATGAAGGCAGACATTACAGTTACAATAAAATTTGGTACAAGAGGAAACAGAGGGCCCTGCTCGTTAGAGCTTACAATCTAGGAGGAAGGGTTGGGTGATACAAAAGGTAATAGCTGTGGGGGATGAGCTGATGGAGGAAATAAATGGCAGTTTACTAGGTCAGTGGTGGGCAACCTTTTTTTTCAACTGAGCCAAATCTCGCCAAAACCACGATTGAAATTTATTTTGAGAGCCACATTTTTAAAACTGAAAATACATAGGATGGTACACTGTTTTTAGTTTCAATAAGTTTTTATAGTAATTCATCCCCCATAGTAATTCATCCCCCATATAGTAATTCATCCCCCATAGTAATTCATCCCCCATATAGTAATTCATCCCCCATATAGTAATTCATCCCCCATAGTAATTCATCCCCCATATAGTAATTCATCCCCCATAGTAATTCATCCCCCATAGTAATTCATCCCCCATAGTAATTCATCCCTCATATAGTAATTCATCCCCCATAGTAATTCATCCCCCATATAGTAATTCATCCCCCATATAGTAATTCATCCCCCATATAGTAATTCATCCCCCATAGTAATTCATCCCCCATATAGTAATTCATCCCCCATAGTAATTCACCCCCCCCATAGTAATTCATCCCCCATAGTAATTCATCCCCCATATAGTAATTCATCCCCCATAGTAACTCATCCCCCCTATAGTAATTCATCCCCCCTATAGTAATTCATCCCCCATATAGTAATTCATCCCCCATAGTAATTCATCCCTCATATAGTAGTAGTAAGTAAGTAGCAAGTAGTCTAGTAGCCTAGCTCCTCTCACGTTCGTCACGCTGCCCCGCCTACGCACATCCTGGCAGCCAATCACTGGCTATCAGGATGTGAGTGGCAGCGAGACTGGCCAATCATTGCATTTGAGCGCGCTGCCCTGGCTGTTTTTTTTTTGGATCACGCTGCAGAGTCCCTGCCGCCCGAGAGGAGGGAGGGGAGCGGGCGCCCGGCACACAAGAGCCGCATTAAAGCGTGTAAAGAGCCGCATGTGGCTCACGAGCCACGGCTTGCCGACCACTGTACTAGGTAGAAGCAGGATAGGCTTCTTTAACAAGAAAGGTTTTCAGGGATCGCCTGAAGGTGGATAGATTACGAGACTGATTGGGGTAGGAAGTTCCATAGGATAGGATAAGCTCGGGAGAAGTCCTGGAGGTGAGCATGAGAGGAGGTGACACGGGAACTAAAGAGCAGAAGGTCTTGGGAGGATTGAAGAGAGCAGTTTGGTTGATATTTTGTGACCAGGTTGGTGATGTAGCTGGGGGCAGAGTTGTGGATGGCTTTGTAAGTTTTTGTCAGTATTTTGAATTTTATTCGTTGGGCAAGTGGAAGCCAGTGGAGCGATTGGCAGAGAGGGGGGGAAATACAATGCTGATCAGTCAGGACTTCTTACATGTTGTAGGCTTCTCCTCTTCTGGGAGTGTCTAAATACTGTCTGTGCTGATCCAGCATCTCTCCCCTCACATCCCTACATAACCTTTTATGTAGCTGCTGAGGAATGAAGGGAAATATTATAAAGGGTCACTTAAGTGACAGCTCTAACTCTGCTAGGGTTTTTGACATCCATGATGGAGGCACCCAGCAGCAGACTTAGGGTTTTTGGATGTCTAATCAATGGAGGCTATTACAGGTAAATAATATGCGTAAACTATGTGAAATGCATATATAATCTAATAAGAAGATTGAAATGAATGATCCGGTGTCAGGTTCTCTTAAAGCTTTATGTTTTTTTATGGAAATGTTAGGTGTTCTTAAAGTGATTGTAAAGGGTCCGATTTTAAAAACAATAACAAATATATCATACTTACCTGCTCTGCGCAGTGGTTTTGCACAGAGCAGCCCTGATTCTCCTCTTTATGGGTCCCCCAGCCGGCGCTCCAGGCCCCCCTGCTTCCTCCCGCTGAGTGCCCCCAGAGAAAGCAGCTTGCTCTAGGGGAACTTATGCATGCTCACTCCTGAGCTTCCTCTGTGTGTCCTCTATGAGACAAACAGAGCATGACTTGGCCCCACTCCCTCCTCACTTGCTGTGACTGACAGCAGTGGGAGCCAATGGTTCCCCCTGCTGTACCTCAGCCAAAGAGGAGGCAGATACCCGGGAGAGCTTCTGCTCTCGTGTACACCTTTTGGATCAGGAATGGGCTCAGGTGAGTACGGGGGGGGGGGGCTGAGGGGGGAGCTGCACACTGATTTTTTTTAACCTTCATACATAGAATGCATGTCGGTGAAAAACCTTCAGGCTTTAGAAACGCTTTAATATTTAAAGGAGAAGTCTGGGCAAAAACTTCTTTACATGTCCTTGTTGCTTGATTACTTTCACTGAATATGTCATCCATCTTCTGGTTCACTCAGTAGTTGCTCTGAAATAGGCTATTCATTTTCAAATCAAACCATTAATTCTCTTTGGTTTCCTGTTTGTAAGACCAGTGCCTGCGATGCCTCCGATTCCCCAAGCCACTGGTCTTGTCACTGCCCCTCTGTAGTTCTTTTGCCAGGAAGCAGTGATTTAATTCAGCCCCACTTGCATTGGAGGGTGGGCTGGGACTCTCAGACACATTCAACATATACAGGTCTAGTGTACCCACCCACATTCACTACAATTCCCCATGGTTGATGGGAACTATAGTTTCCTTTTACTGCAGAAAGGGAGGAGAGGATATGATGTAATCCTGGCTATTACACCTCCTCCTTGGTAGAACAGGTGCTGTTTTCTTTTGAATTACAGAGATGAGTTCATGAAAATTCAGTTAGACTTTTCTCATAAATGATAAGGATTTTCAAAATGTTGTTAACTGTTTAGTGTTTTGTGTAGGGTGGGTGTACTAATGGGTGATTTTTTTGGCCTATCCCGGAGTTCTTCTTTAAGTTCACACTCAACATTAGAAATAAGCAAACCTCTGAAAAGCTTGATCAGTGGCTTGAGATGAACTTTTAAGAAATTTGTGAACCTCTAAAATTCAGAATTTCCATGCCCCAAGGTTGACTGCAGTCAATGGAAATCCAGATTTCCAGGTTCCAAAAAGAGTTACAGAGCAGCAAATAATGCAAAATTGTGCAGAATGGTTCGGGAAACTCCTGGCAGCCCTGCCTAATGAGACAATAAACAGATTCTTTTAAAAGTTCTACCAGGGATAATAAAATAGAAGAGTGGGATCTGGTGGCACTGGCAGCCAACTAAGGGTGCACAGGCAACAGCAGAAGCAAAAACAGCCTTTGGAGCCACCTTCAGCCCCTTCCTCCTAGAAGCTTTTTGGGAATCCAAACTGCCAAAAAAGAACACTGAAATTTAGATTTGGTTCGGACATCATCATTTATAAAATTCAATCCAAATCTAATGTCATTCAAATTTCAGGATCAACTCTACTTCAAATCAAAATAATGCTTCACCCAAGATTTCTACTGTGATCTGAGGCCTACTTCAGGTCATGTTCTGTTGCTTCCAGAGCACTGTGGGTGTTTCTAAGCATAAGAGACTGCAGTGAGCCCAACGTTTCCAATTAAACAAACCCTATCTGGTAGAGTTACGTATGCTGAGAAACAGGAATCAGCAAATGTAATGAGCAAACGTGGCTGCACCCCTACCGACGTGAATAGTTACACATAAACTAGGATTTTTAAAATGTTAACATGCGGTCAGAAGATGATTTACTTTAAGCTGATCTCTTTTACATATATATCTAAAAAAAATTTAAAAATACTGTTTCTTTTTAAAACAACAAAAGCAGCTCTGTCCTTTCATGCAGGGTGGATAAAAATCAATGATTTTTAAAAAAAAAAATCAAAAAAATCGGATTTTTTTTTATTTAAATCAGATTTTTTTGAATAAAATGCTTTTTGCGGAAAATATATTACCATCCAAAGGTTATTCCATCATGAAATAAAGATTAGTTTTTTAATTATGTAGAATAAGGCTGTATATATTAAATTTTTTTGGTAAATAAATTCCATGAATCCATTCACAATGTCATGCTCTTCCAGAGGTTTTTGTAAGATTATTGGGCAGTTTCTCTGCCTACAAGATATTATCACAGATGTTTGGTTTACTTTTGCAGTTCTCAAAACTGAATTTGACTCAGCGGAGATCACATGCCTCTTCTTCACAGCAAAAATGTTATAACATGAACAGAGTTAAGAAAAAGACCTTAATCCTAACTTCTACAAACCTATGAATACAGAATCAACCCCTTCAGTGCTAAGTTTCAAGAAGTTCAGTGAATAGAATAGAAACAATATTTTTCTGATTGTTTGGAGTGGAATAGATCTGCACAAGAAGAAAGTGAAACTAAGTGTGAGGAGGAAGGGGCTGACAGTCTAAGTTTCTTAAAATATATATATTTTGTTTAGCCAAATTAGTTAACAAACATGGATGTTTGTTTAAGCAAATCACATATGCTGGAATGTTATTGTTTCAGTTGAATAAATCTATTTAAATTGTTATTATTAAGGTAATGATTATTTTTCTCCTTCCTAAGTACAACAGAAAAGTTGTCCAAATATGAATGATTAACCTATTAAACTGGGGATAAAAAAAACTAATATGAAAAGTTGTTATTCTAAAAATCTTCACCTACTTGCATATTAAAGTTATACCAGCAAGAATTAGTCTTTATGTAGAAAACTAGGATTTAAATCAAGCCTTACTGACTAGTGATTTAAATCGTGATTTAAATCAGTTTGATTTAAATCAAATCCACCCTGCTTTCATGTAATTTTATTTTAATCTTCAGGACCTCTGAAGGATTGTGTAATGCCACATTCAGTAGGATATCCACATCTACTTCTTAATTACTTCGTTTGAACTTAATGCAAAAGGCAATTAAAGCAGACTTATCAACAAGTAGGACACCTCCTGCTACTCTGCCAATCCAGCTCCCTAAAACTCAAAAAGTCTAAAAAGAGCTATGACTTAAGCCTTGTACACACGATGAGAATATCGGATGAAAACTACCGCTTTTGGAGCAATCATCCAATAATCTGTTAGTACACAGCTTTTGAGAGCCAGTTATGACAGTTCAAGATAAAATATCCGAAGGGACAAGCATGAAAATTTTTCTCATGTGAAAACAGAACTAAAGATTTTCATCTAATACGTTCCTGCCTTGCCTAGCAGATTTACGGCCGGACAGGACTCTCCTCCTTCTAAGTGAACGTCATATGACATCTTCTCAGAAGACGCCACTCACATGGCAGCAGAGCCGTGCATCAGCGCGATCTGTCACCGGCTGTGTCCATCGGACACAGCTGATGACTGATCACTACACCGACCCGCTGCCAGTGTCATGTGATCACTGTGACCAATCACAACAGATCACATGACAATTGTAAACAATGGATGGCTTCCTTTTATGCCATCCATTACATACAATTGTGTAATTAGCTGTGATTGGTGACAGTGATCACATGGTACAGACAGGGCCAATCACAGCCCATCTGTACCATGTGATTAGCTTTGACCAATCACAGCTAATCACAACAAAAGGCACTGAATGAGTCAGTTGCATTCCATAAAAATGGTTGCTTATATCAATGAAATTTATTGGTATGAGCAATCATAATGTGTAAAAAAAATCTTGATCACTTACCTAGAGAAATACAATGTTATTATGGTAACATTGTATTGTTCTGGTCACAAAAAAAATCGTAAAAAAAAGAAAAAAATTATTTTAAAATGTTTTTTTTAATACTATCACCAGTCAGCATCCCTGATCACCATCACACCAGTTATATGATAACTAGTAATGTAGTAGTTGACTATTGACTAGTGTTAAAAAAACAATTGTGAAAAAAAAATATTTTGTAATTTCCTAATTTTACTCACGTCACCATAGTGCAGCTCACAATTTTTTGATAAGTATTTTAGTCTTTTCTAATTTATTCTATTCTTTTCTATTATTTTATATTCTGTTCTAATGTATTCTGTTTGAATTCAAATTCATTCTATTCAAAATTTTAACTTTCGGAAGGCAGTTATATTCTATTTTATTCTATTCTATTGTTTTTCTATTCTATGATTCTCCTTTATTCTCTGTTCTATTTTGCTCTGTTTTAATATATTATTTTCTATTCTGTTCTTTTATTTTCTATTATATTCTATTCTATTCTTTTCTATTTCTTTATTTTCTGTTCAGTTTTATTCTATTCTTGTTTTCTAATTCGAATTGGTTTTCAAAATTTTTTTCGAATTTGAATTTGTTTTCGAATGTGTTTTCGAATTCGAATTGATTAAAATTTTGGCTGAATATCATTTATTATTTCAGATTTGTTTATTCGCCTCATTTGGGGAGGGGGTTTAGGCGGAGACCCAGGCTGTGACCCAGATCCCTCCCAGTTTATACCAGGGTCAATAACCTTCCATAGGTACATGTAGCATCCTATCCACTGGTAGAATAATATGCAGAATCATCTGCTGAACGTTCAGACACCAGATATGACATGTCTGCCTGTGCCGGTTAAAGAAATATCGCTTTCTGCTCTCAGGTAGACGTTATCTAGGGATGTAAGGTATCAGGTGACTCGCATTAAACTGACCTATCTGAATATATGCTTTGTTTTATTGTATCTTTTTGAGTTATGAAATTGTATGAAAAAGTGGTTCCAAGTGGGATGTATGTTTTACTGCTATTTCGGAATGCTTTTCAAGTCCAGTGACTGATGGGTTTATAGTTTTATGATCCGTCCAGAGCAAGAGGCTGACAGACACCCTGGATCCAGCGAATTGGGTTTACAACCATGAAGGGTATCCAGCGGTACCCTGTGCACTCCTGAATTCAGCACACACACAGACCACATGCCATTCAACAAAAGGGAGGGGGACTGATTTGGAGTGAGAATGACACAAGATGGTGGATCTTGAGCAAAATAGATGTCCACGTCCATTTCTGTATGTACAATTGCTACAGGAACGATTGCTCAATCTTCACCTGCAGCAAAGATCTCATGAGCATGTGCCTAGACATTTGGTCATCTGACAAGGTACTGTGAGCCATTTTGACACAAGGTTTAAACTGCTGCGCTGCGGCAACAAGCAAACGTGTGTTATGCACATTGGTGCGCTGTGGAGCCGTTTATTCTTATGGGCACACTAACCCACCTTGCCAATGTACCTGCACTGCAGCTCACCACAAAGCATGGATTTAATGAACCGCATTGTGTTGAATTACAACAAAAAATGTAGTTCATGCACAATTTTTTGCTACATGTTTTTGCTGCAACAGTGGGAATCCAAAGTATTTCATGACATCTGTAGGCTTTCTTGAATTTCATCATAAGAATGAGAAAGATAGGAGGAATGTCATATGTTTCAAAATATGTAAAAATGAATGGGAGGAAGAGGCCAACCCTAATATAGACCCACATCCCAAAATGACAACACCTATAGAAAATTGACCCTCAGGGATTTCATGGGTAAACAGAGAATGTGTAACGAGTAGTAAAGAGTAAAAAATATCCAATTTTATTAAACACATATACAGGTGTACCTTGGTTTACGAATTTAATGCGTACTCCGGGACGTTTCGTATTGCGAAGAAATTGTAAACCGAAATTCCGTTTCCCATAGGAATGCATTGAAAACCAATTAATCCGTTCCGGAGGTCAGAAAAAGGTTTAAAAAAAGTTGCTGTTACTATAGGTCAGTGCTGGTTTTTAAATGTAATTACTGGCTTTTTTTTCCCTTCACTATAGCTCAGAGAATCAGCTGTCACTTCCCCCCAGCTAAAAGAAACAACGTTTCCTGTTACTTTATTTCCCCACGTTAAAAGAAACAAAGTTTCCTTTTAATTTATTTCCCCAGGTTAAAAAACAATGTTTCCTTTTAGTATGTTTCCCGAGATAAAAGAAACAAAGTATCCTTTTGCTCCAGGGAAAGTGACAGCTAATTCTGTGAGCTATAGTAAACAAAAAAAAAAGCTGGCATTTGCATTTAAAAAACGGCACTTCGTATTGCGAAAAAAATTTGCTAAAAATTCATAAACCGATGCATTATTTTCAATGGACTTTCATTCGTAAACCAAAAATTCCATTAACCCAAGGCTTTCGTAAACCGAGGTATACCTGTACAATCCAAAGATATAAAATAGCATAAAAACAATGCCTATACCATATAGAGACTCATGTATCACTTGCCCCCACATGGGGTGAACAATCTAATGAATGACCCCCTAGGTTCTACAGATTATGAAACCATGGGACGGTAATTCCAACGCGTTTCGAGGAAAAAGTATTTTCTCTTCTTCAGGGGATTATCACTGTCTCAAATAGGTCATATAAGGTATGCTTATGATGTGATTGTGTGTGGAACATAGGAGGTCGTTCATTATATTGTTCACCTCATGGGGGGGCAGGCAATACCTGGTCTCTGTATGTTATAGGCATTTCTTTTAATTATTTGATATGATATTTTTGTACTCTTTAATACACTTGTTACACAGTCTCTATTTACTCACAAAATCCCTGGGGGTCAATTTTCTTTTGGTATGTTTAAAAATATAGTTTTTGGTAACGTACTACCTACCTGGAATATGCATGTTCTTCCTGTGCCTTTGTTGGTTTCCTCCAGGCACTCTGGTTTCCTCTAGCACTCCAAAGACATGAGGCTGGTAGGTTAATTGATTTCTATATAAATTGCCCATATTGACACCCCTGCATTTCTGTCAGATAAAGCACCACTTCACCCAGAAAATTGTTGTAATTACAAATCTTTATGCATTCTCATGTTTGCTTCCTTTGTTTGTATTGGTATGACACAAAACAGTGGAGAAACAAAAAGCCAAATCTGATACATTCCATGCAATCCCCAAAAATGGACTGGACAAAATTATTGGCACCTTCTCAAAATTGTAAGAAATAATTGCATTCCAAGTTTGTGATGCTCCTGTTATTTATAATTAAACTCACCTGTATCAATTAACAGATCTTAATGTTCCTGTGTCCACTGTGCACAACATTGTCAAGAAGTTTACAGGCCATGGCACTGTAGCTAATCTTCCTGGACATGGACGAAAGAGAAAAACTTGATCAAAGATTGCGAGAAATAATTTTTTGAATGGTGGATAAAGAACCTTGATCAACTTCCAGAAAAATTCAATCTGACCTTCAGGCACAGGGTACAGCTCGCACTATACGTCACCATCTGAATGAAGAGGGACGCTATGGTAGGAGAACCAGGAGGACCCCACTGCTGACAAAGAAACATAAAAAAGCCAGATTGCAGTTTCCCAAAGCTTACCTGAGGAAGCCAAAAATCCTTTTGGAAGAATGTGCTGTGGACAGACGAAACAAAATTACAGCTTTTTGGTAAAGCCCATCATTCTACTGTTTTCAGAAAAAGCAATAAGGTCTTTAAAGAAAATACAGTCCCTACAGTCATACATAGTGGAGGTTCATTGATGTTTTGGGGTTGCTTTGCTGCTTCAGGCACTGGATGTCTTGACCATGTGCATTGCATTATGAAATCTGAAGACTACCAAAACATTCTGGGGTGCAATATAGGGCCCAGTGTTAGAAAGTTTGGTCTCCGTCAGAGGTCATGGGTCTTACAGCAGGACAATAACCCAAAACACGTCAAAAAGCACTCATAAATGGTTTCGACAAAGCACTGGAGAGTACTGAACTGCCCAGCAATGAGTCCAGATCTCAATCCCATAGAGCATCTGTGGAGAGATCTCAAAACAGCAGTTGTAAAAGGAACCCTTCCAATCTGATAGACCTGTAGCAGTTGGCGAAAGAAGAGTGCTCCAAAATTCCAGTAGAGAGGTGGAAGAAACTCATTAATGGTTACAAGAAGCGATTGATTCCAGTTATTTTTTTCCAAGGGGCGTGCTACTAAATATGAAATTGAGGGTGGCAATAATTTTGTCCAGTCCATTTTTGGGGTTTTTCAAGATTTTTTTTAAATGTATCGGATTTGGCTTTTTGTTTCTCCACTTTTTTTAGAGTCACACCAATACAAACAAAAAAAGCATGAGAATGCCAAAACATTTGTAATTGCAACAATTTTCTGGGTGCGTTATCTGACAGAAATGCAGGGGTGCCAATATTTTTGGCCATAACTGTATGTATGAATGAGACCTCAGATTGTAAGCTCCTTGCAGGCAGGGACTGATTTGAATATGTACTATATATATGTAAAGCGTTGTGTAAATTTTTGGCGCTACCTGTAATTAATAAATAATTATATAGCCTTCTCAGTATTTGAAAGAGATCAGTTGGAGCTGTGCAGAGCGTTGAGGGTTAATCTTTGTATGGTGACGCAAACCCCTCTTTTCCCCAGCTGTGGCAGCATTACATTTACAGGAGATCTGCAAGGATTTATTTTATTAGACTGTTGTCACAGTAATTCCTCTCCCCTTCGCAACAGCCTCAACACTGGTCTGATCTGCGTTCTGTTATTACAAATGTTCATACACTCTCTGCAAGCTGCCTAGAAGTCCATATTCATCTTAAGCCAGGAAAACAAGACAGGCAAAGGTGTAGTAAGCCAAGATGTGAAAAAGAAGCATAGAAAGGAGAGGAGAGGGAAGAAGGGGGGCTGGGGCGACTGATAAGGAGACAAGTGAATGGAAGAAGGGTGGGTATTGTGAGATGATGGAGTTTGGAGGAGCCTGAGACATACAACAGCTAAGACAGGAGATAACAATTTGAGGGTGGGGGAAGCAGAAGGCGCTAATACAGCAAGAGAGGGTGATACACAGGCTCAGAGACTATTCTGTATATATATATATATATATATATATAGGAGGTGTCAGGCCTCACAGCCTATGATGCTCTAACTGCAGATTGCATTAATCAGGCCTTGTAAGGGAGGGGGTCCTCTCCCTTCACACCCCCAGCCAGCCAAGTAGAGACATCTGTGTGGGTGTAGAGATATTTTTTTCTCTGCAAACTGGGGGTATGAGACAGCATAGGACAGTCTCAGAGCATGAGAATTAGGACATTTCCTCCCAAATCCATCCTCTCGGGATAACCTGCTAAGGATGCTCACATGACGTCTCCTAAGTAGTCCTTAAGGACCTGCTTTGAAAAGCTTTCAAGGATGAGTCATTCTGATTGCAGAAGACCAGCCTATGCATCTGCAATGTTGGATTTTAATGCAATTTCCAGAGAAGTACAAACTGTGGAATTAATACAGGATGGTGGGTCTAGAACGTATCATTACTGATATCTTGAGCAAGCTGCTCAAGATATCAGTAATGATACGTTCTAGACCCACCATCCTGTATTAATTCCACAGTTTGTACTTCTCTGGAAATTGCATTAAAACCCACTCGTGGACTAGATCTTTTCTTTCCTACAACGCAGGGTGTGAGGGGTCAGCCTATCCTAGCCGAAATGGTTAAGCCCATTATGGTCTTGATAAGATCTATATATATTATGCAGGTTAATAATAGAAGTGTTATGAGCTGCTGTATACAGTGAGGAACAGAAGTATTTGAACACCCTGCGAATTTGCAAGTTCTCCCACTTAGAAATCATGGAGGGGTGTGAAATTCACATTGTAGGTGCATTCCCACTCTCAGAGACAGAATTTAAGAAAAAAAATCAGGAAATCACATGTATGATTTTTAAAGAATTTATTTGTCTTGCACTGCTGAACATAAGTATTTGAACACCTAAGAAACAGCAAGAATTCTGGCTCTCAAAGACCTGTTACTGCGCCTTTAAAAAGTCCACCTCTACTCCACTCATTAATCTAACTTAGTAACACCTGTCTGAGCTCTTTAAAAACACCTGTCCACCCCACAGTCAGTCAGACACCAACTACTACCATGGGCAAGACTAAAGAGCTGTCAAAAGACACCAGAGACAAAATTGTGGACCTCCACAAGGCTGGAAAGGGCTACGTGGCAATTGCCAAGCAGCTTGGTGAAAATACATCAACTGTTGGAGCAATTGTTAGAAAATGGAAGAGGCTAAAGACGACTGTCAGTCTCCCTCGGACTGGGGCTCCATGCAAGATCTCACCTCGTGGGGTATCACTGATGATAATAAAGGTGAGAAATCAGCCCAGAACTACAAGGGAGGAGCTGGTAAATGACATGAAGAGAGCTGGGACCACAGTTTCAAAGGTCACTGTCGGTAGGACACTATGCCGTCATGGTTTCAAATCATGCATTGCATGGAAGGTTCCCCTGCTCAAGTAATCACATGTCCAGGCCCGTCTGACATTTGCCAATGACCATCTGGATGATCCAGAGGAGGCATGGGAGAAAGTCATGTGGTCAGATGAGACCAAAGTAGAACTTTTTGGTCTAAACTTCACTCGTCGTGTTTAGAGGAAAAAGAAGGATGAGTTGCATCCCAAGAACACCATCCCTACTGTGAAGCATGGGGGTGGTAACATCATGCTTTGGGGATGCTTTTCTGCGAAGGGGACAGGACGACTGCACTGTATTAGGGAGAGGATGAATGGGGCCATTTATTGTGAGATTTTGAGCAACAACCTCCTTCCCTCAGTCAGAGCATTGAAGATGGGTCATGGCTGGGTCTTCCAACATGACAACGACCCGAAGCACACAGCCAGGATAACCAAGGAGTGGCTCCGTAAGAAGCACATCAAGGTTCTGGAGTAGCCTAGCCAGTCTCCAGACCTAAATCCAATAGAACATCTTTGGAGGGAGCTGAAACTCCGTGTTGCTCAGTGACAGTCCCGAAACCTGACAGATCTAGAGGAGATCTGTGTGGAGGAGTGGGCCAAAATCCCTGTTGCAGTGTGTGCAAACCTGGTCAAGAACTACAGGAAACGTTTGACCTCTGTAATTGCAAACAAAGGTTTCTGTACCAAATATTAACACTGATTTTCTCAGGTGTTCCAATACTTATGTTCAGCAGTGCAAGACAAATAAATTCTTTAAAAATCATACAATGTGATTTCCTGAATTTTTTTTTAATTCTGTCTCTCAGAGTGGGAATGCACCTACAATGTGAATTTCACACCCCTCCATGATTTCTAAGTGGGAGAACTTGCAAAATTGCAGGGTGTTCAAATACTTCTGTTCCTCACTTTATATAATTGTACATAATTATAAAGGGTTTATATTTACAGACATTGGATTGAAGAGCACATCCAGTGGCTGTGGATTTGGTATTGTGTTCTCCCCAATGCTGAATGTTTTTCTGTAGCCTATCTTAGCCAAGATGGTTAAGCTGCTTTATACACCAAAGGAAAAACCTCTAGGAACAATAACAAGTACTACTGAACCTTACAGATTGCGATCATTACTTGGGTTTGACATTACCCGATGGTTAAACTGCCAACACTGCTTGCGAATATTGCCTATCCATAGGTTACTTAACTTGATCTCTTGGACAATATCTTACAGTTTTCCATTATGTCAGAGCAGATTCTCTGCTGATTTCTTTTAAGATCTTGTGTTCACTGCATTGTCCATTATAAGGACTAGACCAGACAGGGCTGGACTCCAACAGTTATCTTCTGAATATCTCCTCAAATAATTAGGACATGATCTGGCAGTTTTGAGTTTGGGTATAATGTCAAGCAAACTTCCAGCTGTAACCCGGACAAGATGAGATGTTATTGGTTTTCAATAATGACCAATGATAGAAAATTCTAACACGATTTAATAGTGTTGGCTTTCTACATGATGTCTATTGATAAGAATGTATGTGTCTGGAAATGATTATGCAATGCTATTTTTTTCTGCCTTTAAGAACGACGCAGCACTGCACTGGAATATACAAAATCTATAACTTTCCCTTCTGTTTCTTTTAGCCTACACAAGCCTGAGGAGTTATAATGACCACAGAGGTGGGGGCTGACACTGAACTTAATCCTGGACCAGACGGGCCTGCCCAGGATGGGGTACATAATCCTGCTCTGCTCCCACACGAAACCCCACAAACGCCGGCAAATAGTGTAGACAGGCCGGGAACCAGCGACAGCTCACGAAGACTTACAGAAGTGAGTATAAATATTGAGTTCTGCTGGAAGATGATACCCATGCATGATACAATTTCATGGATGATACTTGATAAGACCACTATACATTACACAGGTTAATAATAAAAGTGTTATGTACTACTGTATATAAAAATGTACAGACTTATTAAGGGTTGATATTTACAGATGTTGGGTTCAGGAGCACATCTAGTGGCTGTGGGTTTGGCTTTGTGTTCTCCCCAATGCTGAATGTTTTTCCTGACAAGGGATATACGTAAATGAACAATACTGCAGTGTTAGATGCTGCAGTATGTTTTCTTTAATGCACTGGGTGCTCTGTGACTTTGCCAAGTGCTTGTGTGTATATCCTGCCTAAATCTATAATAGTTTTAATGTTTTCTTGGATATATAGGTACAAGAAGTGAGCTGGACATAAATGGTTTTATTAGTGTGATAATGTTTTAAAACCTTGGTTCCATTGTGATGATAGCAAATTTGTTTCCACTGTCTTTTGGGGTAGACAGCCGCAAGCAGTCACTAGGGTTGGTGTCATCTGGTGCAGTAAAATATGGTGTCACCCCCCCTCCACCAAGTATAGTCCCCCTCCGTACAGACTCCCCTCCCTCAGGACAGACCCCCCTCTTCACTAAGTTTAGATTCCCCCTTCATCAGTACAGACTCCCCTCTTCACCAAGTATAGTTCCCCCTCCATCAGTACAGACCCCCCTCTTAACCAAATATAGTCCCCCCCAATACAGACCCCTCTCCCTCAGTCCAGACCTCCCCCTCCACTAAGTACAGACCTCCTAGTAGGGACGTGGGGGGGGTCTGTTATGTGCTGGGGGGGGCGGGCGCTTTAGCAAGGGAGAGGACTGCTGCTAGTAGGGAGGTGGGGGGGGTCTGTTATGTGCTGGGGGTGCTTTGGGAGGGGAAAGGACTTGTGCTAGTAGGGAGGTGGGGAGTTTGTTATATCCTGGGGGGCACTTTGGGAGGGGAGAGAACTTGTGCTAGTAGGGAGGTGTGGGGGGGGGGCGTTACAGTTTGCGCTTGGGGGCACTTTGCTTTGGGAGGGGAGAGGACTTGTGCTAGTAGGGAGGTGGGGGCATCAGATATGTGCTGGGGGGTGCTTTGGGAGATGTGATGGCTTGGCTCTTGTAGGGAGGCCGGATTTCAAATTCAACCCCCACTTGTAGCATAGGTCATCTCCTCTCCCAAAGTGCCCCCCCAGCATATATCCTCTTAACAACCCACCATCACCAATCACTCCTCCATCTTGTTTAATCTGCCTCCCTTGCCGGTCACTCTGCCCCCCTATTCTATCCATCTACAATATAATAAACTAACTGGGATTGAGTAGGCCAATTTCTCAGGAACAACATCCTTTCATAGTCAAACTGGCTTTCTCATTGATCCTCATACACTGTTCCTCATACACTGTGTATATTTTTTAAATTAATATACTGTTCATAAATACAGGCGTACCTCGGTTTACGAATTTAATGCGTTCTCCGGGACGTTTCGTATTGCGAAAAATTTGTAAACCGAAACACGGTTTCCCATAATGTTGCACCAGACAAAGACGTTTTAAATAACTGTGGACTTCCAACCTAGTGGAAACAGTTTGTGGAAGGCCTTTTTTTGTTCCAGCATGACAAAGCTATGATGACTTGGAGGAACTCAAGGGGCCTGCACAGAGCCTTGACCTCAACCCTACTGAAGACCTTTTTGATGATATTGAATGCTGATTTAATGCTGATTGGGAGCCAGGTCTTCTCATCCAACTTAAATACCTAGCTTCACATATACTTTTGTCGGAATAAGCACAAATTCCCACTGACACACTCCAAACTGTGGAAAACCTTCCAGAAGAGGTGAGGCTGTTATAGCCACAACCAAGGGCCAACTCCATATTATTGGCCATGGTTTTGGAAGCTCAATTAGGTTTCTGGTCCCATGATATATTCATATGTTGTCACCTTTGCCAGCCATCTATTCATAAGAACAAAGAATCAAACATCACAAAAAGTGGGTCATCAACAGTGAGACAAAACGTTATGGTAGAAATTTTAAGCTGGTGACATGTTGTTGCCCATGCTAGCAGGCCATAAATAAATGAATGGGAACAGGCTACAGTCATGTACAGTATGTATATGTGGCTACTGAAAGAGGTGGTGTTGTGTCCTAAGGGTCTACTGCCTTCTAACATCAGAAACAAAAGAGTTCGGTTTATTAGACCTCTACGGAGATGAATTACCTAATGTTTTAAGAAGTGTATTTGTTATACAAATGGTGGTATTATTTAAGTGCTGTCTTCCTTTGTATGAATGGCAGGATGAAGAGAGGTTTGATTTGGCAGACAGAACAACGCCCTCCCACACTCAACGATCGCCACAAAAACTGTCTAGAAAACCGAAGAGTGCACTTTGCAGGGTGACGCTTCTGGACTCTTCCCACTATGAGTGTGAAGTGGAGGTGAGAAATATAAAGGGATTCATTAAAACAAATATATGTCAGATATGAAGAGGAAATGATAAACTGATGATGTAGCAAAATCTACCTTTCTTTTACACATCACAGGCCAGTAATACACTTTTATTAGCAATGTTGTGAATCAATAACATTCACACCTGAGAATCTCTTAGATTGTAAGCTCCAAGGAGCAGGGCCCTCCTATCCTTCTTGTATTGAACTGTATTTTTGCTGTATTATCTCCCTTTATATTGTAAAGCGCTGAGCAAACTGTTGGCGCTATATACATCCTGTATAATAATAATAATAATTTTGTAGTGTGAAGCTTGAAGCTCCAAAACGATCAACGGGAAAAAAAATCAATATTACTCTATGGAGATGGTTCACATCTCCACTCCAAGACGCCTGAAGCTCAAAAAAGTTTTGGAGCTACTTTTGTAGCTCAAATTGAGCAGATTTGCAAATTTTTGGTGCATTTTTATTCCCATAGAAAAGAATAGAAACGCGCGATTGGCGCATTTTTAACACAATTTTTTTGCATGATTTTCTGCTCAAATGAAAAAAAACATAATAGTAATAATATATGAATAAATAAATGTAAAATAAATATACATATAACTAAAAAATCATGATAAATAAATATAAATAAATAATTAATGCCTAATCTTAAAAAAATGAAATACATCATTATTATTATTATTGTTATTATTCTTATTAATATTATTATTATTATTATTAATAATAATAATAATAATAATAATAATCATCATATTATTTTACTAGGTTTTAGGGGGTTAAGGTTATGGGTTAATTATTATTAATTTTACATTACAAATATTTATTTATGATTATTTTAATTTTTTGTGTATTTATTTTACATGTATTTATTCATTTATTATTATTATTGTTATTAATAATGTGTTTTTGTTCTGGTTTAGGTGTTTATTTTTTATAATAATAATAATTTGTTTAATATATTTTTTAAGGGTTATAGGATTAAGGTTAGGGGTTAATTATTTATTTATTATTACATAGTATTTATTTATGATTTTTTTTTATTTACTTGTGTATTTATTTTACATTTATTTATTCATTTATCAACCTATCCCTAACAAAAAAATAAATAAATAAGAAGAAAATAATAAAATATTAAGCCAAAAGCTAACCTTAACCCCTAATCCTAACCTTAACTCTAACCCCTTACCCTAACAAAAAATAAAATAATAATACATTCAAAATATTAATAGAAAAATAAATTAAAGCTGATGGAAAGCTGAAGCAGAAAAACCTAGCAACAAGCAATACAGCAGATGATATTTTTCCTACTGACTAATTAAAAAATAGCAAAGCTCAAAAACAGCTAAAAACGCTGTATGAAAACATGCAAAAACACACAAAAATTACGGTAAAATCTGTGCAAAAAATGCTGAAAAATGCTGCACTCTGATGTGAATGGAGCCTAAAGTGCTACTATAGGAATTTGCAAATAAATGATCATTAGCATCTGAGAATCACAGAATGCTTGGAATTTTATTATAGTGGATCTTTCTGCAAGAATAAATTCCTGACATGTCACAATATACAGTAACATCATATTTTTTTTCTGAAAAGCTGTGCCATTAAGCCATAAAAAATCTTACTTGAGATGTTCAAGTGATTTTGCCTAGGCTGAGATTTCATTAGTCTGCTGCAGGCAGGAAGAAATATTTGCTTAGTCTCCTGTCCCCTGTGATCAGACTTCAACATTGTAATTTTGTAGCACGTCACAAAGTAAGCCCTGTAAATTATGTACAGTGCCTATTCTTTTTATTGGGATGTCTGTTTTGACCCAGTAGTGCCAGGGTCACTGTAAACTGAATTTTAGGGAAACTGGTAAATCTTTGGTTGAAATACCTATAAGGAAATTGTTCCCCCTGTAAAGGATTTATATCTCTGTCCATTTATTCCTGAAATTTATATATAGCCTTGATAGACAGTACACACAGCTGGTGATCTGACTTTTCTCCACTGTAGTTCAAGTGGTTGTAAACATCAGACATGAAATATGAACAAAGCATATCCCACTATAGTGTGTACGTTTCTCAGTTAAGCACACCCAGTGTCATTTCTGCCTGCTGGCACAGGACCTGTAAGCTACTACAGTGTTTTCTGGCTTTCCAAGGGATTAGATGGAGCAGTGTAACTATGCTTAAAAAAGCCATACCTAAAGTTGCATTTTAACCACTTCAAGTCCGGACACTTTCACTCCCTTCCTGTCCAGGCCAATTTTCAGCTTTCAGCGCTATCACACTTTGAATGACAATTGCGCGGTCATGCAACACTGTACCCATATGATTTTTTTAGCATTTTTGTGAGACGGATAAAACTTTATTTTGGTGGTATTTATTCACCACTGGGATATTTTTTTTTTTTGCTATATAAATGAAAAAGTCCAAAAATTTGGAAAAACTGTTTTTCTTATAAAATTTTGCAAATAAATAATCTTTCTTCATAAATCTTGGCCACAATGTATTCAGCTATGTTTCTAGCAAAAAAAAAAAAACCCCAAAATTATAATTTTTGAAAACATATTTTTATATTTGTATTTTTTTTTTATATTATTATTTGTTTTTTAAACATACTGTCACGCTAGCAGTACAGTGTCACCATAGTGACACTGTGCTACTTGTGGGGAGTGATGTAGACTTTTTTTTTTTTCTTACACTGATTGCTTTTACACCCATAAAGGCTGTATAAGCAATCATTTCTCCTTTTCTCTGGCTGCATTCTTGCAGCCATTGAGAAATACTGTGAGAGCTGTGATTGGTCCCAGCTTGTCACATGGTACAAGGCTGTTGTGAATAGCCTTGTACCATGTGACCTCTATGATCATTCACAGATTTCACAAGTACTAGGCAATGAGGTCAGCAAGTGACATCTTGTTTACTATTATTCATGTGATCACTGATTGGCCAATCAGTGATCACATGGTCGGGACCTCACACAGAGGTCCCGTACAGCGGGCACCGGATCACAGTGCTGCGTGCTCCCAGGGAGTGTGCACAGGCTGTAAATGCGGGCGCTGTTTATGAACGGCAACCCGCTCCTGCACTGCTCCTGTCTGGCCGTTTATGTACATGGGCCAGACGGGAAGTGGTTAAAAAATATATAAATGTATTAATAAGTGTAATTTGTATATTTTTCTGGAGTTTAGCTTTAAATTCAGAGAAATCATCAGCGTAGTTAGAGCAATATGAACCACTCCCTTTTAGAAGGCTGACTGCATGGTCGTGTATATGACCTAATTTTAAACTGCTGACTTTTCTATGTTACAGAAACATGCGCGGGGCCAGGTCCTGTTTGATACTGTCTGTGACCACCTCAACCTCTTGGAGAAGGATTATTTTGGGCTGACATTTTGTGACACTGACAGCCAGAAGGTAAAGCAGACACTATCATGTTTAGTTTGCTGTTATGCTATTACCGAAATGCACACTTTATTGATCTTAGGACCAAGGGCGGACTGACCATTCCGGCACTTGGGCACTGCCCGAGGGCCCAGAGTCATTAGGGGGCCCCATGAGATGCCCATGATACCTTTCATAGGCTTTTGTGGGTGTGGTTTGAGTGTGGGAGAGGACACAGGGGCCCAATGATCCCCTATTGCCCGGGGGCACCATGAGTTGCTAGTCCGCCCCTGCTTAGGACTGTTATATCCTTTGTAGAAATGTTGCAATTCTAAGGTTTATCCATATAGATAATGTTAGAATGACTCCTTCTACATCATGTATATACCACTTCTCCCAGTGTAGGGCTGTTTATAGCAAGATAACATGCTTCTATTGGTGACCCTATAGCGTGGAAGTTACATCAAAGTGCAAGCTGCCGCACGACTTTTCTGCCCTAAACCTGTCACTTTTGTCTTTCAGAATTGGCTGGATCCCTCCAAGGAGATAAAAAAACAGATCAGAAGTGAGTGTGGAAAATTGTCTGCTCACATCTTTCTTTCTTTCTTTCTTGTCATTTGCTTTCTTTTTTGTATCAGTCCTTTTAAGATTGTTAATGAGGTGATGGAAAGTTTGCATTTTACAAATTCAAGCAGGGTAGACCCAAGGTAAAACAAAACCTCCACTGATATTATTATTAATCTGCTTTCTGACTGAACAAATCTTTTCTTTCTTCCATTCCACCCTTCCTTCTCTTATTTCCCATCCTTCTCTCATGCCCCCTCTATCTGCCTCTTCCTGTCCTCTGCCCTTTCTTGCTTCTTTCCCCTAATTTTCTCTTCTTCTCTTCCCACCTCCCATCACCATTTTCTTTGTCTTTCTTCTCTCACTTCCATTCCTTCTCTTCCTCCTGTTTGTTTTCTGCCTTCCTTTTCTCCTTCCCATTTCCTTTCTTTTTTTTCATTCTCTCAGTTCCTATGCACATCCTTCTCTCCCTTCTATTCCTTCTGTTTCCTTTCTGCCCCCATTCTCCCTCTATAATTCTTTTTCTCCCATTCTTCTCTCCCTTCTCCTTTTTAAGTCCCTTGCTTCTCTCCTGTCCCCAGTCTCTTTCTGTTCTCTCCCTTCCCATGATTTAACATCTCTTCCTTCCTTTTGTTCTCTGCAGCCTCCTCTCCCTTCCTTCTCTCACTTCCTCTTTTTCTGTCCTCTCCCCTCCACCCTTCCTTCCAATTACCTTTTTTCAGCTTACTGATTTCAGCCTTGTCTCTCTCTCTTTCTCTCCTTAGGTGGCCCTTGGTCATTTGGTTTCACAGTGAAATTTTACCCTCCTGACCCAGCACAGCTCACAGAGGACATTACAAGGTTTGAAGAACATAGTGATGTAATTAGCTAGTTTGATATGTTAGACATTAGTCTATCACGGGTAATTTCTAATGGGCTGATGCTTTAACAGTTTTATTTCTCTATTAAATGCCATGCAACATTTTTCTGGCCGTACATCTAACAGAGTCCTCCATTCATGCTAAACACCAAAGATGGATCAATCTTCTACTGCCGCTGCTGTATCCTGACAACCAGAGCTCCCAGCTGTCAAAATACCTGAACAGAGGCTGCATCTGATTGCATTCCAGTGCTGTTTGGCCAACAATTTTCCGCCTGACTCCGAAAATGATTTTTCAATTGAAGGATGTTGGGCGGGAGGCTTCTTCTGGCTCTAGTTCACTAGGAACCAGAAGAAATGTACACCGTGTATGGCCAGCTTTAGACCTGCCAGCCATCATAAAATAAGGAGTGATTCTGAAGCAAAAACTAGTCATCAAAAAGAAATAAAACGTGCAGTGCAACAATCCTCCTCTGTCTATTTTTTTCTACTACATAATATTGCATCCACATCCGTATGTACACCACTAAACCAGACCAAATGCTTTATGCAAATTATATATATATATATATCCTCCACATCAATAATACAAATCAATCCCCGAAATACAATATTCAGCGTCTCATGCATAAATCTTATATAAACACATAATATTGTGTGTGAATTAAAATTAGTTTTTATTTTCTATATAAAAAAATTATTATGGTGCTTCAATTAAATCTCTTCAAATATACATCCTCCCAGACTGTATTCAAGTGTCTTCATTAATCTTTAGCATGCAATAATGCCCAGTGAGTCCCACCTTTCACAATGTGCGCTTGCCTCAGCAAGTGGACTTATTACGTAAAGATAAACTTTAAAGGTATAAGAGCAGCGCTGCACTTATACCTTTAAAGTTGATTTTGGGACTGTTGCCGATATCCGGAGTGCTAGCAGCTATTCTTAAATCATTAATTCTGTAATTTTAATATTTATATACTTCATAATTTAGTTAGCGCTCTCTTATATATTCTTTAGATATTACTTAAAAATAGGTCACATGCCTCTTCCCCTTTAAAGCAGAGTTCCACCTAAAAAAATAAAATATAATAAGAGTCAGTAGCTACAAAAACTGCTTAAAATACAGACACTTACCTGTCCCTCGGTCCAGCGGTGTCCTCACCACGGCTGGTTTCACTGGCCGTCTTCTCTCCCTGGCACCAGCATCTTCAATGTGGGCACCCGGCTGTGACAGCTGGCTGCTTCACAGCCGGGTGCCCATTGCGCATGCGCGAGAAGTGCTGCGCTTTGTGAATGGCCCTGTTGTCTTCCTGGACCTGTCAAGTGTCCCAGAAGACTACGGGGAGGGAGGGGGGGGGGGATAACTTCCGTTTCTGATTGCAGCGGAAGTGGGAGCAGGTACCTGTCAAATTTGGGTACCCCTCCCCCCAGCTCCCCAAAGGGGCCAATCCTTAATGGGGAGCAGGGGACAAAGGCTTAAAGCAGAACTTCCTCTTTTGGGTGGAGCTCAGCTTTAAGGAGTCTACTTCCCAGTATCTATGGATGTTCCCTTCTGGGATCCTCTTCAGCAATCCCTGAATAGGTCATAGGTTTCATAAAATAAATTTTTCCCAGTGTTTTACAAAAATAAACCAAAAACCCTTTATTAAAACCAATAAAAATGTTACACTCACAAAATAGGTGCACTAAAAAACAGTGCATCACATATATAAGTACAACGTCCCCATAAAGCTAAGACTACAGCATCAACTATTCGAGCAAATCAGCGTCACTTCCAGGCAGACACAATGACGTCACTATGCCCTGCCCTGATATGTTTCATCACGGTCACGTGACTTTTATCAAGGGAATAGAAAAAGGATTGTTGTGCAGCACTTTTTATTTATTTAGTTTGGTGGATGTGGGAAACACATAGCAGTGTGGGCAGCAACAACTAAATAGGGGTTAATCATAATCATATTGGGATCAGGTTTGCACAGAGAATAATCTAATCTGCTAGTCATCAAAAGAATTGCTTGTTTTCATCATTTCAATTTAAAGCCCCAGCAACATTAGGTAAAATAATACAATTCTCTTTGGAGTCTCACTATAAAGCCTTTTACAGTGACTGTTCTGCAGCAGATAGTTAGAGAGAGATATACCTAGTACACACGATCAGAAAATCGTACGAAAAATACTGCTTTCGAATCGATCGTACGATAATCTGATTGTTACACAGCTTTCGTCCGAAATTATTTGAAGGGACAAGCACGAATATTTTTTGCATTTTAATCAGCGCAGTTTTCGTCCTAAAATACAAATACATGACATCACTTCCAAATTTTTCTTATGTTGTACAAGAATTTTCATAACTTTAGTAACCTCTTCACTTTCAAGATGAGACTAGCATGCAAAAAAATGCAGGGCCCTCCTAACCCTCTTGTATTGAACTGTATTGCTGCTGCATTGTCTCACTTTATTTTGTGAAGCGCTGAGCAAACTGTTGGCGCTATATAAATCCTGTATAATAATAATAATATGATCATTCATCCAATATTCTCATTGTGTCTATGGGGCAATAGGGATTGTACAAAAGAAGTGAAATGATGCCAACTGGTTACATTCAACTATATTGTTCTTTTTTAACGGAGTTCTTCTATACATCCCAGGTATTATCTGTGCCTGCAGCTGCGTGCTGACATCATCAGTGGGCGTCTGCCCTGTTCCTTTGTTACGCATGCCCTACTGGGGTCATATACTGTACAGGCTGAGCTTGGTGATTATGACCCTGAGGAGAATCTTGGGAATTACGTGAGTGAACTCCGTTTCTCACCCAATCAGACGAGGGAGCTGGAGGAGAGAGTGATGGAGCTGCACAAGACATATAGGTAAGATTAACAGGGTTGAGTTTCTGATCAGCAGTCTGCAATGGAGGACTGAAAGTGCCCACGTGTTTCTTTATTTTTTTTTTCTTATTATATCTTTTATTAGGTCTTTTTTTTCTTTAAAATACAAAAAGAGAGAAAAAAACTCATCAAATACATATAAGTTGTGGAAAAATAACAAAAAACACATACAATAACAAGCTTCTCCCGTACCTCCCAGATAACTCATTTCGTACATTATTTACAAGTAGGCCTAGTGTACATCTGAGTTACTCTCTGAAAAGGGATCTGCAATGGATTGCATTTAAAAAGCGATACAGGTATGACTGACAGGCATTAAGGAGGTGTAAGTGCCACCACCTGAGTGGCTGTTTTTTTTCCCACATTCTCTGATTGGAATAATGTGCAGCCTAATTTTTGGTTCATGGTTGTCACCTGTCCCCAAAGCAAAGCATCAAAGCCAAGGCATATGTATTACCCCATCCGACTTTGGTGTCCGTTTATGACACACAGAATAGCTGAGATTCAGAGGATCGCAGCTATTCTCTGGTCATTCACAGTTTGACACTCGAGATCAGCGGAGAACATGTTCAGCTCTTCACTGGAGATCTGTGTTCTCCCTCCAGATTCTCCAGCCCAGAGCTGGACAATCAGAGGAACCGCAAACTAATGCAGGCCATAGACGGGGAGAAAAACGGCAGATTTTTCTTTTAAAAAATGAAAAATCGGTTGTTCAAGCGGCCGACGTTACCATCAATGGTAAAAAAAATCGGCCGACTTTCACCCTGTCTACAGCCGGCAAAAAGTGTCCCTGCAGAGAGCTCCGCTATTTCTTTGGCAGTTTATGACACCCAGGAGAATATGTTCAGCCCTTCTCTGGAGATCTGTGTTCTCCCTCCAGATTCTCCAGCCCAGAGCTGGAGAATCGGAGGGACCGAAAACTAAGCAGAGATAATTTACCTCTGCTTAGTAAACTGATCTTTTACTGTAATCTCGCGAGATTATAGTAAAATCAGCCGTTCTCCAGAGTTTGTAGACCGTTCTCCAGCGTTTGTAGACCGTTCTCCCTTCGTTTGGAGAACTGCTTCATAAACTGCATTCACAGGAGAACTGTGTTCTCCGAGAATGCCTGAGAACTGAGCAGCGATCTATTACTGCTGGTTCATAAACGGACACCTTTGCAGCTTAACGCAGAGTTCCACTCAAAAGCAGAAGCTACGCTTATTTGCCTCTCCCCCCCCCCCCCACTGCCTTATTTGGCACCTTATGGGGGGGAAGCACATACCTGTTTTTGACAAGTACCCGCTCCCACTTCCAGCTCAGTTCGCCGCCTCCTCCGCCCCTCCTTCTTCTCGCAGTCTCCAGGGAACTTTCACATGTCCCAGAAGACTGCCAGACCAATTAGGAGGCGCAGCACGACTCTTGCATGCGCAGTAGGCACCAGGCTGTGAAGACGCAAGCTGTCACAGCCTGGTGCCCACAGCTGAGATGCCGGCGCCGTGGAGGAGAGAAGGGATGGTGCAGGTGAGTACATCGCTGGACCCTGGGACAGCTTAGTGTGTGTTTATTAAAAGTCAGCAGCTACAGTTTTTGTTGCTGCTGACTTTTAATAAGCACAAAAATGGCTGGAACTTTGCTTTAAGAAGGGCTCAGCTGCCTATTTTTACACCCCCCTCCTCCCATCCCAACCGCAAGTATAAATGAGCAATAAACCTCTAGGTAGATTGTTTATCTAGCTTAATAACAGACCATATGTCCACATTCTCATTCATATAATTCACATTATGTTTTCTCAAAAAATGTTTACCCCCATTTTAACCTCACCTTCAGGAGCCAGTCACCCTGACCCTCAGAGACCAGCATGGTGCTCTAAGCTGAGCTGCCTATGCACAGCTTAGTTTACAGTGCCAGAGAAGACAGCGGGGCAGGCAGGTAGGGGCATTTTATTGCATGTCTCTTGTGCAGTAAAATCTTGTCTTCTCGCTGCTTTTTACAGTGGAAATTTAGTTCCACTTTAACTGCAGCAGAGAGAAGCCAATTCACCAGGTCTGTCTGAATCGCAGGACTAGCTGGACATACGAGATGGTATAAAACAGTTGCAGGGAGCACCGACCTTCAGAAGTCAGTGTGCCAAAAGATATCGTAGTGTGCACATCGGGAGTTGTGCATCTGGTGCTATTCTGACCCTGTGCGTTACCACGTCTGCTATTTCATCATGCACAGCAAGTTAGAACAAAGAGCAAACATGAAATTCTACGTGAAACACCTACATTCAAGTTACGTCATCAGTAATGATCCTCGACATGGACTGGTCATCCACATCCGAGTTCTTGGCTGACTTCAACGTGGTGTTCCTTCTGCTCCTGGGTCAGCAGGCTGGGGACAAACTTGGAAGCAACACGGCGAATGTTCAAATCACATGTGAAGATTGCCTGCATTGACACACTGACAATGGCAGCAATTTTGTGGATAATGATCATCATACACAAGTTGCCGAATAGTTTCAACATTTTCGGGGGTTGAGCTCATTGAAGGTCTACCTGATCTCTCATCATCTTCCAGTGATGTTCTTCCGCTCTTGAAGCGCATGTACCACTCAAAACACCTCAAACGACTCATTATCAAACATCTCTGTGCTAGATTTGTCCAGTTTCACACAGAATTTCACGTTTGTTCTTTGTTCTAACTTGCTGTCCATGATGAAATAGCAGACATGGTAACGCACATCGTCAGAATAAAACCAGTTGCACAGGATGATGTCTTTTGGCACACTGACTTATGAAGGTCAGTCCTCCCTTTGACTGTGTGTGCAGCCTTGTGCTGCCATCTGTTGCCGTGTTACATAACTAGTCCCAAAACTTTTTGATACCACAAAGATCATTTGGCAGATAAAACAGCACCCATACACAGTGTATATCTTATATTCAGCTGTTTGCCTGGATTTCAACTTTAAAGTTTAGCTAATAGCAGATTTGGAAAGGGTGATGAGGGGCTGGGACCACTGTAAGATTTTTACTGTTGAATTTGTCCCCATTTGGGAAATTTGTTCTAATTGTCCTATTCGCCAATGCCACCAGGACCCAGTGCAAGAAAAATCCAAAAATGTGGGTTGCCACTAAAACAAGAATAGAGGGGGGGTTTTGCAATGGGGACAGTTCTTCCTGTGGCAGCTCTTTAAAGAGGGAATTTCCCCCACATTGGAAAGATATCCTTTCACTTTGAGTCTACAGGCCAGGAAATGAGGAAGGGACATCTCCCCAATTGGACATTTTGTCCCTACCCTATCCAAAAAAAAGTTTGGACTTTAGATATATTTCAGGCTTTATAACTGGATTCTGGTCAAGGGGCAGTAAGCCAATGCAGATAGGAAATGTGAAGAATAGAGTCCTCCCAACATCCCTAACCATCTGATCCCCAACAAGAGCCCACTGACAATGGTACTGATGATCAATACAATGAGACGTACAGGGTGGGGGAAAGGCAATGAAGGGTTCTACCTTCACTGTTGCGCTACCCATATAAATACCACTTATCACCCCTAATTATGTCATTGGTGGGCCTTCATATACATTTGTAAAGGTTTCACAGGCAGTATGTAATCTGTGTTATAAAACCTTAAAATACACATGATGATGACATAAGCGTGTGGGTGCTATGCAACTTCTGAGAAATACAAGCACAGATTCTTACCCCTGGAGTGCAAAAACACTTTACTTATCACTGAGACTGAGCATATGGTTTTCTAAAAGTGTAGCAAACATAGTGTCACTTTTTTTTTTTATTATTAAACTGAAAAAGTCACTGGTCCATCAAGTTTAAATCTTCACAATATTAAGCAGTGTTGGTCCATAGGAAGATAAATAATCAAGGTAAATGCTGCCTCATGATTGGAAAAAAAAAATTGGATTATTTCCATGGATCAGATGATTCCTATATCATTGTTTAATTACAGCTATAAATAATATTAGAGGTTTGTTCTATGAAGGTTTTCAGTCACCAGTTATCAGCAGCTATGAAGGTTTTCAGTCACCAGTTATCAGCAGCTATGAAGGTTTTCAGTCACCAGTTATCACCAGCTATGAAGGTTTTCAGTCATCAGCTATTTAGGTGAAGCAACTCAAAATCACAGTGGTTAAATGGTTAGCAATTCCACCTGGAAGTACTAGGGTTGTTGGTTCAAATCCCAACCATGGCACCACCTGCCTTGAGTTTGCATGGGTTTCCTCAGGGTACTCTGGTTTCCTCCCACACTACAAAGACATGCTGGTAGGTTAATTGGCTCCTGTCTAAATTGGCCCTAGTAGATGTATGAATGTGAGTTAGGGACCTTAGATTGTACACCCCTTGAGGGTTAGGGACTGATGTGAATGTAGGTTAGAGAGTTTGGAATCTGATTGTTTGATTGCTCCTGTGGACAGGTGTCTTTTATACAGGTAACAAAATGAGATTAGCAGCACTCCCTTTAAGAGACTGCTTCTAATCTCAGCTTGTTACCTGTATGAAAGACACCTGGTAGCCAGAAATCCTGCTGAATGATAGGGGATCAAATACTTATTTCCCTCATGAACATACAAATCAGTGCATCATTTGTTAGACATGCATTTCTTTAGAATTTTTTGTTGCTATTCTATTTCTCAGTGTTACAATACACCTATTATTCTTTTTAGACTGATCATTTCTTTATGAGTGGGCAAACATTCAAAATCAGCAGGGGATCAAATACTTAGTTCCTTCACTGTATGTAAAGTGCTGCATAAATTGACAGCACTATATAATTACCTGTCAGGGGCGGACTGACAACTCATGGGGCCCCCGGGCAATCGGGGATCTTGGGGCCCCTGTGTCCTTGCCCAAACTCAAAAAAGCCTATGAAAAAGGTACCAGGGGCATCTCATGGGGCCCCCTACTGGCCCCGGGCCCTCAGGCAGTGCCTGAGTTTCCAAATGGTCAGTCCACCCCTGGTACCTGTAATTATAAATAAGCCCCCCATCTCCTATATCTTTGGTGAAATGATTCATGAGAGAACTACAATGGGAAGTACAGTACCAGAGCAGAGTTAGGCAGGCCATACATTATGTAATTTTCTTTCAACGGATTCAGGAAAAGAAAATGACTCGAATCCCTCCCGCAGCGATTTTGTGTTCTGCTGGCAGGGAGCACAGGGAGCCTTCCGAGCCAACAGAATACAGTGATCACTGCTGGCAGGTATAGCCCTGTATTCCCCTTGTATATTCATGTTCTTAACATATACTACCTATACATATTACACATGAGTGACCCCTATCTTCCCCAAAACAGGGCTGCTTCTTTTCACAATTATACTAAAAAAAACCTCCCCTTCTGTATTATACTACATACATGGAAGCTCCCAAGCAGTCTGATGTGCACAGCCTGACAAAGCATCCACCCCTTTTATGTGGTGACCACACTATTTTCTGGTAACAAACTGGGGACCTTTTGTTGATGATTCACGCCTACTCAATATGTCATCTGTACCTCTCTCCATCAACACATTCTGTACTCCCTGCCATAGCTCTGGATTCATTTTCTTTTTAAAGTATTGGGTGTTCTTGCCCACCTTCAGGTGTTCCCATTGTAGTCTTCATGATTTATAATAAATAAAAAACCAAACATGAAAAGTGGATCCCCCACCCCATAAGGTTATGATCCGTGAGGCCCTTTACCCCTTCATGCCTGAGGATAAAACAAATCTAAATGCCTAAGCACAAATTTGCAACATTGACATGTGTTAGTAAAACCGCACATATCATCACAACTACTTTGTATATCCAGCTGAATTATACCTTGTTTTTTTCAGGACAGATTGGGCTTTCATTTGGTAGTAAATGGTAATGGATATCTCCTGATTTTTTTTTTTATTATCAAAGGAAAACTGGCCCAGAATAGTAAAAAAAATATTTGTTTTAAAATTTAGCTGTGTGTTTCTTGTTACTACCATAACCTACCACCAAAGAACAACCCAAAATAAATTTTACAGCTGTTGACGATCGCAGCGATACCATATATGTATATGTTATTTGTTGTCTGTACCCATAGTACAGCCCAGAAACAATAGTGTGCATTTTGGTTTTTTTTGGTTTTTTTTTATCTAAAACACACTGACACTAACACCAATTTTTATTTTTTTTAAATCCTGACCTTTTGACCTTTGATACTGCAAAGTGAAACAAAAAACAAGAAGCGCACCAACCTTGCGCATTACCTCAGTAACAGAATTTATTAATAGAAGATAGGTACTCACAAACAGCGAATAAAATCAGGCATGTAGTCCTCAAAGGGACTTCAAAGGTAAGAAGCCAGCGCGAATCCCATAATGGGGGTAGACACTCAGTATAGCTGACGCGTTTCGAAGGCTATGCCTTCTTCCTCAGAGCTCTTAAATTCTGTTCTCAGAGGGGTTCAATTCTGTTACTGAGGTAATGCGCAAGGTTGGTGCGCTTCTTGTTTTTTGTTTCACTTTGCAGTATCGATCGGGCTTCCCCAGCCCTGTTTTGGAGCTGCACAACCTTGAAATATACTGGTGGTCGCTTGCTCTGGTGTTGGTTCCATCTATTTGCCACCGGTCTGGGCCCTAGAGCGCAGGAGAAATTGCAGCTGGTCTTTTGACCTTTGACCCTGACCTTGACCCAAACACTTACCCTGGCAGTGAACTAGATCAAACCATGATCTAGGTATTTTTTCTTTATTTTTTTATTTTATTTTTTTTATATTTATTTATCTTTTTTTTTTTCATAAACATTTTTTTCCCCTCTATGCCAGGAGTTAGAGAGATACAATGTATCTCTCTCCTCCAATCATAGAGAGAGAAAAAAAAACACAAGGGGGGCGGGCTGTACAGTGACTGATCACTGTGATAGCCAATCTGAGGCTATCACAGTGATCATGTGACCTGGAATCGGGAATCCCAGGTTCCGATCGTTAAAACGGGACCCGGGGCTCTCAGTGACACCACGGTCTTTGTGCTGGGAGAGCGCTGTGCGGTTCGCTCCCAGCAGAAAGATAGGTATGCAAATATGTGGCCTCACACAAAAAAAAACAGTTCTGTGAGGCCGCATATTTGTCTTACGTCGGCGTCAACGGGTTAAACACACTAGTCGCAAGACCTTGGTGTTCGAATCAGGGGTGGCCTGACAACTCCTGGGGCCCCCGGACAATAGGGAATCATGGGGCCCCTGTGTCCTTGCCCAAACTCAAAAAAGCCTATGAAAAAGGTACCAGGGGCATCTCATGGGGCCTACAAAAAAAGAAGGTTGTGAAAAGAGATTCACAGAAAAGCGGCTACATAATGAACAGAACGTGACACTCAGGAAATAATTTCCAAAAATTATGCTTTATTACACATATATAGATATGACATATGGGCATTCGCCCTGGTTTACCATCACCTCAGTATGAGACAATACACACAGACCTAAAACCATTTAAAATGACACCAGAACCGGTCTAAATGTGTGTGCACAGCAGGGAAAATGGCTACATGAGTCTAGTGTCCCTGTAGCACAAACACATAGGTGAACACTTCCCTAGGGAGGTGTATCCAAAAATTATGCCATAGGCATACCAAAATAGAGGATATAAGGGATTAAGCAGTAACCATTATGGCAAATCCCTATCAAGGAATCCAAAAATTATGCTATAATGTGTATATCACATGTATGCAATAGAGCAAGCACAATATGCATCAAAAAGGAGAGTAGCAGGCCTCAGGCCTGTATGAAGGAAGACATAAATGTCAAATATAATGTACAATACATTCCTGTGCCGGCACAAGTGGTTGGGGCCCATTCATCTGTAATATAGATAGCTGTTTCCTAAAGCTCTTAGATGGGAATATGCCCCATTTATTTCCAGGATGGAGGAAAAGATGCACACAGCAGCACTCTGCTTGAAATGGTTTCTTCACCACTGCATGTGGACTATACACCACTTTTGTAGGAAAAGACAAGACACATCCCAAAGACTCTTCTGCCTGTTGAGATATATATGATGGTATATCTTGTTTCCTATACATAGCACCATGATGTCCCCATCCTGTAGTGAAACAAACAATATGTGGGAAGTCACTGACAGAGCTAACACTCTATGGAAGATATATAGGTCATATAGATCACAGAGGACCATATATCTAATGTCCTGTAACGATCCACTCACCACCTGTGCTATGGATAACAGGAATGAAAGAGAAGTCCTTCATAGGTACTGCCATACAGGGCCAAGGCGGCCAAGGAACCACCGCTGACATCCGCCGATATACCGCGGGTTCCAGCCCCTTCTCGGCGCTTGTGCTGCTTAAGCTTGCCTCATGGCTTGTGAAGATGGCTTCCTCCTTATGGGTCAGCGTGCGTTCCACCTAGTGCGCATGACCGGAAGTGACGTATCTGACGTATGACGTCAACGCGTTTCGCCGATGGGCGTATCTCACTCAGCTTCGTCAGGACCATTGGTGAGCTGAGTGAGATACGCCCATCGGCGAAACGCCTCTATTTTGGTATGCCTATGGCATAATTTTTGGATACACCTCCCTAGGGAAGTGTTCACCTATGTGTTTGTGCTACAGGGACACTAGACTCATGTAGCCATTTTCCCTGCTGTGCGCACACATTTAGACCGGTTCTGGTGTCATTTTAAATGGTTTTAGGTCTGTGTGTATTGTCTCATACTGAGGTGATGGTAAACCAGGGCGAATGCCCATATGTCATATCTATATATGTGTAATAAAGCATAATTTTTGGAAATTATTTCCTGAGTGTCACGTTCTGTTCATTATGTAGCCGCTTTTCTGTGAATCTCTTTTCACAACCTTCTTTTTTTTTGTATGCCTCCTTTGGCTACTGAATGGAGACCATACATTGGGTGACACGCTAATTTATCCAATAACCTCTTAAATAACTATCTTAGTATATGCATCTCATGGGGCCCCCTACTGACCCCGGGCCCTCAGGCAGTGCCGGAGTTTCCAAATGGTCAGTCCGCCCCTGGTTCAAATCCTTCAAGCATAGGCACTGAGGTTCCCATTTCTGGAGTCTCTGACAGATATAAGAAACCATTGGGTTTAGGCTGAATTGACCTTGGATAAAGCTTATAACATCCGTTTTGTTTTTTTTTTCCAAAAACAGGGGGATGACACCAGCTGAAGCAGAAATACATTTTCTAGAAAATGCCAAAAAACTATCAATGTATGGAGTGGATCTACACCACGCTAAGGTAATTACTATTAGGAAGACTTTGAAGGTGAAGGAAAAGGGATTGGGCCAATCTCAAACTGTATGTAAAACAGAAATCGGCATAGAACTTTAGCTGCCAGTGCCTGGTGATTGGCTGCTAGTCTGCTTACCGTAAAGGAGGCAGTGCATAATGCAACGACACGCCGGATTTTCAGTGAGCTTTGGTGATCGCTTGGTGGAAGAGGATATCAAGGTAGGGGTAGAGTCCTCATGGCACAATGTTATTTTAATAAATACAAGGATTCCTCAAAAAGTTTCCGCACTTTATTAAACTCTATTTTATATATATATATATATATATATATATATAAAAGTACAGAAACTTTTTGGCAGACCCCTTGTATATTGTCGCCACAGACAGGCTTTCATTTTCTTCATGGAGAGCCTCATTAACATACTGTATATGACCTGCATTTGATTACATTTCCTGTTGCTTGTTTCCTTATCAAATGTGATAAGGAAAAAAATCTGTGCAACAGCCCCTATGTATTCCTAACTATAGCTGCACGCACCTTGAATCACCTAAAAGTGTAAGAATTTGTATAAATGTGCTGCACTGTAAATTACAGTAAAGTGTTACTAAACCCACAACAGTAAAATCAGTCTATATATGCAGTAAAGCATGCTTGTTATACTCACTGTGGAACCTAAGGGGTTAATCCTTCACATTGTGTAAAAAAGCTGTTTGATCCTGTCTTCTTTGATCCTCCCCTTCTTCTACTGTCCCCAATCCATCTGCTGATAGTACAGAACTCTGCACATGCTCAATTTAGTAAGTATTGCTAGAGAGTTTTTTTTTCTTTGGGAGGGTGCATGTGATCAGCACAGGGTCAATCGGCACTCTCCAGACAGAGGGTCAGGGGTCATGCAACCTCATAGGACAGTCAGAGGAGAATGAAAACTCCTCCTACAAGATTAAGCAGTGCTCAGCTAGACACTGATAGAAGTCACAAGACTGCTGATGAGAAAATGTATGTAGCAGTTATATTTACTAAAATAATTGCATTTCTATGGTGTGTGTACTGTGGGAGATGAAATATAGAGAATGCAGGGTCTTGGGTTTAGTAACACTTTAAGATTTATACAAATGTCATATAAAGCCATGTGTTAACAATCTCCCATAAAAAATGTGCAAACGTGTGTATAAATGTGACAACAATCATTTTATCCAAAAATAACTCATATGTTATCCAAACAGCTCAGATAGTGCACACAAATTGTTGAAAAAGTATTCAGATAAAGTCCAAAAGTATAAATAATTCCAAGTAGAGAAAAACATAAACCCGCATAGTTCAATGAAATGTGTCTGTGTGGGTTTCCTCCGGGTACTCCGGATTCCTCCTACATTCCAAAGACATGCTGTTAGATTAACTGGCTCTTGTCTAAATTGACCTTAGTATGTGTATGTATGAAGGTGAGTCAGGGACTTTAGATTTTATTCTCCTTGAGGGCAGAGACTGATGTGAATGTATAATATATGTGTAAAGCACTGCATAAATTGGCGGCTCTATATAAGTACCTGTAACAAATAAATTGTGCTCCAAGTAAAAAGACACATTCCTCCACCTTCCCCTAGAGCAGTGTTTCTCAACTCCAGTCCTCATGGACCCCCAACAGGTCATGTTTTCAGGATTTCCATTATTTTGCACAGGTGATTTGGTCAGTTTCACTGCCTTAGTAATTACCACAGCTGTTTCATCTGAGGGAAATCCTGAAAACACGACCTGTTGGGGGTCCATGAGGACTGGAGTTGAGAAACACTGCCCTAGAGGGTAAACACTCACCTCCAGAAATTGACCCTCACCACAAAGGTAAATTCAGCATGTTGGCAGGCACCATGACCCAGAGAACATCTTCAATCTGCTCCGGCTTGTATATACAATCAATCAGAGGAACAACAAGACCCTTCTTCACAACCACATTACTTGATGAAATTGACCACAAAGGATATCCTTCTCTCAAGCTGAAAAGGAAGAGAAGCAAACCATAGTCCTCACCACTTAAAAAACACTTTATTAAAACTTTAAAAATGCAATCACATGTAAGGTAAAGCCAAACAGGCACTTCTGAATGGCCTCAGCCAATATAAGATTCAATGCTGTTTGGAAGGAGTATTTATGTATTTCCAGTACATATATAGCTCCGTCAATTTACACAGCACTTTACATATACATATTGTACATTCACATCAGTCCCTCATCCTCAAGGGGCATACAATCTAAGGTCCCTAACTCACATTCATACATACACATACTAGGGCCAATTTAGACAGGAGCCAATTCACCTACCAGCATGTCTTTGGAGTGTGGGAGGAAACCGGAGTACCCGGAGGAAACCCACGCAGGCACAGGGAGAACATGCAAACTCCAGGCAGGTGGTGCCATGGTTGGGATTCAAACCGACGACCCTAGTACTGCCAGGCGGAAGTGCTAACCATTTAGCCACTGTGCTGCCCATGGATCAAAGTTCAGCAGGGACACATTTCCATCCACATATGGCCACTGTGGTTGAACAGAAGTAGATCTACAAACGTATAAACAAGTACCACTGTACAGAGACTGGGATCCTTCCAGTCGTTTTGCAGTCAGTGCAATCCAGGATTGCTGTAGCACCACCCTACACATTTCATCATGAATGACATCATCGGGGGCACTGATGGCTTGCCCCTGATAATGTAATTTTTTTCCGAAATGTAGAACGGAGCTACAGTGATCCTGGACTGAGCTGACTGCATGAGAACTGGAGGGATCCCTGTCTCAGCAGAGATCCTCCCAGGAAGCATTGGATCTCATATTGGCTGATTCCATTCTGAAGTGCCTGTTTGGTTTTAATGTGAGTGCAATTTTATAGTTTTAATAAAGTGTTTTTAGTGGTGAGCACTATGATTTGCTTCTCTTCTTTTTGAGCTTGAGAGATGGATATCTTTGTTGTCGATTTCATCAAGTAATGTGGATGTGAAGCTGGTTCTTGTGGTTCCTATGATTATATATACAAGCTGGAGAAGATTGAAAATGTTCTCTGGGTCATGGTGCCTGGCAACATGCTAAATCGACCTTTGTGGTGGGAGGTCAATTTCTGGAAGTGAGCATTCACCCCTAGATCTGGGGAAGGTGGAGGATTGTGTCTTTTCATTTGAAGCACACTTTCATTGAAGATGCATGATTTTGCACTACTGGGATTTATGTTTTTCTACACTTGAAACTATTTATACTTTTGGACTTTATATTAATATTTTTCAACAATTTATTTGTGTACAAAATATGAGCTATTTTGGGCAACATATGTGTTGCTTTTGTATAAATGATTCTCTTTTATATATGAAAAAAAAAACCTGGGCAATACGTACAGCAAAGACAATGGATTTTTTGGGCACAGTAAGAGACCACACAATAAAATACATAAAACCATTTATTGACATAAAAGAGTCATATACTCTCTTATAGTCATATACAGTACTCTCTTATAGAGAGTACATGACTCTTTTATGTCAATAAATGGCTGTATGTATTTTATTGTGTGGTCCCTTACTGTGCCCAAAAAAATCCATTATTTTTGCCGTACTTATTGTCCGGCTTCTTTTTTCTTGTTTTCCTTAGGATGTGGCACTAAGAAGCTTTTTTGCTTTTTTTTTACTATTTTATATACAGAAATTTGCACATTTTTTATGAAGATTTTTATTGCAGTGCTTTATGACCTTTGTATAGATCTTAATGCAGTGTTCAGGGTACCAAATGTACTGGCAAGTGTGGAGAATGTGGTTAAATACTACAACAATAATAGCTATGGAATGGCTTGGAGTAAATGTGTCTTTTTGCGGTAAATAATATAAATCCAGGCGTGTCGCTATATCTGAATAAGTTATGCACGTCTTTTAAATTCCATGTTTCTTTTTTTTTTTTTTTTACCAGGACTCTGAAGGAATAGATATAATGCTAGGTGTCTGTGCCAATGGGCTTTTGATCTACAGAGACCGTCTGAGAATAAACAGATTCGCCTGGCCCAAAATCTTAAAGATTTCTTACAAAAGGAGCAACTTCTATATCAAGATCCGGCCGGGTGAGGTAAGTGGTGTAAAAAGTAAAAAAGAGATTGAACAGAAATTGTTTTTTTCACTTGAATCAATGAAGATGATGCATCAATATTGCAGGAAAAGAAAATTATGTTTTTTTTCGAACCAATTAGATTCCACAGGTCATTTGCCTGGTGCAGTGTAAAAGAACTGTTATGACTGGTTGCGGCCGGTTACACCTAACTAACCCTTTAGTTAGGATTTCATAAAATACCCCTGTTATAATGGACCTCTACAAGCTTGCTGTAAGGCCTCTAAGTAGTATCTCTCTCTTGTTCTTTGTTTTAGTATGAGCAGTTTGAGAGCACCATTGGGTTCAAATTACCCAATCATCGAGCTGCAAAACGCCTCTGGAAGGTTTGCATAGAACATCACACATTCTTCAGGTGAGTTTATAGGTTTTCACCTACAACAGTTTTATTACTAGAATAATACTATACTCTACAACAGACCATACCTGCTTAAAAGAGCAGTATGGATGATTTTTTTCCCCCCGTTACACTTACCTAGGTGGATGCACCATCGGTCCCCCATCGGCTCTAAGGGTGAGAACTCAGAGAATGGTGACCGCTCAGTTTTCACAGCCGCTCTGAGCAGAGAGTAGTGACTGTCAGTCACCGGTATCTGCTCTGCCCCCCATCGCTCACTGGAGCGCTGTTCTGCGAGGTGGAGGGAGCTGCTTGCTAAGGCTGTCAGCACTTTGCTGAGAGGCTGAGCCAGGTGTCGCTCCAGACTCTGGGGTGGATCCCGAGTTTGAAGTCAGGTTCTTTCTCCAGCCTGGACCGGCTGAGTGATGTCAGACAACAGCAGACTGTGGGCAACACAGTGGCTAAATAGTTAGCACTTCTCCCTGGCAGTACTTGGGTACAAATCCCAACCATGGCACCACCTGCCTGGAGTTTGCATGTTCTCCTTGTGCCTGCGTGGGTTTCCTCCAGGTTCCTTCCGCACTCCAAAGACATGCTGGTAGGTTAATTGGAATCTGTCTGAATTGGCCCTAGTATGTGTATGTATGAATGTGAGTTAGGGACCTTAGATTGTACACCCCTTGATGGTGAGGGACTGATGTGAATGTACAATATATACGTAAAGCACTGCGTAAATTGACGGCGCTATATAAGTACCTGAAATAAATAATAATAAAGTAATAAATAGACTTGAGTCAGCTGAAAACAGGTCACAAAAGTGCAGAATGAACTACACTTCTGTGATCCACAGAAGTACAGCCAAAAAAGCTTTGGTTGTACTTCTCCTTTAATTCCAGAAAAAGATTATCAGACCTTGGAACTTAACATTATAGAAATCATTTAAATGCTCAATATTTCCCTCCAGAGAAGGTATTTAGCTGCAAAACTACATACGAAAATGTAGCTTATTAACTGGAGAACAGATGGGGAATTCCTTCCTCATTTCTGTATAAACCACTAACCAGTTTGATGTGACTGCACTGTTACTATGTACTATTAACATTTACTACAGATCAAATCTGGCCATAGATGGGTCTGTTTTTTAGATCAACCCACTGACCTGATTCCCCCATCCACACATTTGAGGAGGAAGGGGAATCCTCTTAACTGAACTGTTGTATTCGGACAGCGAGGAGACTTCCCTGCTCTCAGAATACAGTGATCAGTGTTACAGATTATAACCTGCAGTGCTGATCGAGAGGAAATTTTCCATCAGGCAGGTTGTACAGAAGCTGATTAGTAGATCGACTTCTGTACAACCACAGTGCCCATACATGGATCGATATTCATCTGGTCCCTGTTGAACCACCCGAATTTCGATCCATCTGTCGGCAGCTTAAAGAGCCAAATATACAGGTAATAATCAGGAGGCACAGAACACTTGAAGATTGGGGATAAACATAGTTACATAGTTAGTCTGGCTGAAAAAAGACAAAGGTCCATCCAGTTCAACCATAGAAGAAAAACAAAAAAAGTTATAATCCTACACCCACAGTTGATCCAGAGGAAGGCAAAACAAAAAAAAAACATCAGTGAAAAAACAGTAAAAGGTTCTCTATTCTGTCCAAGACTAAGGTTCATTCAGTTTCAATATGCAGTATTTTGTGTGTTAGTGTGCTGCGGTAAGAAAGCCCATGCATTTTGAATAGGCACCACCAATTTACATCTGTGCGTTGTGGTGCGTTAACGTGCATGCACTTTGTGATGAACTGGTTAGCTGCATTGGGATGGCCTTCAAAAAGAATGGCACTGAAACACACTGCAGAATTACAGTAATGCATACTAAAACACACCTTTAACCACTTCCTGTCCAGGGCAATTTTCAGCTTTCAGCGCTATCGCACTTTGAATGACAATTGCGCGGTCATGCAATACTGTACCCATATGAATTTTTTACCATTTTTTTTAGACAGATAAAGCTTTTTTTTGGTGGTATTTATTCGCTGCTGGGATTTTTATTTTTTTTGCTATGTAAATGAAAATGTCAAAAAATTTTGAAAAGAAAGTGTTTTTCTTATAAAATTTTGCAAATACATAGTCTTTCATCATAAATCTTGACCAAAATGTATTCCGTTATATTTTTAGAAAAAAAAAAATAAGCCAAATTAGTTTATAACCAAAAATTATAATTTTTAAACATTTCTTTTACATTTTTTTTTTTTTATTATTATTATGGTTTTTTTTTTTTTTTTTACATACTGTCACCCCAGCAGTACAGTGTCACCATGGTGACACTGTACTACTTGTGGGGAGTGATGAAGATTTTTTTTTTTTTTTTACAGTGATTGCTTTTACACCCATATAGGATGTAAAAGCAATCATTTCTCTTTCTCTCTGCCTGCATTCTTGCAGCCATTGAGAAATACTGAGTGAGCTGTGATTGGTCACAGCTTGTCACATATTACAAGGCTGTTGTGAATAGCCTTGTACCATGTGACCTCTGTGATCATTCACAGATTTCACACATAGTAAGCAATGATGTCACAAGTGACATCTTGCTTACTACTTTGCATGTGATCACTGATTGGCCAATCAGTGATCACATGATCGGGATCCAAGTCCCGTCCGACGATCGGTGTTTCACTGTGTCCGGAGGACACAGTGGGCACCGGATCGCGGTGCTGCGCGCTCCCAGGGAGCGCGCACAGCTAGAAAAGGCGGGTGCCGTTTATGAACGGCAACCCGCCCCTGGAGTGCCACCTCCCTGTCGTTTATAAACAGCAGGCGGATGGCAAGTGATTAACTGTGCATCACCACAACACACAGGATTGAGTGGGTTCTAAAAGCACATGTAAACCCAAGAACAAACATTTATTATATTACGGCTAACCAGTTATTAGATGATTTGGCTGCATTAGTCTTCTTTTTAGGCTTTTTCTTATAATTTCACCTGGTGATCCTGCCTGGATTACACTTCCTGTGCTAAAATGATAACACACTCTGTACCGTATCTATAGAGGGGGAGTGTAGTCACCCTATGACAGGAAGTGTTGTAGGACTATAGAACACCTCCCTTCCCCTCCCCTCTTCTCCGCAAACAGTTGTTAAATTTAAAATTCCATCTCTGTACCTTTCAGACTTTCAAACTCTGTGTGTTTACTGAGACATGGTTGTCTTGTGTAATACCAGAATGTTCACAACACAATGAGGGGGCTCTACTGAACAAATCATGCCTAAGGTCAGACAAGAATATTACATCAAACCAGATTACAGGGTTAAAGTTTGCTCTGCAGTGCCCTTTTCATTAATAAAAAAAATAAAAAATGACTGCTGTGTAAAAATAATACTGCTGACACAAAGCAAAGATTAACACCTTGTCTCCCATTCCTAGGCTGGTCTCTCCAGAACCTGCCCCCAAGGGCTTCCTAGTGATGGGCTCCAAATTCCGATACAGTGGGCGTACGCAGGCACAGACCCAGCAAGCAAGTGCTTTGATAGACCGGCCGGCTCCTAACTTCAAGAGATCCGCCAGCAAGCGATATACACTGTCACAGAGTGCTGAAGGTGGTATGTGCATCATGCAGATTTATGCAACATTTGCAAATGAAGTCATTCCCCGAGAAGGGCACAGAATTCATTTATTTACCCTGCAAGTGTAATTTTTTTTCCATTAGGTTGCGGGAGGTTAGCGAGTAGTTGTAGCTGTACTGTATTTTCATCTTAAAGGCACACGTCTGCAAAAATTGAGCATTAAAGTGATACTAAACTCATGACTGTAAAAAAAATTCTAGTCTGTAATCCTGTCGTTAAAAAGTACTTTCTATTGCTCACAGCTATTTCCACCACTCTTAAATGACTTTATCTTGCTACTGTTCTCTGACATCTCGCTAAAGAGTGGCTACTTTCATTCTCCATGGTCCCTCTGAACATTGGACAGTAGCCACCCTTTAAAGGAGAAGTACAGCCAAAGCTCATTTGGCTTTACTCCTCCTGTGGATCACAGGATTGCAGTTAACTCTGCACTCCTTTGACCCATTTTCAGCCAACAGTGGGCTATAGCCCACTGTCGGCTGATGTCGCAGAGCCGGTCCAGGCTGGGGAAAGATCACGACCATGTGGTAGGGATCCAGCCAGAAGCCTGGACTGGCACCTGGCTCACTTTCTCAGTGATCCGCTGGGAGCCTAAGCCAGCCGCTCCGGCCCCCTTCACAGCTCAGTGCTCTGAGTACTAGGGGGGCAGAGCAGACATCAGTGATTAACAGTCATAACTGTCTACTCAGAGCAGCTTGGGGAAATGAGCGATCGGTGGTGTCTGATCGCTCAGTTCTCACCCTTAGAGCCGGCTGGGGATACTGTAGATGCAGCATCCACCTAGGTAAGTATAATTTTTTTTTTAAAAAAACAACTTCTTATATGATTTTAATTCCTGAGAGAATACAAATTTATGTGCCGATACACATCTATGTTTCAATCCTCCCCTCAACCTAATCAAGTTACATCCTCCAATCTTTTGATTGAAGCAAAGGATATTCTTCTCTGGGACTTTGATGCAGCTGCACAATATCTATCATAAAATAAAAGTTTTATTTGATTTTTTTATTTTATGATAGATATTGTGTATCTGCATCAAAGTCCCATGGGAGAATACCCTTTGCTTCATGTATAATTACGGATGTAGCAGTCCATTGTGCCTCTGGAAGGCCCACCTGAACCCCTTTATAGATTTTTTGATTGAGAGCAGAACCCAGAACAACAGAACTCATGCGACTCATTACAACGTATGTTTAGTAAAAGAAAAATGCCCCTTGGAATTATGGGAATTGTAGTTTCAATACGGATAGTTCCACGACCGCAAATTACATGCATTGTTCATCCAAATAGAATGGAAATGAGGGGGAAGAAGACATATTTGGGCATTAAAAAAAGGAACAACTTAATGTGGTTCAGTAGCGCAAAATATCATATAGTGAATAAAACAGGGCCCTATGAGGAAGTTGGAAGTGAAGAAACGCGTCAGTGGGAATTGTGCGGAAACCGGAAGTGACAAAAGCAGAACTGAAAGTTCTGTGATTGGCGCCATTTTGTGTCACTCGGCGGTGGTTAGAGCACTGCAGGGCTTCACATGGTTCGGTTTCACGATCTGCAGCATTTTTGAGCTTGATATTCTTTTTATTCTTGTAAGTGGCTATCTATTTGGCCCAGTAAAGAAGGCATTTTGTACTGCACCATTTGGGTTTCTCTTTTGTGTTTTTTTCCCTTACATGACCATTTGGGAGGTGATCACAGAGGAGGAAGAAGGGTCGTTGTGACCATTTTCAATGCCTGTATATCAATTACCAACCAGTCCATGGAACAGGGGCGGACTGACCATTTGGAAACTCGGGCACTGCCCGAGGGCCCGGGGTCAGTAGGGCCATGAGATGCCCCTGGTACCTTTTTTCATAGGCTTTTTTGAGTTTGGGCAAGGACACAGGGGCCCTATGATCCCCTATTGCCCGGGGGCCCCATTAGTTGTCAGTCCGCCCCTGCCATGGAATGATACCTGTGCATCCTAAAGAGAGTGACATCTCGGTATATGGGAGATGGTGATTGTTTTCTTTAAGTCATTTGGCCAACCATGAGAGTGGGCGGCATATTCATTTGGTGAGTGTACACCCGAAAGAGGGGACATTTTATTTTGTACATGTGGTGAACTCTTTGGAGAACTTGAAGATTTTTGAGGGACTTTTATTTAGGACTTTCTCACATCAAAAGTTATATTTTGATATTTAGTTTTATTGTTTTATTCACTATATGATATTTTGCACTACTGAACTACATTAAGTTGTTCCTTTTTTTGGTCACATTGATTTATTAGAAGTGGCAGCAATGATTTGAGCACCAATTGTATTTTTTGGCACGTTAGTTTAAGCGCAGTTTTGTTTGTTTTTGTATATGCTAAATATTTGGGCATTAACAAGAGGATTTTTAAGTGCAGTAAGAAACGATTTTCAATCAAAGTAATTAGAGCACTATTAAGCTGTTGATTTGTACAAATGATTTCAGTTGAAGAGGATTATGGTTTAGTGTCACTTTGGACCTTGAGCATAGCTTACCTTCCGAGTAGTTTGGTCCTTCATCCAGACATTTCTGTACTGCTTCCATCCCTCCATTCTTTTCGGTTATTTATCTGGTGATCCCGGAACACAATCAGAAAGCTTGAAAAAAAAAAAAAGTCAGTACTAGGAAGTTTTACACAGCCACCAATCAGATCAAAAGCTCCTTTGCTACCTCATCACTTCACTGGTCTAACAGAGCAGAACTTCAGAGTATATGGGAACATGTGACCCCTAGCCTACCCACCCCATGTGACAGTGCTCAGGACTGAGCAGCCAATCGTCTGGCCCAATGTCATGTGGAAACAGAAACAAAACCTCCTGTGGTCAGAGACCCAGATCAGAAATCAGCAGGTTGAACCATATATGAAAGTTCATCCAGTGGCAGATCAAAGGTTGTGCAGCTCAAACTCAAGGCTGGGGAAGCCCAATGACAGCTGTAACAAAGAACAAAAACAAAATCGCACCAACCTTGCGCATTACCTCATTCCTCAGAGCTCTGACGAAGAAGGCATCACCCGTCAAAATGCGTCAACTTCATCCTGAGAGTCTCCCCTCCAGATAGGACCTGCACGTGTCTGCTGATGTTGGATTTTTATATGCTTTTTATATTGCTACTTTTGTGAGTATACATCCTAACTTAATAAATTTACCCTTTACTCACTGAGGTGATGCGCAAGGTTGGTGCACTTTTGTTTTTGTTTTTTGTTACACCAAACAATGTCATGTGGGGAGGGGCAGTGGCTTCATCCATCCGGGTAAGCTCTGGCATCATCTGACAATGAAGTTTCCCCAGGGTGATCAGGTAAAGCGGACTGGTGAATTTACTTTGCAGGGAGGTGGGCTATCAGTTGACACTGTCCCTTTGCCCTGAATTGTTTTACTATTTGCCATCAGTCTTTATAATAAAGACATATGAGACATAAGAATGTTAGAAGAATTCTTACATAGATGTATTTTCAAATGTATGAAGACCTGATAAATTCTGCTGTTTATATCTGTCTCTGACCTCATAATTTCCCTATCATAACCACATAGACAAGCTTATTCTGTGGCCAAATTTGGGTAGAAGCCAATACACTTGGCAATATGTTTTGGATTGTTGAAGGACACTTTTGCACACATAAGACAAAGTAAACATTTCCACATTAGACAATTTCCCTGGTTGGTAGCAATCCAGAACCTCAGCACTGCAAGGCTGCAGTTTTCCCTGCCAAGGTAGAATGAAGATAGTATAGTTACATGTGTAGAACTTTACACTTGGCTATGAAGAACATCTATCTATTAAGGCCTCATGCACACAGAATGTTAAAAAAGCTCTCCTAGAAGCTGTCCTCCTGGCAGCATCGTTTTTGCAGAAAAAACGCCTGGCACTTGTAAAAGTACCTAATGCCTTTACTAGCAATTAGGTGTGTTTACAAGCGTCAAGCGCTAATTCATTCAATGGGCGTTAATTAATTTAATTGGCCAGAGTGATAATTTATTCTGGCCAGTGAAATGAATTAACTCTGAAGTGCTAAATGCAGCTAGAGTTTAGACACATTTAGACACGTTTAGCTGCGTCAAGTGTTTTTCCTGCCAAAACGCTGCTGCTCCTGGACGCACTGGCCCTGTTTTTTTTCCCCTACTAGTAAATGCAACTGCTACTAAAAGCTTCTAAAAGTCTATGTGTGCATGGACACATAAGATAACAAAGAGGGCCATTTGGAAGCAGTAAAAAAAATGCCTGACACCCCTAAAAGTGGCTGCAAAAATGCCCTGTGTGCATGAGGCCTAAGGGGGTATAAAAAAAGGACAATTAATTAAACTTGGAGAATTTGTTTCATATATAAATTTGCACTGATCAAAAAAATCTGGCATATAATTGGCTGCTATGGGCAAAAACAATTTTTTTTTCCTTTTTCAGTTCTTTGATAAGCTTCTCAGGTATTTCATTGTATATTACTGTATGTTTTACAGCACAATGGTGCTCCACATAAATAAAACACGTAAAATGAATGACAGCTACGAGATGCATTACGAACATATTTGTAATATAATTTTTAATTTATATCTTCTTGTCTTATATTCATATACTCCCACTTACTGCTCTTTAAAGGACTTTCTAAACAAAGTGCTCTGAATGAGAATCATGAATCTACCCCAGAGAAAAATCACAAGACATCTCCAGGAGAGGGAGATGAAGAAGAAGAAGAAGAGGAAGAAGAAGAGGAAGAAGTGACCACTCCAACCAAAATCAAAGAGCTTAAGGTAAGATGACTTCTATGCACATATTTAAATAGTTCATCTACATGTATCTCTATATTCGTTTGTCAATTGCAAGTGTTTGAGAACGAAAGTTGTTTATACAGGGACTGATTACTTGCCAAGAAAGAGTGATAATCTGCCCGGCTCCAACATACAAGGCTAATAGATTTTTACTTAGGTACTAAGGGGCTTGGTTGGATGATGCACATGTAAGATTCTTATTTGACTGAGTTCTTGTACTGGCTGCTTCTGGACAGTCTGGACATTATTCAGTCATGGTCAGTTATTACTGATGCCCATATCTACTGTAGATCAGCCAACTGCAGGCAATAGGAGGTTCAGATAGACTAATCTGCTCATGTATGACTAACTTACAACCTAATGGAAGTGTTTAAGTCAGTATATTGTCAATGGGTATTGACACCCGCTTTTACCATAATGTTAAAATATCCCCAACTAGCTCATTACATTCAGAACTCAGTAAAGATGAAACAGTCAGAAGAAGCAACCACATCAGCTAATTCAGGCCTGGACAAATCCCAGGAGCCAGGTATGGTGGCTTTCCAACTGTCAAGGGACATCCTAGCCACCTTATGGTCCATTCGCACCTAATGCATTGTGGTAGCGTTAACCAGGTGATGTGTGGTGTTACCATGTGTTGTGTTAAGGCAGTTTATTCATTTTGAACAGGCTGTCAATGTTCCTCAATCCAGTAGAATGCAGCATACCACATTGCAGAGATGGTTTCCATCTGTGTACTGTGCTACCTAGGAGAGTTGGGCTGCCCTTCAAAGTAAATCATAAAACACTGCACTGTAATGCACTAGTGTGAAAGGGCCCTTCAAACGTCTGCTGGCTTCTAGACCTCACTAATTGGGTCCTGAGTTTTACATTAAAGCAGAACCTTACCCATAACAACTTAAAACATAATAAAAAAAAAATGCTCTTTAGAACATACATTCCAGATTAATAACTATGCTACCAAAACTAGTGTGTGCTGTAAATTGCCTCCAGCGTTGTTACAGTTTTTCCTTGCTGGAGGCTGCCATTTTGTTGAAGCTCAGAGCTCCTGAGCAGTATTAAATCTTTAGGCTCTTAGCAGATTGGCTTGTACAAATTCAGCATAGTGCTGAAAAATAAAGCGCAACTAAGCATGTGCAGAGCAGGCACTTATTTGTAATGTTTTACATAGCTATTCCTGCAAAAGGGGCCAGCCTGAAGTCATCTAGCAGGTCTTAATTTTTAGACTAAAGTTCCACTTTAACTAGTCTATCCCTGAATTAACTCTTTTGACAATTAGCTTTAACAAGGATAGTAACCCATCCTAACTAGTTTGCTCTTTATCTAGTCAAGATAGGCAGAATTCCTTTGTCATGCTACATGTTTCAAATAATGTATTATTTGTTTGGCTGATCCTAAACCATCAAAGTCATGTCACCCTGATCTTGTGATCATGTTATATGCTTGCATCCTGAAATTATTTTCCAGACAAGGATGGCAGACTAGAATAGTGCAATGCTCTTATAAGGACTATAGGATGTCTCACATCAGCCTCCATTTGGGAGTACTCATGTAGAATGCCCAAGATATGTAAAGCATTTAGGTCATGCTAGCAACAGTGTCAGGGTTCTAGATTCCATTGTAGTTGTGGCTGAGACTTCCTAAGAGAAATGGCTCAGCAGGAGTTGTAATTTACAATTTTTACAGAATGTCTGCAAGTCCGTTTTGTCTTGTGTTCACAAGTTTGTTGCTAATTAATTTGGCTTTCTCCATATATTTTGTAGCCTTTGTTTCATTTAATTTTGTCTACCACCATGTTTGTTTACCATGCTTTATATTTTGTCCTCAGATAGAAGTCTGTTTGCTATGGGCACTGATTTTCAATTCCATGTAGCCATATGTGTCTGTTTTGTACAGCTTTGTTTCTCACACTCACTCGCTTGCTTCTGTTTCTTGCCTATTGCTACCAGTCGGAGCAAGAGAGCACTCCCCGGCACAAGGAGGTACCCACTTATAACCAAACATCCATTTACCTATCCTGGCTCCCATCCTCCTGTCCTATAACCCAGCATCCAGCTAGCTCCCCCTTTGGTCTACCTCAGTATCAACCTCCTCTCTTCATGGAAGCCATCACTCTTGTCTTATAAACTATCCTATACTCTGTTCACCTGTTACCACTCCTCCCAACCACACATATATAACTTCATCTAGAGTCACAGCAACCTAACAACCAACCAACCAGGTAATTAAAAACTAAGTATGACACTTGACTATCATTACTGTAATGACCACAATCGCATTGGACTCTGGAAGCCATCCAGAGGAGGAGTATTGATGTAAGGTGAGGTTTTTATATGCCTTAGACCAGGGATGTTCAACCTTTTTAAGAGCAAGTGCCACTTAAGTAATTTAAAAACCAGTCGCAGGCCACTATGAAATGAAATGGTTCAGAATTTTATTTTTTGCATTTTAAATAGCATAATGAACATTTTCCTCCTGCAGCCGCTGAATGCCAGTGGGAGGGAGAAGAGGAGAAGCCGGCTTTTAGCAGTTGCTGGAGGAAAATAAAGGGAAATTGGTTCCTGTATATACTGCCCCTCCTGCCCAAATGTAAAACAATGTGACAGGGAGGCTGCACGGGCGCACTGGAGCATGGGGTGGGGTCACCATTGCAACCCCTGATGCTACACCAGTGGTTGGGGGCAAGGGCAGACCATGTGGCCCCTGTGTCCTTGCCTACACTCAAAGCACATTCAAATAAGCCTATAAAAGGTACCAGGGGCAATTCATGGGGCCCCTTACTGACCCTGGACCCTCGGGCAGTGCTCGAGTGCTCAAATGGTCAGTCTGCCCCTGGTTGGGGGTATGTGGTAAAGACACATCGCAATTATGGGGTTTTACCGTCCTCAAAACTGCAAACGTAAAAAGCCATTACTCTCCTGAGCCACTTATAAGGCTGCTTTCACACTGATGCACTGGTGTTTGCCGGCACTGCAGGTGCGGCGAAGTGCAACTGCGGCTTTCCTTCGGGTTAGCTGCGCTTTGCCATAGACTTTTATTATATCTTGCGGGTGTGGTGCACTGTCTAAAAGCACGCCAAAACTGCATTCAGAATATAATAGAAGTGCACTTCCCTGGTTTGATTTTGTGGGCCACATCAGAGTGCTCTGAGGGCCACATGTGGCCCGTGGGTCACAGGTTGAGCACCCCGGCCTTGGACTAAGGAAACCACGACTGAAAGATACTTGTAAGCTGCCATTGTTCTCTCAGAAAATGCTATTTGCCTGGCCTTCATGACGAAGCATGAGCCATTGAGCAAGAACAAGTATGCAGATCAGGGTTCCAGGCAGGGTCCCTGAAAGTAACTAAATCCCAAACAGCCATGCAGCTTGCATTTTCAGAGGAAGGTTAGCAATGGCAGCGATCATACAGGTTATCTTTATATTGCAAATCCACCCATAGTTAATATTTCTGTATGTATAGACACTAATAAGCTGAATCGGCCTGTTATCTCCCTCAGGACTCCTTGCAGAAACCCCACCTGAGAAGTATAGTCTTGCTGCAGTTTTATATTAATAATTCTATGAATACCTGTTAACATTTTTTAAGTTTATTGCTCTGTATAAAGCTAACTGAGCCTTCTGCAATCATTAAAGTAGAACTGCATTATCATTAAAAACTATACATTTGTACTTTTCATAGCAGCTTCTGAAAAAAAAAATATCAATAGGATGCATTACCTCTCCTGAAGGGAAGTCTTGTTTCCATAAATGCATCCCGCAGCCTCCTGGCTCTGAGTAAAGGCTGCTGTGCATCTGCTTCCAGGAGACAGCTTGATCATTCACCTCTATGCAGAGCAACTCTCTGGTCTCCAAACAGCCCTGTTTAGTGGAGCCCAGGAACAACTATACAGCAAAGATGAGTACAAACTCAAAGCCAAGCCATGTTGCTGAAACCAAATTTATCTTCAGTAAAGAAAACACATCATAATATATTTTTTTCAAACACAGGGGCAGATATTAAGGAAAAAGGTATGTTCAAAGTTCATTTACACTTTACATTCTGTAATATACAGAAGACCAAATTTACATATAGAATGTAATAATAAAATCTAATAAAATGTACTGGAGAATCTGCTCATGGACAGTGCCTTGGTATTATTCCAGCAATATCCTAATAAAAACCATGGACTGGTGTACCTTTGGAGAGCTCCATTTTGAGGGCAGTACAGTTGTCCCAAGTGCTGTGTCAAAGGTCAGAAATGAAAAATGATCGCAGTCAGTCATACACAGAGGCATGTAACACCCTCCACCTTCCCCCAGGTCCATATTTATTATTGATGACGTCTGCAGCCTGGCCGATAAATTTTACCCTGAACTGTCATCAAGAACTGGCCAAAATTCATAAATTCATATAGTGTATAGACAGCTTTAGCGTGTAGGCACAAGCAACCTGGCACTGGATGAAGACATCACAGGAGGCTTGAGCCACCACAGCGGGTCCTGTGTGGGAGCAGGAAGGAGGGATCTTCCTAAGGTGGGAGGCTGGGGTAGTTTTGATTCTTTCTTGTCCATTGAGAGATACAGGAATTCATATATTGCCAGGTTACAAAAAGCAAACAAAAGAAATTGAAAGGCCAGCCCAGGAGAAGCCCTTAAACAACCAGCATGTTTTTGCTAGTGTCCTAGAAGAATGGATATCTTTTCTCTAGCTCTCCTTGAAAAAGTGTAACCTTTTTTGGTAGCATTTTTTCTTCAATCAAGATTCTTTCCTGAATTGCTGCTTGAGCTGGTCTCTTCAGTTGCAGCTATATTCAGAACCCATTCTGGTAGCAAGTTGGCTGCAGAGCACTTTCCAGGTCCAAGGCCATTTGCATTACCTCAGTGCTTGCCCTGACTCTAAAGACTACTCTAAAGAGTAGGTTGATCAGGCTGAGCACCTGGAGCTGCTTCATTAATTGGCTTGCTAAGATCCTTTGAAATCCCCCTTTTCCATCAGTCTTACATGAAGAATGGATTAGGTCTAAGGGGCTAATGCTTGGTACACATTGTGAGTTTTTTTTTTTTTTTAGCCCAACTGAGGCACTCACAAGGAGGTCTCTGTACTAACTATGCAATGTTATCACATTGCTCTCCCCTCTGAGATATTGTGTTATGACAGGGGGACTGCCCCTCCCACCAGAACACTGGTTAGCACTCGCAGCCAATGGCCACTGATAAGATTCCGATATTTTTCCAGCATGCCTTTTCAACAGAAGCCATACATTCCTCCGGCTTCTGTCGGACAGGCTGCAGTACACACAGGCCGATACTGGCCGATATTTGGCCCTTTTGTACCAAGCTTAAGCGATGATGTCATCTGCTGGGTGGCGTGTTGTATGCTCTATTTCCTGCCATTAGGCATCAAGGAAGTATCCCTCAACTGCTGCTCCTGCTTTGCCGAGAGAAACGTGAAACTCTCATTTATAAACCATTCCTAGAGCTTGCGTACAGTGACCCTAGTCACCTCAAGCCATCACTTGATCACCTCCGGCCATCCAAACCTCATCAGCTGCCAGCTGTGTGGGTTTTGTGAGTCTTGCCTCACACCCTAAGTGCACCCTGTGCTTTACCACTACATGGTTGCAATATATCTTTATCTAGACATAGCAGTTCCACTGCAACAGGTGACCTCAGTTCATACTTTTAATAATTCAGTGGACGTTATGTCTGCAGTATGGAATCCTAATACCCTATGGTTATAAGGTCTGCCTCATCATTGGAGTCCTCTTTAAATTTGTCAAGTGAGCGTGAGTCAGCCTTATCAACCAGGGCCTCCTCAACAGTCACACAAGACTTTGTGGCCAAATTCACCCATTTCCTCACTGGTTACGACCACACAAGAAATAGGTGCACTCCCGCACCTTCAGCCGCAAAGTCTATTGCTGATCTATCTGCAGCTCTAGAGGAGTGACCGTCTTTGACTCTGAATTTTGGTCACCTTACTCTCTCTCCCTGAAGACAGTATCCTTAAGGAATTTCAGTCTTCTGCTTCATTTTAGCTCTTATGCAGTCAGGGGCGGACTGACAACTCATGGGGCCCCCGGGCAATAGGAGATCATGGAGCCCCTGTGTCCTTGCCCAAACGCAAAAAAGCCTATGAAAAAGGTAACCGGGGCATCTCATGGGGCCCCCTACTGACCCTGGGCCCTTGGGCTATGCCCGAGTTTCCAAATGGTCAGTCCGCCCCTGTATGCAGTACATACTACCCTGCATTTAGAGGATCAGACTATTATTTCCAGTCCTGAGTTTTGCAAAGCTCCTGCAGCTGCAAAGAGCTTCCTACTACATCTGCTCTTTAAGGTATTTCTCTATAGGGATTGGAAGCACCCTGACGGATTCTGGACACCTACTAGATTTATTACCGCTTATCTGCAAAACAGTGGTCCATACCTACTGTGAATCTACCAGTGATTCAACTTAACAGGGAAATCACTAGGTCAGAAGAGGGCATCTCTAGGTTAATTAGTGGAGACTTAGGGTCTTTTTTTATTAGCCCAGTTTCCCTTTTACTGGTAAACCATTGTTAGGTTCCTGTGTTTGGTTTCAGTTCTTACAAGGGAGTTTTCTCTCTCCTTGTTGACTATTGTTCAGGTTATTGGTCTTTTTCTCTCCCATAAATTCAGAGACGTTTTTCTCTAGTTACGTGACCATTCTTCTTGGTCCACCAGCATCAGGCACAGTTCCCCATCTTTTTCTGGTCTGGTTGCCTTCTTCCCCTTACCAGATGAGGGGTTTGGCTTCATCTGATTTCAGCTTGGGTGTTGGTCCCTCAGGTGGCTCCTGAGCTGAAGTCAGCCAACGGCTATTATTCACACTGGGCCTACAATTTGTTTGCAGTGTCCAATCCTCCTATAGGCAGGCAGAATGAGGGTATAAAATTCCTCTTAATGTGAACAGGTATTTTAATGAGAATGCATTAGTAGATGCCAAATTTTGGCATTGTAGCAAAAGCAACTGGGTGTAACTGAGTGTTCTAGTGAGGATATCTTCATACTAAAGTCCTCAGGCCATTCTGTGTTTAGAAAAGATTATGTTGTTCGGCCAACAATGCAAAACTGATTCATCAGGCATAGGTGGATAGTGACCTAATTAGTAAGACATTCATACAAAGTGAATGTTATATTTTTAATAGTCTTGTACACAACAATAAAAATATATTATCTCAATACCATTACTTATGTTTACTTAGGCTTTTATCTTGCATAGTCCTTGGTAAGTCACGGCTTCTGTAGGGAGTCTTTTGCAGCACAGTTGTGTCTGTATGTATAGAATTTTCAGTTAATACACACCTATAACAGCTTGAAGATGTCCTTTGACATCTTAAAAACTGAAGATTGGGGAATTAAATAAAAAAATATTTAGATTGGTGGAAACTTATAATGGTCAAGGCTTTCAAAAAGTTTACTGTCCTGGGGAAAGGCAAAGTTAATGCATATAGATGTATAAAGGCAAAAGATTCAGCGGGGTCTTCAAGAGCCTGAACAAATTTGGAGTCAAATAGGTAGTACACAGCTAATTTTGTTGTTACGGCTCCTACCTGCAATGCAGAATTTGTCAGAAATCAGACTTTAAAGGCAATCTGCAAATGGGATCATTTACTAAAACTGGAGAGTGCAAAATTTGGTGCAACTCTGCATAGAAACCAATCAGCGTTCTGGGTTTAGTGCCAAAGATTAACTGAACAAGCTGAAATTAGAAGCTGATTGGGTACCATGCACAGCTGCACCAGATTCTGATTGCTCCAGTTTTAGTAAATCTACTCCACTGTGTTTATATATTTTCTTTCTTGCTTTATTGTGCTCAGAATTTAAATTAAAATAATGAAATGTTTAACCAGTTAAATATGAAATATTGCATAGGAATATCTCATATTTACCACTTGCTGTCAGCAGATAGAGATCAACGCAAACACAAGGTGGATCCGTCTGCCGCTGCTCAAAAATGAGATAAAAATAACAGACACAGCCCTTCTTCTCTCCTAGCGGAGACAACAGAGATGTGTTGATTAGTTAGAACAGGTTGCCAAAAAGCTTGTATGTAGTGCTGGACTTTCTAATCAGAAAGCTCAGTATATTTTATAAATTGAGAGTAATGCATGGATCCTGCAATAAATGTTTATTTAGAAAATAAAGATTATATCAAATAAATTCATAAGTAAAAGATGAAAAACTTTACTTTTAATGAGTAGTATGTAATAATTTTCGAGTAAAACTGGATATTATAGTCTCCCTTTAAATAAGGACAGCAGTGTGTTACATAACATCAAAGTGTATCTATAACCCAAATGTTTGGGTGGATTTAGTGGAGAGGGGCTAGAACCCCTGTCAGGTTTAAATTATTGTCTGTGTCCCTGTCCCTGTTGGTGAGAGTTATTCTCTTTATTTGGCCTGATGGCCATTGACTGAAAGTGTCAGGGCTCCGGGTATGACCAGAGGTGTGTGGACTGACACAGTGAAACGCAGGCTTCAGATATAGTATAAACAATATCATTTATTTAAGACTAAACAATACATAAATGCAGTGCAAGACTAAACATAAACACAGTGCAAACAAACCAAACCAAAACCCCCAACAGATAACAAAAGAACAATACTAAGCGTAGTCGGACGGGCCGGGTCAGGAACAATCAGGCAGACAAGGTACCAAAGGAGCAGACTGGAGAGTGGTCAGGAATAGCAGAGGTCAGGACAGGCGGAGTTCAATCAGAGTCAGGGATCAAGCAGGATCAGACTGGAAGCCGACAGGATGCAGGTACAGGGGCTCTTGGGAAAACATACACCAAGGCCCTGATTGCAAGTCTGGCCATTCCTTATATGCACCTCCTGCAATCAGCCTCAGGTGTTTTGGCTGACTGCAGAAGTGAGCCTCTGGTTGCTGAGAGCACCTGCTGGCCAGTCCTGGTACTGCAACCCACAAGGCAGGTGAGTCCCACCACTATTGGCGAGTCCATTCCTGACAGAAAGTATGGGAAAATCCACAATTTTAAGTTCCCTCACTGTCATGTCTACAGGACCAGAAATGAAGAAAAGTCTCCCCAAGAGGACATCAAACTGACAGGGGTTTAGCACTTCTTCACTTTATAAAAAAAAAATGAGTCCTTAGGTGTACTTCAACCTGATTACCACATACCCTCCATGATTACCTGCCTATCCCAGCATGTTCTCATACAAAACCTCCCAACAACTCTTTCCCTGCCACCTAGACACCTTCCTTCCTACCTCTCCTACCTTTCTGCACGTACTTTCTCATCTCGGTGCATCTTAAAATGAACCTGTATTCTACTTTAGATATTTAAAAGTAGAAGTCATGCCAAAGAACACACACCCCAAGATGTTCCGTTTCTCCTATCTAGTTGCACTTTGTTACTGGACCCTGACTTAGACGACTTTACAGCTAACTACATCGACTGCCAGTGCTCTATCCACTGGTGCTGTCACCAGCCAATGATACAGTTTAATTGAACAATGGAATGGCAGGTGGCAGGGCTTAGTCATGAGGTAAGGGTACGTTAGATCCCAGTAATGAAGTAAAACTATATCAGAGAGGTGGGCCGAATGCCCATTTCTGGCTAATAAAAGAAAATAATAGCTATCTTGTGGTGTCTGATCTTGAGCAGGAATTTTTCTTTACCTTTAATACGGAATACAGGTCCACTTTAAAGAGCCTGCTGTTACACCTGAACGCCAGACCTTCCAGAACCCTGCACCTAGCTTATTCATTTTCAAACCCCAGGTTTTCAGAATTACCGGAAACCCCTTCACTGCCAGAGAGGTATGGTTCATGTGGTAGAGTGAAGGGGTTGCAACAGGCTATTAACTTGTGTTTGTCATATCCCTCACTTAGTTCCTGGACAAGTCAGAAGATGTCCTACTGAAGCACCAGGCCAGTATTAATGAGCTGAAAAGAACCTTGAAACAGCCAAACAGCAAACTTGTTCACAGAGAACGCGGACGAGAAAAGAGGCTGCCGTCTTCACCTACCTCCTCATCCCCCAAACCAGAGGTAATTATACCCTCCGGAAGATTTACCCCCCTCATGACCAGGCCATTTTGTGCTATATGGCGCTGCACTACTTCACCGGTCTTGCAATACTGTACACAAATGAAATTTATAAAAAAAATTTTCACACATATAAATCTCTCTTTTGGTGGTATTTGATCACCACTGAGTTTTTAACTTTTTGCGCTATAAATGAAAAAAAAACTAATTTTTTAAAAAAAAAACAATATTTTTTACTTTTTGCTATAAAACATATCCAATAAAAAATGAAAAAAAAATTCTTTATAAATTTAGGCCAAAATGTATACTGCTACATTTCTTTGGTACAAATTGTGGTATATATACTGGAATTTGTATCTATTTATTTTATACTAGTAATGACAGCAATCAGAGACTGCGATAGTACGGTAGGCATTCTTACACTAACTGACACTGTGGGAACTGACTAACTGCCAATGCCATTTCCAGTGACACTAATAAAAAGCACTGACACTGTACTAATGGCACTGGGCAGGAAGGGGTTAACATCTGGGGCGATCAAAGTGTTAATTGTGTGTTAGAGAGTGTTTAAACTGTGTACTGTGCAGTGTTTTACTAAGGGAGGTGCTAGTTTTTATCTCCCTGCTTTGCAGAGAGATAAAAACCAGCATGTCCCCACTGACAGGAGAGAGATTTATGTTGTTTACACTCACAGATCTCTCTCCTGTCAGCTGCTCCATCGCTTGCTGAGTTCAGGCCATGAATCGCTGGCTGGAAACTGGAGATTGAAACCTACCGGAGCCAATGACAGCGTGGGTAGAGCAGTTGACAAGTGGTTACTTTTACAGAGTTAAAGGACCAATCCATCTAAATACTTTATATACATGAAGTCAAAACTCTGGCCCGTCCTTCCCACTATGAAATGTTGAGGCTTACTATTACACTAAGAAAGGCAGGAGGGGCAAGTCAAACACAGTGGAGATGTACACATTAAAGTAGATGTAAACCCCAACATTTAGTAACAATAGATAAATATTGGCGCTAGAGAAGTAAAAAGATGAACTTAAAGTCCATATGCTTTTAAAAGTCCAACTTGTATGGAAGGGGGGGAAGTGGGAAATGGGCTTTAAAAAGTTCCAATGAGTAATTGGAACGGGGTAGCACAGTGGCTAAATGGTTAGCACTTCCGCCTGGCAGTACAAGGGTCGCTGGTTCGAATCCCAACCTGGAGTTTGCATGTTCTCCCTGTGCCTGCATGGGCTTCTTCCAGGCACTCCGGTTTCCTCCCACACTCCAAAGACTTGCTGGTAGGTAAATTAGACCCTGTCTGAATTGGCCCTAGTATGTGTATGTATGAATGGAAGTTAGGGACCTTAGGTTGTACCCCGCTTGAGGGTTAGGGACTGATGTGAATATACAATATATATGTACAGTGCTGCGTAAACTGACGGCGCTATATAAGTACCTGAAATAAATAAATAATGGACAACAGACAGCAACATCAGTGGCAGCTCCCTCAGAGCAAAGCTGGACTCTGTAGGCAAGGAAAGAGATGACAGGGGCACCAGACTAAGTGCAGCATTAGAAGGTAAGTTTTATTGTAAGGTAAAGACAATGGCAACTCACTAGAAGTGAAGTGTAATAAGGCATGTCACCCTGGACGTCGTCCTGTGAAGGTCCCGGGGAGCCGATGGAGAAAAAGCAGGACTGTGTGATGCAGGAGTAGCAGCAGGAACAAGTCTCCTGGACACTCGGTGCTTGGTGTGGCCAGCCGCTGGAGGGAAGATCAGCCGGGAACGCAAATGGCGCCGGGGTGGACATGTCATCAGACGTAGCAGTGTAGTGACGTAAAAATGGGCGGTAATGCGTTTCGAAGCGTAGCTTCTTCTTCAGACCTCAGGACGATGTCCAGGGTGACATGCCTTATTACACTTCACTTCTAGTGAGTTGCCATTGTTTTTACCTTGCAATAAAATTTACCTTCTAATGCTGCACTTAGTCTGGCGCCCCTCTCTTCTCTTTCCAAACCCCAACATTTAGATTGTCCAAGCACTGGGTATCAAAAAATATAGGTATTTTTAAATAAAATACTGTTTACACCTTTTTTTTTACCATTTGTTGCATTTTAGTTCATTTCGTCTCCTACACCCTCTTTGCAGCCATTTCCTGTTTATCTATTGGCGCTCCAGTGATGACTGCATGGCATTTTTCACTATGGATTTTCTGATGGTGACAACAGTGGCAAATATTCACATAATATGGGCGACAAAGCAGAGGCACAAGAGGTCTAGGTTTTGGGGCTCCAAAAAAAAACTAAAGATATGTATAGACAGTTTAGCAACCTTACTTTTACTACAGGTTTCCGGTAAGGTACACATCAGGGGCAAATAAAACAGAATTTGGGTGGAAACCCTCCTAGCACCAAACCCTAGGTGAAGATAGACACATGGCTTACTACATGACTTACTACATGACATGTAGCTCTTGCAGGCTACACAGTGAACTGCCTGCTACTGGTGACCCATCCATAATTTCTCCTTGTACTGACGTGGACCTAAACTGAAAAACTGACCCTTTTTCTTAAAGTGGTAGTAAACCGCGTCCAAAATGAAAGAAAAGTTAAAGGCATAATGTGTTCGTATGCATCGCATACTAGCACATTATGTAGGACTTACCTTAAAACGAAGCCCTCCAGTGGCGCACTGTCACCGCTGTAGAGGCTTCCATCTTCACCCGGTCTTCCCTTTTCTTCTTCCGGTCATCTTGCTGGCTGAGCCGCGATGACGTCACTCCCGCACATGTGCACGAGAGTCTCAGGACACGGCACAGTGCTCTGAAGGAATGCGAATGTAAAAAAAAACCCTGAATATCTCTTAAACAAAGTACATTTAGGAGATATTCATTTTATCTACAGGTAAGCTTTATTATAGGTTTACCTGTACAGTAGGTACAAATGAACAAAGTGCCTTTTACTACCACTTTAAATTCCTCTTGAAAAATAGCATTGCACTTCCTGTGTTTATGAACGGCAACCCGCCCCTGGACTGCCACCGTCGTGCCGTTTATATACAACGGCCGGACAGCAAGTGGTTAATGAGGGGTTAAATGTATTTTCTACTGAGAAGGGTGCACTGCTTAGCTAAAGCAGAACTCTGGGCACAAACTTTTTTCCATGTTCTTGCTGCTGATCTCCTACATTCACTGAATGTGTCATCCATCTTCTGGTTCACTCAGTAGCTGCTCTGAAATAAGCTGATGATTTTCAAATCAAACCATTAATTCCCAGTGGTTTCCTGTTTGTAAGACTGTTGTCTGCTATGCCTCCTATTCTCCCAGCCATTGGTCTTGGCACACCTCTTCTGTAGTTCTTCCTCCAGGAAGCAGTGATTTCCTCCCAGCTCACTGTAGTGGGAGGAGTCAGACTCCTGGTCTGTACCTCCCACCCAGGCAGTGTTCTAAGAATGGCAGCTCGGGACACTCTGGGGTTTATTTACTAAAGCTGGAGAGTCCAAAATCAGACTCCCTTCTGCATAGAAACCAATCAGCTTCCAGGTTTCATTGCCAAAGCTTCATTGATCAAGCTGAGGTTAGAAGCTGATTGGTTTCTATGCAGAAGGGAGTCTGATTTTGGACTCTCCAGCTTTAGTAAATAAACCCCTCTGGGTCTGTCCCGCCTCCCATTGCTTCAGTTAGTAGTCTCTGTACCTCCTCCACTAATAACAGTGTATATACTATACATACTAGGGGTGCACACGTATATCGGCAGCCCAAAATAGTGTTATAGGCATTTTACCGATAGGAAAAAAGGTGCGAATGGCTACCAAAAACGTGATTTTTACCCACGATTTTGCCACGTTTTTACCCGTGATTTTCCCATGGTTTTACCTGGGATTTTGCTGCGGTTTTGCTACTATTTTGCCACAGTTTTACCCGGGATTTTGCCACGATTTTACCAAGGATTTTGTCTTGATTTTACCTGCAATTTTGCCGTGATTTTATCACGTTTAGGGTGTTTTTCATAGGTCATGTGATTTTAAAAAATCGCAATACATGTGTGGTTTTGATGCTTTTTTGCTAGGTTTTCAATGCATGGTTCACACCAATGCAGTTTGCGTTTTTGTCTGTTTTACAATGCTTTTTGCAGTGAGTTTTTCTCGCGCGTTTTTGATGCGGTTTTTGGTACATTTTGTTTTTTTTTGGGCCAACCTGTTGCTGGGCAGATTAAAAACACATCAAAAACATAACATGTGTGTGTATTTGATGCTTTTGTGATGCATTTTCAATGCAGGTCAGGCCTGGTTCACACCAATGCAGTTTATGTTTTGTCTGTTTTGCTGAGCTTTTTGCAGTGTATTTGTGTTTTTGCATGCGCATTTTTGATGCTTTTTTATACGTTTTGCGTTTTTTTAATGCTTTTTTTTTTACCCAACTTGTTGCTGGGCAGATTAAAAACTCAAAGCACATCAAAAACATACCAAGTGTGTATTTGATGCTTTTGTGATGCATTTTCAATGCATTTCAGGCCTGGTTCACACCAGTGCAGTTTATATTTTCTCCGTTTTGCCGTGCTTATTGCAGTATGTGTGCATTTTTGCACGCGCATTTTGTATGCCTTTTTTATGCGTTTTGCCTTTTTTGAATTTTTTTTTTAGCCAACTTGTTGCTGGGCAGATGCAGAATGCATCAAAAATGTAAAACGTTTGTGTTTTTGATGTGTTTTTGCTGCATTTTCAATGCATTCCAGGCCTGGTCCAGAAAACCACAAAAAATGCAGTTTGCGTATTGTCTGTTTTGCAGTGCTTTTTGCAGTGCACTTTGCATGCTTGTTTTTGATGCATTTTTTGCTGAAAGATAATTAAAAAGCACTGTTGTGTTTACAAGGAGGAGTGAGATGGTGTCTATAGTTGCTGCTAATGTTTGTTGCTAATGGCAGTATCTATTCTTGTTTCTAATGGGAGTATCTACTGTTTGTTGCTAATGGGAGTACCTACTGTTTGTTGCTAATGGGAGTACCTACTGTTTGTTCCTAATGGGAGTATCTACAGTTTGTTGCTAATGGGAGTACCTACTGTGTGTTGCTAATGGAAGTATCTACAGTTTGTTGCTAATGGGAGTACATACTGTTTGTTCCTAATGGGAGTACATACTGTTTGTTCCTAATGGGAGTATCTACAGTTTGTTCCTAATGGGAGTATCTACAGTTTGTTCCTAATGGGAGTATCTACAGTTTGTTGCTAATGGGAGTACCTACTGTGTGTTGCTAATGGGAGTATCTACAGTTTGTTGCTAATGGAAGTACCTACTGTTTGTTGCTAATGAGAGTATCTGTTCTTGTTCCTAATGGGAGTATCTACAGTTTGTTGCTAATGGGAGTACCTACTGTTTGTGGGAGTATCTACTGTTTCTGCTAATGTCCCGGTGCTTTGTTGCTGTTCTGTTGTGGCCGGGGATGTGATCACATGGCAGCAGCGGCCGTTAGAATAATAGGAAGAAGAATTCCAATATTTAATTCCAGCAGACAACAGTGGATAAACAATCTAACTATGGACATGTGGCCATATTTATTCTGGGATTAAAAACAGAATGTCAGGGCAGTTAGTTCCTATTCTGTTGTGACTGGAGGGTGAGTGATCACATGTGAGGATAGCAGGGGCAGCTGGGAAATGTGTGGGCGTGTTTTCTGTAGTGGTACACCAAAATGAAAATTCTTGGACTGAAACTGAAATCGAAAATTCAGGATGCATTTGGCCAAAAACCGAAACCGAAATGGACAGTTTTTTTTTTAATATATTTTTTTATATATAATTGTATTATATTCAACTTTTTAATTAGTATCTAAAAAAGGTGTTGCGTTCTTTATGCAGTTTGCGTTATTTAATCTGCCCAACAACAATTGCCCAAAAAAAAACCCATCAAAAATGTGTCAAAAACATGTATGCATAAACGCAAAGCACACTGCAAAAAGCACAGCAAAATTGACAAAACGCAACCTGCATTGGTGTGAACCAGGCCTGAAATGCACTAAAAACCCATCAAAAATGCTCACGTGTTACTTTTTTATGTGTTTTTTGAGCCTCGTGACCTATGAAAAACGTACCCGAAACGTGGTAAAATATTGGCAAAATCACAGCAAAATAGTGGAAAAATCGCAGGTAAAATGCACATTTCAGTGGCCATTATCGGCACTTTTTTTCCTGTCAGCAAAATGCTGAGAACACTATTTTCGGCTGATACATTTTGCCCACCGGTATATCGGGGCATCCCTAGATTTCTGTTGAAGTGGCCGAGCACACATTCAACAAGTACAGGCCTATTGTACTCACCCACAGTCACTGCAATTCCCAAAGGTTGATGGGAACTGTAGTTTCCTGAGAGGATATGATGTAATCCCAGCTGTTACACCTCCTCCTTGGCAGAGCAAATGCTGTTATTTTTTTGTATTACAGAGATGAGGTCATGAAAATTCAATTAGACTTTTCTCTAAATGGTATGGAATTTCACAAATGTGTTACCTGTTTAGTGTTTTGTGTAGGGCGGTATACTAATGGGTGATTTTTTTTTGCTTATCCCAGAGTTCTTCTTTAATGTTGTCCAGCAGAGGTAGTGCTGTCTGGTGGGTAAGGGTTAACTCTACTAGTCAGGTTTTCCCAAGCTTTTTTGAGGAGTGGCCCCTGTGCTTGACAAAAGATATAAAAAGGGGAACTCTATCTAGGTCAGTTTCTGTTGGTTGCTCTCACATGGGAAGAAAAGGAGAGTGCTGCCGAGGAAGTAGTTACCATTTTGTTACTTTTACAACCCCATGTGGGAACCCAGTCGGGGTTCCAAGGGATATGGACTTTAGTGGTACATGGGCTAATGGACTTTCTCATCTGTTTAACCCCTTCACGCCTAAGGGTAAAACAAATCTAACTTCCTGAGCAAAAATTTTCAACGTTGACATGTGTTAGTAAAACCGTACATATCATCACAACTACTTTGTATATCCAGGTGGATTATACCTTCTTTTTTTCAGGACAAATTTGGCTTTTATTTGGGGGTAAATGGTAATGGATAGCTGCTGATTTTTTTTTATTATCAAAGGAAAACTGGCCCAAAACAGTAAAAAAAAAAATCATTTTTTTTATTTAGCTGTGAGTTTCTTGTTACTACAATAACCTACCACTAAAGAACAACCCAAAATAAATTCTCCAGCTCTTGACGATCGCAGCGATACCATATATGTGTATGTTATTTGTTGTTTGTACCCGTAGTACAGCCCAGAAACAATAGTGCACATTTTCTTTTTGTCTTTTTTTTTTTTTTTTACCTAAAACACACTGACACTAACTGACATTGACACTAACTGACACTGATACCATTGTTTTTAAAATCCTGACCTTTTGATCTTGACCTTTGACCCTGGCCCAAACACTAACCCTGGCACTGAACTAGATCAAACCTTAATCTAGGTATTTTTTCTTTATTTTTTCCTTGTCTTTTTTTTTTTTCTACAAACATTTTTTTTCTCTCTATGCCAGGAGTTAGAGAGATACAATGTACCTCTCTTCTCCATTCATAGAGAGAGAAAAAAAACAAGGGGGCCGGGCTGCACAGTGACTGATCACTGTGATAGCCAATCAGAGGCTATCACAGCGATCATGTGTCCCGGGTCCTGTTTGTTAGAATGGGACCCGGGGCTTGCAGTGACACAGCGATCTTGATGCTGGGAGCGCGCAGTGCGGTGCACTCCCAGCACAAAGACACGTACGCAAATATGCGGCCCCACGAAAAAAAAGCCCAGTTCCGTGAGGCCACATATTTGTGTGACGTCAGCGTCAAGGGGTTAAGGTATGACCACCTCATGGGGCACATAGAGCACCAAGGACACACTAAAAAGGTCACTTAGAGGACCTTGTACAGGAATATGTATGAAAGATGTTGCTGACAACTATTTACTTGTTAAATTAACTACTTCAGTTAACTTCTTCAGTAAAGAACTTTATTGTTAAGCCAATCTGCCAGGTCTGACATCACTAAAGGGGTGCATGCTTGGCGTGTCGAAGGGCAGGGCTTAGAAGGTGGATGAAGAGACATCAGTGCAGACACACTACAAGGGCCTAACCTTTAGTGGCAGGAGAAGAGGCTATATTGCCATTTCTAGGGGCATTTGGAGTAATGTTGGGTACTTAAGCAGTCAGCCAACGAGAGTCTGGATGACATGGCATGGGTGACAGAGGGCTCTGGTAGAGAGGGGGTTTGCAAGCTTAGCCCCCTCCCTAGCAATCAGTGCCCCACAAACAGGAACTGATATTGCAGCACAGGGTATCTCATGTACTTACCCTGGGGTGTCACGAAAGAGAGGTAGAGAGAGTGGGAGGCCTCAGGAATGTAATAGCTCGGAAACATGTGAAGAGATGACCTCTTGTGTCAGGGAGATGTCTTATGGTGTCACAGAGAGTGAGGTGACATGTTGGGGTGTGCTGATGGAGTGTGATGCAGGCTTCGCAGTCCACACTCGGAATTGCTGCATCCACTAGGAGAAGGTACAGAGCAACCACCTATGAGGTGTGTGCAATAAAGAAGAACATACAGGAAGGGTTACTCGCTTCTAAGTCTGAGTGCCGCCTTAATGGTGATTTCATGTGACAGAGGCCCCCGTCTGTGATTACTGACTTTAGCAAGAATTGCAAATGAGTCCCACTTGGGTGTGTTAAGAACCGGCCAACCTCTACTTGCCTTTTTTTGTGCACAGCTACTACAATTAAGATCCACTTTAACACACTGTTTTGTGGAAGCTCAGCAGCCCATCTCAGACTGTGCAAGAATGTGCAACTGGTGGATCCCATTGTTGGATAGCCGCTCTCTCTGGCAGTGTCTGACAGTCAATATAATTTATTGAAAATAACAGCGATTAGCTGGTGTTCCCACATGCCCTGAAGGATAATCTGTAACTTGAACGCCCTGTTATTTATTACTTCAAAATTCCATCTTTTTCCCAAAAGGTGTTACAATGCCAGATTATTTCTCCTTCAGCATATCCAAAATACTAAAATAATCACTGTAGTTAGTCATCATTCCAGGTAGCAAATGCGTCATTAATCGTGAAGCCCAGAGAGACTTTTATTCTGAACGTTCTGACTAGAAAATCTTAATTTGGCTTGATCAGATTTCTGCTTCTCTAAGTCTCCCCAAAGATTTATCAAAGAGATTACCTGGGGGCTGAAACTCTTGTGAAGGTCTTAGCAGCCTCTTCCTGTATCCTGATTAGACTAAAAGAAGTGAATTTTTGTTTTTTTTTCTTTCCTGCGTTCATTTCAGTCTGCTTTATTCTTAAGATATCAAGCCTGATAAATTTCTAGCTCCTGTTAGTGTCTACCAAGCTTTAATGATGTCTGCTGCTCAGATCTTTCTTCTCTAGGGATGCTCTCCATCTGCCTTCATCCTTGGATTGGCTGATTTTATCAGACCTCATCTCTTCAGTTTAACACCAGCTATTAAATTGTGTTCATCCATTATAGTTTTCATTTTATACACATCAGAAGTCATTTTAGGATGGCATTCTTCGCTCCTTAAAGTGTTATTAAATCCAAAAAAAAGTAACCCCTTCATGACAAAAGTAAAACCAATGCCTGAATAAAATTTTGCAACATTAACATGTGCTTGTAAAACTGTACATACAGTGGGGATCGAAAGTTTGGGCACCCCAGCTAAAAATTTGTATTAATGTGCATAAGAAATGGAAAAATCTCCAAAAGGCATCAAATTACAGATTAGACATTCTTATTAATATGTCAACAAAAGTTAGATTTTAGAAGAACCCATGGTGCTGATTGTTGGGGCAAGGTCAGATGAGTCTGGGCATTAAAACCTTTGAGATTGACATAACCTGGTCTTCGCAGACGATGACTGAGAACAATCCATGACACTGGCAGGTCTCAGCTTTGCAAAGGGGGCAGTACAAGATATTAACTCTGCAGGGTGCCCAAACTTTTGCAGACGCCATTTTTTTGTTTTCTGTTATTTTGAAAGTGTAAATGATGGAAATAAAATCTAACTTTTGTTGACATATTATAAGAATGTCTAATCTGTAATTTGATGCCTTTTGGAGATTTTTCCATCTTTCCTTGGCTTCTTTATGCACATTAATACAAATTTTTAGCTGGGGTGCCCAAACTTTCGATCCCCACTGTATCATTACAACTACTTCCAGGTGGATTATACTTAGTTTTTTTCAAGGCAAATTGGGTTTTCATTTGGTGGTAAATAGTAATGGATAGCTCCTGATTTTTTTATTATTCATTTAACGACCACCTGACTGCAAGGTACTTCCAATGGGTGGCCGCTGTAGGTAAAGTCATGTACCCATACGTCACTGCCTACTTCCGGGTTTTGGGCGCGTGCATGAACACCCCCTACAGCCGGTACCCGCTGTGATTGTACATAGTGGGAGCCTGTAAGCAAGTCCTGGCCAATGATTCACGGCTGGGACCTGCTAATCGCCTGCATACAGTCACAGCCCAAAGCTCTGTGTTGATAATCAACAAAAAACAAAGGACTAGTCACCAGTATTGCCTATAGGCTTTCTTCACCATATTATTTCCCCATTAGTTACTTACCATGCCTTGTTCCACACTGCGTCCCTGTGTGAAGGCAGCCATTCTGGTAGAGGAGATGAGCTTTGCTGCTTCATATCAGAGCTGCTCACCTGTTGATTAATGATTTTAAGACTGATGGGGTAATAAGAAGTAGCAAAAGAATGAATGAAGTGAAATCAGGGAGATCCTTGCACTGCAAGTCCTTAGCTACAGCTATAGCAAGGAAAACAGTGAACTGCAGAGTAGTAACATCTCCAAATCTCACTCCAAATCTTTTCAAATAGGAAGTCAAAGGCAGCAGTACTTTAGGTGATATACAGCTATGAGATTTAATGCACAGGATGCATTCTGCTATTTTTGGACAAATTCAAGACAGAAGGTAAATCTTTTGTATCTTAGGCACAATTAACATTTCTATATGTTCCATGTAAGATAGTAAATCTTCACTTTTTGAGCTCAGGTACACATTAAGAGTAATGGAAGAACTGATATATTTACTTTTCCTGTAGAAAATGTTATTCTAGGCTTCCCTCTAGTACAGACTTTCTCAACCAGGGTGCCTTCAGGCTTCTTCAGGGGTGCCTTGGCAAAATGGCCAAAAATTGGATACAAGCCAGCAGGGGGATCAATCCTGCCTTTTAGTACACAAAGCCACAGGTTTTCATTGTACACTTTTATGACCTTCTAGCTGCCAGCATCCTAACAACCAATGACATCATCAGTTGTTAAGGAGGATGTCGGGTGCATGCGCATCATCCTTGTTTGGCCCTCCCCTGCCTCTCTCCGTCAACACTGGGGTAACATTAGCAGAGTGATGGAGTGAAAATGAGAGAGACACTAGTCGGTACCAGTGTGCAAAGGTGTATTTGCTTTGGAAGACTAAATCACCTCTAATGTTGGGTGTACTGGATGTGTGTTGAATAGTTTTTCACATTTTAGATTGGGGTACCTTGAGACTGTTCAGAATTTTAAAGAGTGCCTTGAGATTATCCATAACTTTAAAGGGTGCCTTGACTGAAAAGAGGTTGAGAAACACTGCTCTAGTACATAGTCTTATGATAATAATGAAGTACAGGTGAACTATAAAGGGATGTCTTATGGTCCCCAAAAATATAATACATGGTTGTGCTTTTAAAACCAAATCAATATTTTAACTATAATTTTACAGTCTTATTAAAATGTAACTATCCTGGTTTGATCCTGTCTCTAAATGACTAATTTTGTTTGAATTCTGTGCAAAGCAGGAGGCGGAAGGTACTGGGAAAGAAGAGGAAGAGACAGATGTTGGTGCTGCCCAGGATTCCGAGGTCTTCACCCAGAAAAGCTTGGCTTCATCCCCAGAGGTGCCTCTACTTACCTATTCTCCTGTACACTGTAACCAACATTCAGTTCTGATTTGTACTAAGTATTTGGGTGACTTTAAACTCCCCCAGACATTAAGAGCACTTCCAATATTGGAATACCTATGTGTGATCTGGCCGATTATCACTTCTTCATAATGACAATTGGGAAGAACACACTAAGCCTCATATGCTTTAGTTTAATGTGTAGTGCAATTCACAGGCAAAAAAATGTTTGGAATGTAAGGAACAGTAGCAGGTCCCAAGGTTACAAAGGATAATGGATAGTGTTGCTCTTGGACATTTGCAAATGTATGGCTAGCTTTTTGATGGTCACAGTTAATAATTATCTTTCTATACATTTGGCAAATTACGTAAGAGCAGAAATTTTTTGTATTTGTTTCACATATCAATACATATAGAAGAGAGTTCATTTGAAAACAAACCTGTCAAAGATATGGCACAAAGGTGCCTTGTTATACATTCATAAAATGCTTTTAATGGATAAGTGGATGTCTGCACTGCAATTTACCATCTTTCATCCAAAGAAAATCCTGTAAAGTTCCATAAATGATTATTTAGACTTTACTGATAGAATAAAAGTTGCTTTTTTTTAGAAGGTCAGTTCTCAAAAAAGTGATTTCACCTAAATGTGAAACCCGAGAAATTGAGCCATGGGCAGGATTTTTATACCTCTTGAGGTCTCTGGCACTGCAATCTGCCTGCCATGCTTACTGGCTTTTTTCCTGTCTATGTTGGAGCGCTCACTATTTCTGCTTATCTTTCGGTATGCTTCGGATGAATTCTCCATAATATAAAATAAGTTAAAAGCCCAAGTGAACCCTCAGTTTAACTCAGCTACATACATTCCAGAGGCATCAAAACAAAGGGTAGTTAAAGCCTTACAGTTGATTTTCTTTAGAAAGCAGCCACAGCCTGAACAGAAAAGCCTGTTCTCTGTCAGCAGCAGCAGACCAGGACTCTTGTTCTCTCTGAGAAAACAGTGATCTCTTTCAAAGAGGTTCTCGCTGTCCCCGTCCTCCCTGGCTGAGTCAGAACAAGAGCTCTCCAATCTACAGGGAGGATGAGCTTTGCTAATTACAGAACTATAGATCTGAATCAGTAAGGGGTGTGTCAGACCTCTGCAATGAGACCACTGCTTCTACACAGAGAACAAGGACCCCACTTAGCAGCTTCAAGAGAACAGGCTTTTCTGCTCAGGCTGTGGCTGCTAAAGAATGAAATCCAACTGTAAGACAGTGATTATAGTAAGTTCATTTTAGTTCATAAAACATTAAAACAAAACTGTATTTGCCTTGTGGATAATTTAAAAGTCTTAAAATCTGTATATGGATATTTTTCCGCTGTTCGTTTATAATAAGGCCTCACTCACACTGGCGCTGTCAAAACTGTATTTTATGTGCATTTATAAGACATTTGTAAACGCATATAAATGCATGTAATGATTTTTCAATGGTGCGTTTATCCACATTTAGATGCAGTCAGTTTAGCTGTGTTTATAGAAATGTGAATTCTCTGCATCCAGGTCTTGCTTAGATACTTATAGGCCTCGTTCACATGAGTGTTCAGAATGTGGTAAAAACACGCAGCTGCTCAAAGCCACACACAAGAAGCAAAGCCGCAGCAAAAATTAAATCCCACAAAAAGTGACCTATTCAACTGACTGGGGCCGCTTGGAAACACTCTGCAACCGCATGCAATGCATGTTGTTGTGGCAAGGTGGTGCGGTCTTTTCAGGGTTAAAACAGGCAGTTAGGAGGCAGCATTTTGCCTCCCAGCCACCTGTCAACCACATTTCAGAATGGCAGCAAGTGACTGTTTTTACTAAATACTGTATGTTCAGGCTACAATGAGTTCTGTGTTGGCAGGGTCTCTTAAAAAATGACTTCCACCCTAACTGAATATGGTGAAAGGTGGTTACTGTTACATTCAGCTGGTGATCTCTTGCTGCTTATGTGATTTCTGTCTGCTATAACTATGTGCCAGCACTCCTCCATAGGGTATCTTCTCACATTCACAAGACAATGAGGGGAAGTTTCTTAAGGTCTAATCTCTAGAGATGAGTAAAATTTTTCACACAAGGGTCCTTAATCAACCTGTACTCAAAATCAGTATATTTGTTTTGGATGATGTATACAATATCATGAAAATGGCAGTTCATGGGGTGTACATATGTTACTATATTTTACATTTGATTAGCACAAGTGTACATCTACCCCAAACGTTTTCTTTTGTTTTGAATATACTAAGGAATGGTTAAAACCCCTGTTAGTTTTTTTTTTTTGTTGTTGCCTGTGCCCCGTTGAAGAGCTTTCTCTTCACTTTCTGTTAGATCTAACAGGTTGTGAAAGGAAATCTTTCCAAAGTGAGGGATAATCCCTTCAGGCAGCACCAGGCGTTCCCATTGGAAGATTTCCTTTCATCTTTTTTTTTGTGTTGACAAAAATTTTCTATCTGTGAACACTCTTGATTCGAGTGACAAAGGTCACTAGGACAAAAAGAATTGGTGCGTCCCATTCACATAGAGCAACATAAACTTGACAGGGGTTCTTACCTTCGCTCCATTAGACAGTTGTCACAGGAACAACTTGGGGTTTATTCAGACTCCCTTCTGCATAGAAACCAATCAGCTTCCAGGTTTCATTGTCAAAGTTTCATTGAACAAGCTGAGGTTAGAAGCTGATTGGTTTCTATGCAGAAGGGAGTCTGATTTTGGACTCTCCAGCTTTAGTAAATAAACCCCCTTGTGTCCCCATGAGAAGACTTGCCCTCAGCTACTATTCTGGTGGCAACTCAACATTTTGTATATTTATTCACTTTCAGTAGTGGTTAAAATAGTCATTAAAGACAAATAGAGAAGTTGAATCTCTCTAAATGGGATACACAAAGCAATAAAAACTTGACAGGGGCACTAATCCTTCCCTACTTTATTCAAAACTAACATTTATGCCAAAAACAGGGGCAAGTAGTAATTAAAAAGGGAGTCATTAGCACTTTCATAGAGAACAATTAAAAGCATAATCACTGAGATAATAATCTAGACTGTAGGAAGAAAAATAGGGAAAACACTTGAGAGAAGCAATTATTGTAAAAACTATATTTGCTGTCGTCGTGAGTTTCCAGCTAACCCCTTTCGCTCTGGTCACCATGTAGGGCATGGAGCATTGGGTTTTTATAGAAAGGACAACAGAAAAGTCTACATCACTTGAAGAGGTTCAGAAAAAGCAATCTGTCCAGATTTCTGGACAGGAGTTGTCTTCCAAAAGGGAAGAACATCCCCAGAAAGACCACCCTCACAAGGATAGGGAGGAACGGGAAATGGTGGATCTGCCTGAGGAGAAATCAGTATCTGTTGTGAAGGGTGCGGAAAGAAGAATAAGGCTACCACAGAGAGAAGAACGCCTAGTGATGGTCACCAGTGAATGGGAAGAAAGCAAAGCAAGAACTGCACCTGATGGTGCACCTGCTGAAGACAGTAGGGAATGGGTGCTCAGGTTGGAAAATGGTAAAGTCACTTCCTGGGGAAAAGGTGAACCATCAGATTCAAGAGGGAAAAATGGAGTGGATGGAGAAGACACCAGCACAAGAAGGATAGGAAGAGGAGTAGTGAGATCAGCAGGACACCAAGACATGGGTAGAACCATTGTTGAGCTTGGGGAAAGCAGACGCGTCATTTTGTGTGAAGATGAAGCTGACGACAGTGCTGATGAAACAGAAGGAGAATGGCACAATGAGGCCCACTGGGAGGATCAACAGAAATCTTTGATATGGTGTGAGAGTGCAGGATACCAAAAGAAAAATGAAAACCTGGAGAACATGGACATTTATGCATCACCAAACAAACAACATGGGAAGCGTTTTGTTGGTTCAGATGACCAAAAGGAGCAAAGTCAGCTAGGGAAGACAGTGACAGAACTATCCAGAGAGTACATCACTACTGACATTCTCATGCCAGATGACCATGATGAGGATTTAATAGAAGAGGAACATGGTAGGACCATTATCAGTACAGAAGAGGCAGGACCTTCTGGTTTTGCAAATGAACAGTTGTCCTCAACTGTACAAATGACAACTGAGAGTAACACAGAGGACTTACCATTGGAAGATTGGGGACCACCAGTGCTTCATTTTATGTTACCAACCATTATTCCACTACCAGTGGCTGCTCCCAGGGAGAGAGGTCACCAAGAATTAGCCACAGATAGTAATCCAACTGAAAGAATTCTTCTACAGCCAAATCACAGGCATCATGCTGCCCATTATTATGAAGGAAATGCAAGCCCTGCTGAATCCACAAGTGACACGCCTGGAGACCTCTCCTCTCCAGATTCAGGCTGCGAAATAACACTCACAGATGTGGCGGTAACTCCTGATCAGCATGTTTGTAGGGGGGAGGGAAAAGGCAACAAACCTGCTTTTTGTGGGCCCATTGTGGTTTGCCTAGCACGCCAGACCCCTGTATGAGCCAACTGAGGGGCATGATGTCGTAGTGGGATCTGTCTGCCTGTCTGTACCAAAATCCTCTCAACATTCGCTTCTGGCTGAAGTATCGTCTGGCTTAAAATACCCCGTCCCCCAAATATCAGGCTGAAAAGCATGGAAGCTAAAGAGGAGACGGGAGGGAGTTGCTGGAGGAGGGATAAATGAAGGGGTGCAGCCACGGCTAAACTGGTAGCATCAGTAAAATACATCTCCTGCACTCCAGGAATGAGCGCTTCCAGTGACACTACTGTGAATCATTGGCTCTGGCAGCTAGTTCTTATTCATCTGGGAAAACCAATACTTGGCAGATTTTCTGCAGTTCATGCCCCATGTTACATACATGAGTGGACTGAAAAAAAATGTCTTGCGCTTTGCACCACTATGGAAAAGAAAAGGTTACTAATCTCCATCCCACCTCCTCCCTACTCACTGCACTGAGGCTGCTGTGATCCTGCTTTTGTGCTCTGCATATGGACACTGATTCACTTGGCTGCATTAAAGCTTGAAAGAGCTTGCATTGTAACTCTTATACCATATTTAGGGTCAAAGCCAGGTTGAACTATTTGAAGAAACATGTAGCTGTCTTCAGCTCTATTTCCAAAGGTATTCCATTACTTTTTTAACTCGTATTAACTTCTACTTCCTCAATGTCTCTTAACCCTCGGCTCTTCATGTTACAAAGAAATTTTTGCATAATAACTGGAGGAAATGTGGACATGTTTCCCATAGCATTTAGCTGGATTCCAGCTTGCATTTTATAACCTTAACTATATAGCCAAATCTTTGTGGGCACCTGTCCTTGACACCTACTATATGGCCAAAGTATGTGGACACATCTCCAAATTATTGAGTTCAGGTGTGTCTTGGGAAAGGTACTATTATTACTGCAGCATACAAAGACATTTTATACAATTGTGCACTTCCAGCCCTGTGGCAACAGTCCTTTTCTTTCCCAGTGTGACTGTGTCCTTGTACAGGAACACAGGTATATAAGGACATGGTTTCAACACGTGTTTGGTGTGGAGGACCGTGAGTCCCAACCCTATTGAATACTTTTGGGATAAACTAAAACACCAATTTCGAACCAGGTTTTCTTGTAAAACATTAGTACTTGACTTTACGAATCCTCTTTTGGTTGAATTGGCACAAATTCACACAGACACACTCTGAAATTCTGTGGAAAACCTTCCCAGAAGAGTGGGGTTACTATAGTCCTAAGGGGCTTGGGGGCAACTTATGATTTATGCCCATGATTTTGGAACAGGGTGTTCAACAAGCTCATATAGGTGTGATGGCCAAGTATCTACAAACCTTTGACCACAGAGTGTAGGTTAAAGACAGATGGAACCTCACTGGCTATGCTAGAAATCAACTCTCTAAAAACTCTACTCTACTCAATTCTACATTCTTCCAGTTTTAATACAAGAACTCCTTTGTCCCTTTTTCTCTTTTCCCACACATCCTGTGTTATTTTTTTGCCAACTGTGACAAGAAAATAGAATACACCCTTTACTGTCATTATAATTTAATACAGCCTAGTGAATCTGAGTCCACCTTTGCCACGCTTGATGCTGTAGTGCCCAGCATCAGTCTCATGCATCGTGCTGCAGGTCTTGCTGTTTGCTCCTTGGGAATCCTTCACTCTAACCCTTCTCTCCTGCTCTAGAGTCAACCTCTTGAACCAACATCCTGGGAGGAAAGGGATATCCCATGTGCCCTCAGAGAGGTCTCCCTGCCGGACCAGGGTTATAGGAAATCCGGGATTGTCCATTTTCAGGTCAGGGCCATGAACGCCCTGATTTTGTCCTCTTAATTCCACTACTGCCTTGCAAAGAAATTCATGTCTGTGAACTTTTATTTTAATGTAATACATGTTATAAACAAATGATCTTCAGATAGTCACAGATTTATAGGTTTTTACGGCATCACTTCTATGGATGGCTGTACATTGGACTTATTTATAAAAAAAAATTGAGAGGAAGAAAAGTGTCTTTGATCATAGCAGCCAATAAGTATTCAGTTGACATTGGTTAGAAAGTCAAGGTTTGAGTATGAATTGGTTGCTATGACCACCATAGCTGCTTTTCTTTTGTCCACTTTTATAAACCAAAGCTAAATTTGTGTTGTCTGTACATGTGAACTTGTGATGATTAGGATGATTTGCCCCAATGTGCATTAAGAAATATAAACTGGATTTAGAAATCCTACATGTACTGTATTTCTTCATCTTTTCTTTTGCTAATAGGTGTTAAAAGGATTTGTTTTTCTGCTTGACCTAGACAAAAATCTGTTAAAGCTGTATAGAGATTTTGGAATGTTGACATTAAGTGATGATGAGCTGAGAATAAGTTTAATTTACCATTTTCTTCACCCTCAAAGGGACTATTTATTAAAGCAAAACATAAGATGAGAGGAGGTGGTCTCAGCGACCTGAGTATAATAAAACTAGTAGAAATTTAGTTTTTCTACTTGTAAATATATTCAGCTAATAGAATTAGTTTATTAATTTTAAAATTTTATTCAAAACACTTATGGAAGGGCAAAATCACGCATCTGTCTGAACTCATCTGAATTCACCTCTCCACCAACCACTTATTTCACTGTGACTTTCCCATCATGGCTTTTTGAATTCCCCCAGAGAGTGAGCAGCAGGGAGGCAGAGGAAGGGCGAACAGCAGGTGACGAGGAACAAGGCGCTGGCCTTCTAAAAGAAAACCAACTAAGCATTGAGAGGAAGTGTTCAAGCATAACCGTCAGCTCTACATCCAGTCTGGAAGCAGAGGTGGACTTCACAGTGATTGGAGATTACCACTCCAACGTAGGCTTCGAGGATTTCACCCGCAGCCTTCCTGAACTGCATCGAGACCAGGGCGATGGGGCTGGTGGCACAGAGATTAACCCTGCAACAGCTCCTCAAGAAATACATGATGAGGACAAGCAGGAGGAGGAAACAACAGAGGTACAACGCTACGGAATTGGAAACCACCCTTTATTCATTTTGTAATCCTGAGTATCACAACTTGGCTTCTCCAGTCTTCCATCCATCCCTAAGTGTTTAGCAGCATGGAATGTATTGAAAAGTGCATGAAATGGCCAAGCACACTGGTCCATAAGCTCTGATCCACATTTGTTCTTGACCATCGTGTTTGTATTATACCATAACTGTCCTCTGACCTCTGTTTGCATGCCCCTGTATTATCTGTTAACCTTGACCTGCATGCCATTGACAGTCAACCACTGAGCCAGGTAATATATTGAATGTCATCTGCCTAGTCATATGACATCATGAGAATATGTACTTTCTATGCATATATGTTGTTGTTTTATTAATAGTCATCCCATGCATGTTTCTAATTCGCATTGTGCGTGGCCTTAAAATCTTCTATGTACAGTACACATAGCAGTCTGGTGTAATGTCTTCTCATGGTAATGAATTTCTTTGTTCCCACAGTCACACAAGACTATAGAGAAACATGTCATCAGTAGCTTGAGTACAGTTAGCAGGACAGATGGGGAGAAAATCACAAATATACAGATTACTTCCATGCAAACTACTCAGGTAAGCATATACAATACATTTCTTATACAGTACACAAGTTTATTCATTCTGCTAAAAACTGAAACATATATGCTGCCCTCTGTACATTAGTTAGTCCTCATGCACACTTGACGTGCTGTTTTTGGCTTTTGACGTTTTTTTTCTACAGCCAGTAAACCCCCCAGCAGGATATCCTATGTGTCCATGCACACACAGACTGTAATCAGCGTTTTTTGGCTGGGACATGTTTTGGCTGGAAAAAAACCCAGGACTAAAGGGTTTCTAGATGAGTTTTTTAGCTGTAAAAATGCTCTGACACTGAAAAACGCGGTAAAATGCTGCAGACCAGCGTTTTTGGACTTTTTTTGACAAAAAAACACTAAAAAAACGCAAACACAGAAAAACATGGGAAACCACCACTAAATGCTAATGCAAAAACACTAATAAAAGCTGAAAAACTCATGTTTTTAACGTGACTTTACACAGCTAACGTTACCAGACGTTATCAAAACGCCCAGTGTGCATGGAGACTCAAGAATGCATTTCCAACCCCCTACTACTACTACAGTCTCAGTACACATGTAAAAAGATGTATATTTAGATTATAAACCTTGCATGCATTGGGGGTGGTGTGAAAAATTTTAATTTCAGTTATTATACATACTCCACCAATGCAGGGTTCTTTAGCAGGGCATGAGTACTTGAGCCTGACTTGTATAAAGCCTGGCTAGCATAACGGGGTAGAGAACATAACTATTCACATTAGAGATTATTAAAGTGATGCTAAATACACATGGTTTAATATACATTATCTCTTCCCTTTATGTATGGTGTATGTGGATGATGGCATTGTAATTATTTTCATTAAAAAAAAATTTAAGTACCCGTTTTCCTTATCGATATTCAGCTGTCACATGACCCAGCTCTTTCCCAGCCTCTCTGCAGAGAAACAGTGGCAGGAAGAGCTTCTAGACCTCACATGTTCAAAATGGAAAAAAACAGTCTTTGGGATACAGAGTAAAAATAAATAATTAATACCAATAAACTGTTTTAAACTGTCATACAAATATATATTTGAAATCAAATTTGTATTTTTTGGGGCAATAACATGTTATGGACAGATTTCTGCCAGTCACCGGGTGTGTCATGCCCCTCCAGCCTGTGGCTTAGAATAACAGGGAGGTGAAGCCTACATCAATCAAGTTGTAATATCCCAACCACATTGTGTTTAGCTGGTTAATGGGCAGGGAGGAGAAGGGAGGGAGGGAGCTGTCATTTATCACTGTGTATACGCCCACATGTGTTACTTTATAGTCATATGGGCTGCTCAGATGTGATGGGGGGGAAATGCTATGGGTAGAAAAACACTGAAAACTGAGCACGTGTTCTAGCTGCCAACACTGTTGTGAAAAATCCCCAACTGCAGTGGACAGGAGGGGAGACAGAGAACAGCAGGATCAACCAGGTGTTTTTGCAAAATACAGAAAACGAATCCCATAGTGACTGAATAGAGTATGAACAGCATATAATACGGCATTTCTTGATGTTTTAATAATTTGAGTTTAATGACACTTTAAAGCAGAACTAAATCCACTGTGGGTGTGTGGAGCAAGTGCCACTGTTATCTTCTCCTGGGTTTTCTTTATGCCCGATGTCATTTTTCTTCAATTATTGGGTGACCACTAATCATGTACCTCTGCATATGAAAGTTGGAGTCACACCATCCGACATGGAGCTTCTTACAGATGTCATAACAGGCCCCGGAGTGCACACTGCACTGCACGTCACATTTTCTTCTCCCTCTTAGGATCTGTTTTTACAGTTCTGCTTTATTAATGCAATGTCTTATTAAAAAGAGAAATTGGAAGCAGCCAATGGGCTTTTAGTTTACTGTAGCGAGAGCAGTGCATAACTGGGTTACCTACCTTTGCACATTTTTGTATGCACTTTTGCTTTTTTATGCTTTATGCTTTTTTAAAACAAACCTGTACTTTGGCCATTCAGACAAAAGTGTTGGCATTGTTAGAGTGGATAGGCACATGCTTACTTTCTATGCGCCCAATTGCTATTCTGTTTGGCCACCCGAAACCCTACAATATAATTTTGCAAGTTGTCCTATAATATGATCCTGATTCACTATTTGTTTGCCTTTGCAAATTATTATTACATTGAGTTTATATAGCGCCAAAGGGTTTGCTCAGCGCTGTAGAATAGAGGGGGGGACAATACATGAAACAGTACAGTAACATCAAACAGCACACGAGGGGTAAGAGGGCCCTACTCTTTCGAGCTTACAATCTAGGGGGGAGGGGGTAGTGGTACAGGAGGAAGTGGCTGTGGGGGATGGAGTGGTGGGAGGAATGAAGGAGAATGGCTGTTAGGTGAGGGTGGGGTGGGGTAGGCTTCCCTGAAGAGGTGGGTTTTCAGGGAGCGCCTGAAGGTGAGGAGGGAAGGTGACAGTCTGATGGATTGGGGTAGTGAGTTCCAGAGGATGGGGGAGGACCTGGAGAAGTCTTGCAGTCGTGCGTGGGAGGAGGAGACCAGGGAGCAAGATAGAAGGAGGTCCTGTGAAGAGCGAAGGGTACGGGTAGGGTGGTACCTGGGAATCAGGTTGGTGAGGTAGTTAGGGGCAGTGTTGTGAATGGCTTTGTAGGTCAGAGTGAGTAGTTTGAATTTGATGCGTTGGGCAATAGGGAGCCAGTGGAGGGATAGGCAGAGGGGGGTGGCAGATGTGGAGCGGTTGGTGAGGTGGATGAGTCTAGCCGCTGAGTTCAGGATGGTCTGAAGTGGGGAGAGCCTGCGCTGGGGCAGGCTGGTGAGGAGGGAGTTGCAGTAGTCGAGGCGTGAGATAATCAGGGAGTGTACGAGTAGTTTAGTGGTGTCTGGGGAAAGGAAGGAGCGTATCTTGGCGATGTTGCGAAGGTGGAGCCTGCATGTGTTTGTAAGTCATTTGACATGATTCCCACAGTATCATCGCTATTTTTTATACAATGCTTATCAATATTGCACGACTGTTGAACTGAACCTTTCACAAGTCTGGGGATTTTATACTGAGTATATTATCTAAAAAGCATAAATCATGGTTATTTTAGTTAAAACATCAGGCATATATTTCACTACAGGCAGCTAAAATCACATGCAAATGTCTACTTTTCCTGCAACTTTTTAGCAAAGCCCACCTCTTATGACTTCCAAATCTTCAAAATGGTCCTTTAATAGGATGGGTAGGCTCAGGGACATGTTCTCCAAAGTAAAATCTTCCTGTGTTTGTTTGAGTTTCCTGCAGACTTCTTATTCCACAGTCCATAATCATACTGGTGCGTTATTCACCTTCCATCCAGTATTTGACATTGTTACTATCCTCTTCCCAATTTAATTCTTCTTTATCTTTTGGCAGGTGGATGAGAAGGAGCCTGTAGTCAGCAGTCATACTGTCACTTCACACACTGTACACCCAGCACTGGTAAGATTTTCTCTAGAACACCAATGTATAGAGCTGTGATCTCCAAACTGTGGCCCTGGGGCCGGATGCAGCCCTTTGCATGCCTTTATGCGGCCTTTGAGGCATTATTCCTGCCACTGGCACCAACAATGGGGTGGAATTCCTGCCACTGACACCAATAATGGGGCACTATTTCTCCCACTGACACCAAAGTTCGGGCATTGTTTACTCCCAATGGGAACAGTCCGGCGCCCCTATTGTCTCAAGGACAGCAAACTTGCTCTTTCCTTAGAAAGTTTGGAGACCCCTGGTATAGAACGACCCTTTACAATATTTATTATAGGTACTTATATAGCACCATCATTTTATGCAGTATTTTACATACATATTTTATGCAGTATTTTACATACATATTTTATGCAGTATTTACATACATCAGTCCCTGCCCTCAAGGAGCTTACAATCTAAGGTCTCTCATTCATACACATACTACATTCATACACATACTAGGGCCAATGTAGACTGGAGCCAAATACCAGCATATCTTTGGAGTGTGGGAGGAAACCAGAGTATCCATAGGAAACCCATGCAGGCACAGGGAGAACATGCAAACTTTAGGCTGGTCTGGCTGTAGTTGGGGTTCAAACTGACAGCCCTAGTGCTGCTAGGCAGAAGTGCTAACCGCTGTGCTGCCCAAAAAAAACTTACTTGGTGTTACCAAACACCCATTAGCCATTGTGTACAAGGGAAGGGTGCCAAAGTTATTCCAGTACATGTAATTTTACATATTCTCCTGTCCAGACTGGAAATTGAACCTTAAAATGAATTCAGGAGACACAGCCTACCTGCTCAGGACAAAGTATAGCTGGAGTCAGGTCAACTCACATTAAAATAACCTCATTGCCCATGATCTGATGTTCTGAGAACCATAATTGTTAAACCATGTAAATGCAAAGCCACCAAGCCAGTACAGCTGGTCCTTCCATAGGGGGTCCCAGGCTGGAGAGGAGGTCTAGTCAGGGTTTTTAAACAGTATGTGAAAAAACACCAGCCACTCTTTTCACCGAATCCTCTGGCTCCAGTATACAAGTACAGACTACCTTGTACAATATTCATCTTCCCTACAACCATTTTCCTCCTGGTTGGAAGAAAAACAGAAACTTAAGTACCCTACACAGTGGCTCCGAGCCAAGGAAGAAGCACAGAGTCTTGTGGTTGCCCCTGCCTGCATCACATGCTATTCAGTACCCTGCCCAAAGTACAGATTAATCTGCTCAAACATCAATCACTGGCTGCCTAGGCTAAGCAGGAGGAGGCTGCCTGATCCACTGGGCTATCTCTACATACCACTGTATATTGCCCATGACCTGTGTGGATATCCAAAAACTATAAGCGGTTAGCGTGGGTGGAAGTTTGGAGATTAGGGTGGGAAATACTGATGTGATCCATTGCAGCTTCAATTCTACAGGTATTCATATGTGCTTCTGGGCTAAAGCTTTCTGCTTATCCACATTCAGTCCCTCTCATTATCAGTCATCAGCAGGGCTCTTTTTCAGCGGGAACGCATATCTGGTACTGAATGTATGTAATGGAAGGGGTACTGGGTTGTCTTGGAAGGTCTATGGATGCTTGCTGCTGGAGGATCACTGGGGGATCTGTTTTTGTGTGGCAGTCTATTCTTGCTTGGGAGGTCTATTCTTGCTTAGGGGGTCTATTGTTGCTGTTGGGGGATCTACTGTTGAGGTAATGGTCTATTGTTGCTGGCTTATGGAGAGTCTATTGATGCTGGCTACTGGGAAATCTGTTGTTGCTACTGGGGGTCTATTGTTGCTGGAGTGGTGTTTTGTTGTCGGGGTCCATTGTTGCTGGGGGAATATATTTTTGTAGGGGGTCTATTGTTGCTGGCATTGGGAGATCTATTTTACTGCTTTTCCTGTTATCATTAACAAATCCCATACAAATTAGCACCACAAAATGATACTTGGCTTTGCATTGTCTAAAAGGAGTGGTACTGGGCAGTGGGTAGGAGGTGGAACCAAGAGACGGTGCTTGGTGTCCGATAGGGGGGAGGAGACAAGAAGTGACTCAAAAGTGGGGAGTTCCTGCACCTATTCTCTGAGAAAAAATGCCCTAGTCATCAGCAATTTTTTTGTCCAGGTTTATGAAACAGCATTCCCAGAATTGTAAGCTAGCCATAGACACACTACAATTACACATACCCAGTGATGTGACTGTCCTCAGGTGATACACAGAGATGAAGCAAATCTTCCTACATAAGTTATACCTGTTTATCTGCAATATTTTCTTCTCTACATCCATTCAAAGTGCAGAATTTATAAAGCTGCTCTGAGAGTTTAGAGAAAAGGGGGCAGAAAGCTAAAATTACACACTGAAGAGCTCAGTAAAGAGAGTTCTGAGAGCTGATTGGGAGGAAGTGACACACCCCCCTCCACACAGCTCACAGGAACAGAGTTGAGGGTGGCACTGTGCTGGAGCTCCCTCCCCGTCACCATTTTTCTCTTGGTGTCAGGAAAACGTTTCAAAAGTGATTCATGCTGATAGCAGAGGAAGGAAGCAGCAGACAGAAATGACACTTAGAGCTCTTAAATGAGTATAGAGGGATATGCTTTGTTCACGTCATATCTGAGGTTTACAACCACTTCAAATCAGCTCTCTGACTCTAGCCTCTGAGTCACATGTACTTAGCATTTAGGAACCTAACATGAAAACAAACACTGGCCATACACTGCTCAAAATTTGGCCAGTTCCTGATTAAATCTAGTAGAATTCTTCTGTTCAGCCTGGAAGTTGAACAAAAGAAATTTATGGTTGAATTGCCAACTTTAATCTAATGATTGATCTGCATTATCCAGTGACATGCCATGTCTTGAACATTGCTTAGGGCCAGCTCACACCATAGAAACGCCGTCCGGATGTGGTCTGGACGCAGTCCTGATGCATTTGTGCATGCGCATTTTTGATGCATTCCGGCGCACATCCCCCCCCCCCAGTGTTCTTCACCTTAAATAAGGACATGAGCGTTCCAGTGCATTTTACTGCATTCCATTACAGTTCAGTGCAGAAATAATGCAGCATGTTCTTTTAATTTATCTGGAACTAGAACGCACTGGAACTGACTGTACTGGTGTGAACTATGCCACTGGAAACCATATATCCTATTATCCATGAGTTTTTGATGCAGACAAAAAAACGCACTGGACTGCATGTGGTGTGAACCGGCGCCCTTAAGCTGCTTTAAGAGTAACTGCAGTTTGATAGATCAAGGTCATTGTTCTGCTTTTACGGACTACATCAGGGGTCTCCAAACTTTTTAAGCAAAGGAGCACTTTACTGTTCTTCAGGTTTTAGGGGGTCCAGACTGTGGTTATTGGGAATAGAAATTGTCCTGGTATCAGAGGGAGTAAACAATGCATCTTTGGTATTATTGTGAGGAATAGCACCTCATTGTTGGTGTCACTGGGAGGAATAGCGTCCCATCGTTGGTGTCAGTGGGAGGAATATTGCTCTATTGTTGGAGTCAGTGGGAGGAATATTGCTCCATGATTGCTGTCAATGGGAGGAATAGAGCCCCATCATTGGTTTCAGTGGTAGTAAGAGTGCCCCATTGTTGGTGTTAGTGGGAGGAATAGTGCGCAATCATTGGTGTCAGCGGGAGGAATAGTGCGATATCATTGGTGTCAGTGGGAGGAATAGTGCTTCATGATTGGTGTCAATGGGAGTAATAGTGCCCCATTGTTGGTGTCAGTGGGAGTAATAGTGCCCCATTGTTGGTGTCAGTGGGAGTAATAGTGCCCCATTGTTGGTGTCAGTGGGAGGAATAGTGCCCTATCATTGGTGTCAGCAGAAGGAATAGTGCCTCGTCATTGGTGTCAGTGGGAGGAATATTGCTCTATTGTTAGAGTCAGTGGAAGGAATAGTGCTCCATGATTGCTGTCAATGGGAGGAATAGAGCCCCATCATTGGTGTCAATGGGAGTAATAGTGCCCCATTGTTGGTGTCAGTGGGAGGAATAGTGCCCTATCATTGGTGTTAGTGGGAGGAATAGTGCTTTGTTTTTGGTGTCAGTGGAAGGAATAGTGCTTCATGATTGCTGTCAATGGAAGGAATAGTGCTCCATGATTGCTGTCAATGGGAGGAATAGAGCCCCATCATTGGTGTCAGTGGGAGTAATAGTGCCCCATTGTTGGTGTCAGTGGGAGGAATAGTGCCCATCATTGGTGTCAGTGGGAGGAATAGTGCTGTTTTTGGTATCAGAGGAAAGAATAGTGCCCCATCATTGTTGTTAATGGGAGGAATAGTGCCCTATCATAGGTGTCAGTGGGAGGAATAGTGCTCTGTTGTTGGTGTCAGAGGAAAGAATAGTGCCCCATCATTTTTGTTAATGGGAGGAATAGTGTCCTATCATGGGTGTCAGTGGGAGGAAAAGTGCCTCATCGTTGGTGTCAATGAGAGGAATAGTGCCTGGTTGTTGATGTCAGTAGCAGGAATTATGCCCCATTGTTGGCATCAGCGGGAGGTATAGGGTCTTGAATCAGTGGGAGGAAAAGTGCCCTAGGGGCCAGATAAAACCAAGCAAAGGGCCACATCCGGCCCCTGGGCCACAGTTTGGAGACCACTGGACTACATGATTCCCTTTTTTCTGCCATACAATCCTGCAAACTGTCTGTGGACATTTACCTAACCAATACTGTAGATAGGTTTCACACCGTCACCTGCATAATGTTCATCAAGAGCCAAGTGTAGCGAGTGCGTTGTTTGTATTGCAGACAGAGGACAGTAGGACAGAGGCAGCAGACACAGCACGAGCAGTAGCATCTGCTGAAAGCTCCCAGGCACTGCAAGCAGATGTCACTCGCACCCATCATGTAAGTGTTACCCAAGAATTACATTGCTATAAAAGATTTAGCACCAATGAATCATTCACTTCACAGGTTATTTGCAGGCTGATGCCTTCTTCACCACATTACATTTGCCAAGAATTTATTTTTATCATTCTTCAGGTTTCCCATACTGCCACAGCAGAGACATTGTCCTCCTCCACAACCACCCATGTGACTAAGGTAAGTCTGTGCTTCCCACCACAAACATGGTAATGAGGCTGTCCTTGCTAACCTCCTGCTGAAAATACTAATTGCCTGGCTGTTGTACTCAGCCATTGGTTTCAACACTTTCTGAGTAACTGATTCTGACCAGTGTGTCAGGAGTCCTTAACCACTTCCAGTCCGAACACTTTCACCCCCGTCCTGCCCAGGCCAATTTTCAGCTTTCAGCGCTATCACACTTTGAATGACAATTGCGCGGTCATGCAACACTGTACCCATATTAATTTGTTAGCATTTTTTTGAGACAGATAAAACTTTATTTTGGTGGTATTTATTCACCACTGGGATTTTAATTTTTTTTGCTATGTAACTGAAAAAGTCCAAAAATTTTGAAGAAAAGTGTTTTTTTTATAAAATTTTGCAAATAAATAATATTTCATCATAAATCTTTGCCAAAATGTATTCCGTTATCTTTTTAGTAAAAAAAAAAAAACCAAATTCGTTTATAACCAAAAATTATAATTTTTAAACATTTTTTTTTTACATTTTTATTTTTTTTTTTATATTATTATTTTTTATTTATTTATTTATTTTTACATACTGTCACCCTAGCAGTACAGTGTCACCATGGTGACACTGTACTACTTGTGGGGGGTGATGAAGATTTTTTTTTTTTTTTTTACAATGATTGCTTTTATACCCATATAGGATGTAAAAGCAATCATTTCTCTTTCTCACTTTGTGCATTCCTGCACTCATTGAGAAGTACTGAGTGAGCTGTGATTGGTCACAGCTTGTCACATGGTACAAGGCTGTTGTGAATAGCCTTGTACCATGTGACCTCTGTGATCATTCACAGATTTCACACGTAGTAAGCAATGATGTCACAAGTGACATCTTGCTTACTACTTTGCATGTGATCACTGATTGGCCAATCAGTGATCACATGATCGGGACCTCGTACAGAGGTCCCGTCCGACGATCGGTGTTTCACTGTGTCCGGAGGATCCCCGGGAGCGCGCACAAGCAGGGTGCAGGGAGGCCGTTCATAAACGGCCACCTGACCCTGTACTGCCACCGTCCGGCCGTTTATATGTAACGGCCGGTCGGGAAGTGGTTAACCACTTCCAGTCCGAACACTTTCACCCCCGTCCTGCCCAGGCCAGTTTTCAGCTTTCAGTGCTATCACACTTTGAATGACAATTGCACGGTCATGCAACACTGTACCCATATGAATTTGTTAGCATTTTTTTGAGACAGATAAAACTTTATTTTAGTGGTATTTATTCACCACTGGGATTTTTATTTTTTTTGCTATACAAACTTGAACCAGTGCTCTGCTGGACACTGGTAGAAGTCACAAGACTGCAATATACTGCTGATGAGAAAAGGTGTTTAGCAGTTTATATTTACTAAAATATTTGCATTTCCATGTTGTGTGTACCGTGGGAGACCAGATATAGTGAATGCAGGGTCCTGGGTTTACTAACACTTTAATTTTTTGGAAGGGTGTGCACAGACCTTTGGCTGTATAGTGATGATCAGGTGTCCAAAAATGTTTGGACAAAAAATATTTGGGAAAAATATCAACATCAAAAACATGACAGCAAAATGAATATACCTAATGCAGGCCATACATGGGTTGAATTCTGAATGAATTGTCTTTTTAAAAAAAATCTGAAATTTCGTGCATTTTGTAATCTGATGGTGCCACCATTGATCTCAAAATTCAACCAACCAAGCCTTCAATTTCATCTCATGTTGCTACAGAAAAGAATTTTCGTGGCCAAGAATTTTCTTTTCTTTCCAGGTCACAGCTCATTTCTTTTTTTACTATATTTCTTGCACGATTCTCCCATCATTGATTAGAAATTCATTTGTTTTTAAAAAAAATTCCCATGTCCCGATCACTCAAATTCGATGATCACACGAATATTTGCCGTTTCTGTGGCTCACTAATGGTGCGACATTCGAAAAGAAATTCTTAGAAAAGATTTTATAAAGAAAATTCTTTGGGAATTGGACCCGGCTTTAGTATAACTATATGATGACTACTGTTTACAATACATTATATATTCTACTTAACATCTTTCCAATCTCTTTTCATTCTCGTAACTGCAATCTAATTTGACCTTCTTTGTGTGAACTGTGTCTGTACAGACTGTAAAGGGTGGATTCTCTGAAACAAGGATAGAAAAGAGGATAATTATTACAGGGGATGAAGATGTGGATCAAGAGCAGGTAATACATACCAACTATCATAAAATAAAATATCTACTGATGTTAAAGTGGTTATACTATGAAAAGGGTTTTAGCGTAATGTAATCTCTGCACTAAGGTAAAAAGCTGCTCCCCGATAGCCACCCTTTAAAACATTTACCTGAGTCCAACCTTGATCCAGCATTGTGTTCATGTGCAGCAGCTCTTCTCTCCTCTCTTTCTCACAGGAGACTTGGCAGCAGCGAAAGCCATTGGCTCCTGCTGATGTCAATTAAATCCTATGAGGATGGAGTGGTGCGTGGGGGCAGAGCTGTGCTGTGTGTGTTTATGGACACACACAGCCTGGCTTTGGATCAAGCCCACAGGCATGTCCCTATAGCACAGGGGTGTCAAACTGCCTGTCCTCCAGCTGTTGCGAAACTACAAGTCCCATCATGCCTTTGGGAGTCATGCTTGTAACTGTCAATCTTGCAATGCCTCATGGGAATTGTAGTTTGGCAACAGCTGGAGGGCCGCCAGTTTGACACCTGTACTATAACAAGTGACTTGTTATAGGGGCACTTGGAAAAGAGGAGGATCCAAGATTACCGGCAGAGGACAGCAGAAGAGAAGGTTAGGGGGCCACTCAGTGTAAAAGCATTGCACGGAGCAGATAAGTATAACATGTTTATTATTTTCAGAATAAAAAAAAAGCTTTACAATCACTTTAAAGCTGAACTGCACACAACAGCTAAATACACAGATGACATATATACAGTGGGGATTGAAAGTTTGGGCACCCCAGCTAAAAATTTGTATTAATGTGCATAAAGAAGCCAAGGAAAGATGGAAAATTCTCCAAAAGCATCAAATTACAGATTAGACATTCTTATAATATGTCAACAAAAGTTAGATTTTATTTCCATCATTTACACTTTCAAAATAATCCAAAACAAAAAAATGGCGCCTGCAAAAGTTTGGGCACCCTGCAGAATTTATAGCATGCACTGCCCCCTTTGCAAAGCTGAGACCTGCCAGTGTCATGGATTGTTCTCAATCATCGTCTGGGAAGACCAGGTGATGTCAATCTCAAAGGTTTTGAATGCCCAGACTCATCTGACCTTGCCCCAACAATCAGCACCATGGGTTCTTCTAAGCAGTTGTCTAGAAAACTGAAACTGAAAATAGTTGACGCTCACAAAGCTGGAGAAGGCTATAAGAAGATAGCAAAGCGTTTTCAGATGTCAATATCCTCTGTTCGGAATGTAATTAAGAAATGGCAGTCATCAGGAACAGTGGAAGTTAAAGCAAGATCTGGAAGAGCAAGAAAAATATCAGACAGAACAGCTCGCAGGATTGTGAGAAAAACAATTCAAAACCCACATTTGACTGCACGATCCCTCCAGAAAGATCTGGAAGACACTGGAGTTGTGGTACACTATTCCACTATAAAGAGATACTTGTACAAATATGGTCTTCATGGAAGAGTCATCAGAAGAAAACCTCTTCTACGTCCTCACCACAAAAATCATCATTTGAACTTGCAAATGAACATATAGACAAGCCTGATGCATTTTGGAAACAAGTTCTGTGGACCGATGAGGTTAAAATTGAACTTTTTGGCCGGAATGAGCAAAGGTACGTTTGGAGAAGAAGGGGCACAGAATTTAATGAAAAGAACCCCTGTCCAACTGTTAAGCATGGGGTTGGATCAATCATGCTTTGGGGTTGTGTTGCAGCCAGTGGCACAGGGAACATCTCACGAGTAGAAGGAAAAATGGATTCAATAAAATTTCAGCAAATTTTGGGTGGTGACTTGATGCCATCTGTGAAAAAGCTGAAGTTAAAGAGAGGATGGCTTCTACAAATGGATAATGATCCTAAACACACCTCGAAATCCACGGGGGATTACATCAAGAAGCATAAACTGAAGGTTTTGCCATGGCCTTCACAATCTCCTGACCTCAACATAATTGAAAATCTATGGATAGACCTTAAAACAGCAGTGCGTGACAGACAGCCCAGAAATCTCAAAGAACTGGAAGACTTTTGTAAGGAAGAATGGGCAAAGATACCTCAAACAAGAATTGAAAGACTCTTGGCTGGCTACAAAAAGCGTTTACAAGCTGTGATACTTGCCAAAGGGGGCAGTACAAGATATTAACTCTGCAGGGTGCCCAAACTTTTGCAGACACCATTTTTTTGTTTTCTGTTATTGTGAAAGTGTAAATGATGGAAATAAAATCTAACTTTTGTTGACATATTATAAGAATGTCTAATCTGTAATTTGATGCCTTTTGGAGATTTTTCCATCTTTCCTTGGCTTCTTTATGCACATTAATACAAATTTTTAGCTGGGGTGCCCAAACTTTCGATCCCCACTGTACACTGTATATGGGAGCTATTATCTGCTAAAAGATTTAAATGTCTCTCTATTTGTTTTTGAGATGGACATTACACAGCTCTGTCTGGCAGATTAGAAGACCTGATTTTTCTCTGCTGCAGTTAAGTAACACTTACAGGTCTTGTCTCTCGCCTATCCTGAGACTGGACAGTAAAAAAAGCAGCATACTGATGAGGTCATCTCTCTGCCAATCTACTCTCCTATCATATCAGCATTTTCCTTTTTAGCACATGAGCACTGCTGCACAACCAATGCTGCTTATCCCTCCCCCTCTCTGAGCTCTGTTGTACAGGGACTACAAGAGGCTGATACAAGTCAAATTTAGGTACTCACACTATTTGAATTAAAATAAAAAATCTAATGATGTATTCGTGTATAGAGAGCTACAATAATTTGTGTCTTTTATATTTGTCTGGAGTTTAGTTTTTTGCTTGCCATATATTTCAGAGTACATGAGTAATGTTCTGAACATTTTAACTCATCTTCCATGTTCCAGAAATAAAAAAGCTAATGAAACTGTGTAAACCATGGCAACCGGGAGATGTTTTGTATGCAATTGGTATATAGAACACCCCCAGAAATGTCATTTCATGCTCAGATGAAGAACTCTGCACTAAGGGTTTATTCTAAGCAGACTCTGCAATAAAAATTTCATTTTTGGAGAGATACTCCCTCAGGGAGGCCATAGATTATGCAATTATCTTTCCTTCCACCAGGGGTGGATGGAAAGAAAATTCCTTGATTCACCCATCATCACAGTCAGTGTTGATGGGAGAATACCTCCTGCAGTGCTTTTGTATTCTACAGGCTGGGAACCTTCCCTGCCGGCAGAACACGATTAGTATTGCCTGCTATAGCTGACAGCACTGATCGTTCAGAAAAAACCTGAAAGGCCGGATGTACGCAAGTCAGTCAATAAACCAACTAGGGTGCCCATACATGGATCAAAATTCAAAGGGTCCCTGCTGAACCAGCCGAATTTCAATCCATGTATGGCCGACTTAAGTCTTTGTTCCTACAGGGTGTACTATACTGTAAGCCTGTGCAGACCCATATTTACCCACACGGGTGTTCCATACATCCCCATGCAGGCAGTCCCATTGATATCTATTGGGACACAGCAGCTGCACAGGCACAGCCACTGTGTCCTAATATGTCATCCTGTATTCCAATATGTCATCTGTATCCCAATATGTCATCCTGTATTCCAATATGACATCCTGTATCCCAATATGTCATCTGTATCCCAATATGTCATCCTGTATCCCAATATGACACTGTCTGCATTTGGGGATCTGCATCTGCACCCACATGGATGTCATATTGGGACACAGTGGCTGTATCTGTGCAGCCGCTGTGTTCCAAAAGACATCAATGGGACTGCATGCACAGGGATGCATGGAATGCCAGTATATGCCACAAACTAAAATATATGCTTTGGGGGGACAGATTTCTAGGTTTTAAAAAGAATAAAGAATTAATTTCCTAGCAAGTATCAAAATAAAAAAAAAGCTTTCATTGCAATACTCACCTTCCGACCTCATTCACACAGGCATACTAAAGCGTATACCTGTGCAAAGGGTCGTGCTTGCCCACAAGGGATGCACAGGTGGTCTAGGTATCCCTGTGCAGTCAGTCCTATTTATGTCAATTGGGATGCACTTGCTGCACGGACCAATATGACATCTATGTAGGCGTAGGTGTTTGTTACCAAACTTATACTATCCCAAAACGTATGCTATACAGCAGTGGCTGTGTCTGTGCAGCCTCTGCGCCCCAATTGACATGAATGAGACTGCCGAAACAGGGATATATGGAACACCCGTGCACCTGTGGCAAACATGGCCCTTTGCACAGATGGACACGTTAGTATGCCCACGTGAATGAGGCCTCAGTCTGGCACCGAAGTTCTGCTGGTGCTTCTCTTCTGGGTTGAATGACAGCCAACATCGTTCAGCCTATTTCCTGAGAGCCCAGGCAGTCATGGACATGCCCCAATGCTGAACTAGAAGAGGAAGAACGTGTGAAGTCAATGGGCTAGCAAAAAAGTTGCTTTCATAAAGGTAAGTATCCAATGCATTTTTAAAATAGGTGTTGAAAGTCCTCAGGGGTGGGGGATATGAAAGGTAGAAATAGGCTTTAAATATTAAAAAAAGGAGATGAAAAGTGTCCTTATGCATATACATCAATAGCTACAAACAGAAGTACACGAGAAAACTTTTTTGTTCACTTCACCCAACCTCTTAATCCACCTAGGCTCTGGCCATGGCTATAAAAGAAGCTAAGTTACAACACCCGGATATGTTGGTCACGAAAGCAGTGGTGTATTGTGAAACAGAGCCCTCCCCTGAGGAGCCTGAGGAGAAACAACAGGTACTGTAAATTTCGCTACAGTGAACTCTTGTATATTTTTTCTGTCAATTTTTTATACACTCTTCTTTTATCTTCTTTTCTAGCAATCTTGACCTTGGATGTTGGATGTAAATCGTCCCTTTCATCTCCCTCTCTCTGTCCCTCCATCATAAAAATAAAGACTGTCCCTCCCTTCCCCAAACTTACACCTCATGCCAGCTGCAAGATCTCCAAACCGGCAGGGGACATCCATGCAATCAGCATTCCACGGCAGAGAGAGAGAGAGAAACTGGTCACCCACCCGGAGCTGATTAGCCACCTCCTAAGAGTGAAGGAGGCACTGAGACACTCATTCTTCTGCATCTCCCCTTTGCTCGCTCCTCTTCTGAGAAGCATGCCTAGCAATGCGTGACTGCATGTGGCATCAGCAGGGATAACTGGATCAGGACTGTTAGGGAATTTCAGCTCTGAGTAACCGAACGTCCTCTGAAGTGTATCCTAAAACATTGTTTCGGGTACTCCTGCAACAAAGGGGTTAATGATCAAAGCCTCCACCTTCTTTATATAGAAAGCTAGTTACGTCTTATTCTTCTCCAATAACTTACAGCCAGATAATCACTGATATAGATGAGTAGTGTTGTCTGATCCTGTCCTGTTAATCTCAGTCATAAACTGTTAGCTTCCGCCAGGTAGAGTTCCAGCAGATCTCACCTTCTGAATTCCTGTCCTGCAGCAGCAGCACTATGGAAAACTAAAGTCAGCAAGCGGTCCTGGGCTCTGCCGGCTGAAAGTTCTACAAAAATTAACCCGTTTGTTGCCAGCTGTGGAGCTAGAAGATGTCCCTGCTAGTTGGGGGATAGGCTGAGCCATTTGTGTGAAAAGGTTAATTTCGCACAGGGGGAGGCCTGACCTACTGCAATGCTGTGCTCTCCCCCTGTCCCTCCTCCTCCCTGTGCACCGTGATCACTGCTCTATAGCCAATAAAAAACAAAGTCAGTGTGATATGTTTCTTTACTTATTGTGCATGTCATTCTAGATACAGTTTCCCTGAAACTGAAAGTTTTTCCGATAATTATTTCCTGTATTAATATATGTCAATGTATTGCACAACATTTTAGTAAAAAGAACCATTTGCATCAGCCCCTCCCCAGAGGAGCTTCTAATAAGATATCACTATCAGTCATACAAGCACACATACCTATATGCTCTATGGTTAACCAGTATGTTTGAAAGTAAACCTGTCATTGAAATTTGTGATGCCATTAGATGCCTGGAGTTATATAAGGGAAAGTATCATGTATTTTCATTTATTATTGCTTTAAATCATTTTTATGTAAATTTCAAATTTTTACATGCTGGCTCTATATTTTTATTGTATCAAAAGCCCAACTCCACCATGGACGTAAAATAAAAAAAACAGTGGTCAAGCAGGTGTTAACATTTAAAAAGCAGCTTTTGCTGCAATACAAATTTCCTCTCTGATGCTATCACCCACATTCCCAGCACCTTTTCTCTCTGGGTTAGAGATGTAAAATTTCCAGAAATTTTGAAGCAATGGAAAAAAAAAAAATTTTTCCGGACAAAAATTTACATTTTTGGAAAAATGTAAAAATTCAGTGTGGAGTAGTTTTACAAATTGAAAGTCTCGGAAAGTGAATTGCAGTGTATATAAAACTATTGCTTGAAATAAAAGTAGAGCTTATTCAGTAATTAAACTAAACTTGTGATGATCCAGAAGCAGCAGAAAAAGTGCTTCTGGAATGGGAACTCTGGAGGGAAAAGTTACTTGCGCTTTCATTGTTGTCCTCATCATTTATTTCCCTGATGTATTGTTTAATGTCTTTAGGGCAGCCTTTCTCAACCAGGGTGCCCAGGCACCCTGGTGTGCCTTGAGGTTTCTTTAGGGGTGCCTTGGCAAAATGTCTAAAATTGCCCAAAGCTTGTATACAAACCAGCAGGTGGAACAAGCCTGCCTTTTAGTTACACAAGGCCACAGGTTTTCATTGTGCACTATTATGACCTTCTAGCTGCCGGCATCCTGACAACCAATGACCTCATCAGTTGATAAGGAGGATGTCAGCTGCCTGCACAGCATCCTGGTTTGATCCTCCCCCGCCCCTCTCCATCAGTGCTGGGGTCACATTAGCTCAGTGATGGAGAAAAACTGAGGGAGAAGAGAAACACTGGAATACTACTCAGTACCAGTGTGAAAAAGTGTATTTGCTTTGGAAGAATAAATCACCTCTAATGTTGGGTGTCCTACGTGTGTGGATGTTGCTGCATTATATAAAACTATTAGAATAGTTTTTCACATTTTAGAATGGGGTTCATAATTTTAAAGGGTACCTCGGGACTGCCCATTATTTTAAAGGGTGCCTTGACTGAAAAAAGGTTGAGAAACACTGGTTTAGGGCACCTCTGGGATGCAAGGGTGTGTTTTGTCATCCTTGTAGCATTTGGAAAAGAATATTCTCACAATGTTGGCAAATTGCAGTTTTGCTCTCAGCAGAAATTGCACTGTGGAAATGTTTGCAAACAATGTGGAAATGTTGGTCTCACCATTTTACTGAGAGGAGGAAAAGAAAAACCAATGTACTGAGCAGACTATAGGTAACCATTATGCTGTGATGGTGTAGAACATTAATAAGATTTAAAGGTTATAAAGATAAACTATAACTGAAAGGTTGAGTCTCTAGCTGCTCATCCCAAAATCAAATACACAAATGAACATCCCCATAAGGCACTTTCATGCAGCAACCATAATACATGTACATAAAAGGACTTTAAAAAAATACATACTTTATTCCATAAACAGCCTTGTAAAAGGTATACAATTTTTAAAGCACATTAGCTCTGACAATATTGTAATGGGCTTTTTTCACACAATGAACTCGGACAATACTAACAAATATTGTAATGTTTCTTCCTAACTATGATAAGAAACTCCCAAGAAAAGGCAGACTACTGACGCGTTTCGATCACTCCATTTTGGGTCTTCTTTAGGGAGCATAGACACAGAAGGAACTTCTAATAAAGATAGAAAAACAAATGATAGTATACACAAAATACCATAATAATACTTACAAAAAAGTTTTTGTAAAAGAGCATTGATCAGAGCAATTCTAAATGGTATCCAGGGTGGGATTGTACAATCCAAAGCCTCAAGGGTATGACCCCACCAAAAGAGTGAGAGTGGTCAAATATGCATCCTAAACTTGACAGAACCTCAGGAACACCGAACCACCCTCGATATTCCTCTAGAAACATCTTAAGAAGTATAGTATAAGTTGGGTGCAAAGCCAGTTCAATAAATCTACAGTGGGGATCGAAAGTTTGGGCACCCCAGCTAAAAATGTGTATTAATGTGCATAAAGAAGCCAAGGAAAGATGGAAAAATCTCCAAAAGGCATCAAATTACAGATTAGACATTCTTATAATATGTCAACAAAAGTTAGATTTTATTTCCATCATTTACACTTTCAAAATAACAGAAAACAAAAAAATGACCTCTGCAAAAGTTTGGGCACCCTGCAGAGTTAATATCTTGTACTGCCCCCTTTGGCAAGTATTACAGCTTGTAAACGCTTTTTGTAGCCAGCCAAGAGTCTTTCAATTCTTGTTTGAGGTATCTTTGCCCATTCTTCCTTACAAAAGTCTTCCAGTTCTTTGAGATTTCTGGGCTGTCTGTCACGCACTGCTCTTTTAAGGTCTATCCATAGATTTTCAAATATGTTGAGGTCAGGAGATTGTGAAGGCCATGGCAAAACCTTCAGTTTACGCCTCTTGATGTAATCCCCCGTGGATTTCGAGGTGTGTTTAGGATCATTATCCATTTGTAGAAGCCATCCTCTCTTTAACTTCAGCTTTTTCACAGATGGCATCAAGTTACCATCCAAAATTTGCTGAAATTTTATTGAATCCATTTTTCCTTCTACTCGTGAGATGTTCCCTGTGCCACTGGCTGCAACACAACCCCAAAGCATGATTGATCCAACCCCATGCTTAACAGTTGGACAGGGGTTCTTTTCATTAAATTCTGTGCCCCTTCTCCAAACGTACCTTTGCTCATTCCGGCCAAAAAGTTCAATTTTAACCTCATCGATCCACAGAACTTGTTTCCAAAATGCATCAGGCTTGTCTATATGTTCATTTGCAAAGTTCAAACGATGATTTTTGTGGTGAGGACGTAGAAGAGATTTTCTTCTGATGACTCTTCCATGAAGACCATATTTGTACAAGTATCTCTTTATAGTGGAATAGTGTACCACAACTCCAGTGTCTGCCAGATCTTTCTGGAGGGATCGTGCAGTCAAACGTGGGTTTTGAATTGTTTTTCTCACAAAAAACAGCTCTCTGCGAGCTGTTCTGTCTGATATTTTTCTTGGTCTTCCAGATCTTGCTTTAACTTCCACTGTTCCTGATGACTGCCATTTCTTAATTACATCCCGAACAGAGGATATTGACATCTGAAAATGCTTTGCTATCTTCTTATAGCCTTCTCCAGCTTTGTGAGCGTCAACTATTTTCAGTTTCAGTTTTCTAGACAACTGCTTAGAAGAACCCATGGTGCTGATTGTTGGGGCAAGGTCAGATGAGTGTGGGCATTTAAAACCTTTGAGATTGACATCACCTGGTCTTCCCAGACGATGATTGAGAACAATCCATGACACTGTCTCAGCTTTGCAAAGGGGGCAGTGCATGCTATAAATTCTGCAGGGTGCCCAAACGTTTGCAGACGCCATTTTTTTGTTCTCTGTTATTTTGAAAGTGTAAATGATGGAAATAAAATCTAACTTTTGTTGACATATTATAAGAATGTCTAATCTGTAATTTGATGCCTTTTGGAGATTTTTCCATCTTTCCTTGGCTTCTTTATGCACATTAATACAATTTTTTAGCTGGGGTGCCCAAACTTTCGATCCCCACTGTAAATATTAATATTCAAATAAATCCACAAAGACAAAACTGACCATTTGAGGGCTTGGCAATGAGCATAGAAGGTTGAGATACTTATTCCTTTTATGATAAAGGCATCCCAGGACTCATGCCTAAAGAAAGGATCACTATTGCAACTATCCAGCATGCTTACTGTGATGTAGACAAATATGTTGGGGTATTACAAATAAGAAGTACAGGCATATTTTGGTTTACAAATTGAATTCGTTCTGCAGGACTTTTCGTATTGCAAAAAATTCATAAACTGAAACGCGGTTTCCCATAGGAATGCATTGAAAACCAGTTAATCCGTTCCGGAGGTCAGAAAGAAGTAAAAAAAAAAAAGTCTTATCTGTTCAAAACGCTTTATAAAGTGCACTTTAAAGGCATAAATACTGTACGGGGACACAATTAAAAAAAATTCATAAATGCATTGAAAACCAATTCGTATTACGAAAAAAATTTGTAAACCGAAGCAATATTTTCAAAGGATTTTCATTCGTAAACCAAAAATTACGTTAACTGAGGCATTCGTAAACCGAGGTACGCCTGTATCTGCAACCAAATTCACCATCTATACTGAAAGACAGGACAGAGTCATGAGGACATTAACCAAACAACTAGAATACCTCTATTTGCCAGAAAAAAAAATACTTTTTGTTAAAAAAAGCTTATTGTGCTCAACCAGACCACATAACTGACAGTCCTCCAAATAGAAAGCCAGGCCAACCATAGCAATACATCCAATGTATATAGAACTCAATTCAAGATAATTGCCTAATCAAGAAGTGATCCAGTGAACCTGTGGCAAAAATGGCGTCAAAAATGGTGCTCCTATGTGGCCACTCCGGTGTCTGTGAGGGAGCATGACTCCACCGCCGACACACGGGATGTCACCACCAAAACGGGATGTCACTGTGCCGGTGCCCAGTGCGTAAGCACTCCCAGGCGTATGCATGGAGTCGCTGTTGTCCAGGGCAGTCCTAAGATGCCACCGGCATGGGAGAAAGCCCCCTGCAGGCCGTGGAGGAGATGATCCACATCCAATGCCACAGGGGAATGTGGATAGTCTGCAAGAACTCTCCACACGAAACCAGCCACATCCCGTGCCGGACACTCAAAAAGGAAAGAGCAACGCACGAGAACAAGGCCAATCCCACCCTGGAGGCCATTGATAAAAAGAACAAAAATTGTTTTACAAGATTAATATAACATAAATCGACTGTATTGCAATTACTGCCAAAAATACAAATATATATATATATATATAAACAACAATAATAATGATAATAATAATGTTAGTGCACATTCCCTACATAACAGCCTAACTCAGGCCAATATCAAAACATCAATTATTATTCCTTATATTATAAAAATGAGTGAGTCCAAGGATTATGGGCAGCTGAAAGATAAAGCTCCATAGAGAGAATGGAATATTTGGTCTGTTTTTCCGGAATTGAATCCCTTCAAAAAAGGGCAAAAGGATATAGCTTTATTCAGGCCTGGGGGAATTGTGGCCTGCAGCCTATATATCCATTTTTGTTCTAACTGGAGGAGATTTTATTCTAATCTCCTCCGTGGTCAGGAATATGTACTCAATTCAGGGCAATAAATTTGACTTTGGGGACTTTATAATTTCGAACCAAAGCTGCATGTCAGCCAATAGGAAAATATTGATTACCTATTTGCATGCTGTAAACATGCTTGTAAATGCAGCGCAAAATTCTTGTTTGGTCTTGCCAATATAAAAATCACCGCATTCACGCAACATGAGATAGACCACCCTCTAGTCAAACAGCGAAATGTTTGAGTGCATATTGAGTTCCATTTGGTAATAGGATCTTTTTTTTTTCTTGTCCACCAAGAACAATTTCCTCAGTGATATGTCCCCAAGTCATGGCAATGCTTGTCCCTAGATTCCTCCTTATATTCACTGTGGACAAGTTTGTCCTGTAATGAACTAGCTTTTCTAAAGGTTATGGAGGGCATGGTGTCCACAAACTTTCTCACCACATCGTCATCTGTAAAGATAGACCAATGCCATTGCAGGATTCGTCTAATTTACAAATGCTGAATGGAGTATCTCAACACAATGCGGGTAGGTTCTTTTTGAGTATCTATTCTTTCCTTCTTTTTAAACAAAAGGTTATGGCATGACTGCCAACAAGGGTGGTTGTATGCTTTCCGTAGGCAAGTCTTTCTATATCCTCTGTCAAGTAATCGCTGTCACAAATTGTTTGCTGCATCTTGGAAACTTTGTTCCAGTAAGAACAATTACGTTTAAGTCTAAGGTACTGACTATAGGGTATAGAATCCTTTAAGGGTTGAGGATGAAAACTAGATGCATGCAGGATGGTGTTCCCTGCAGTATCCTTCCTATAGAGTCCACTAGATAGATGACCATTACTCTCCTTGTGCACCCAAACATCTAAGAAGGTCACCATATCCCTACTATATGACATAGTAAATTTGAGATTGTAATTGTTGACATTCATTTTATTAAAGCATTCCAACAACATATGTTCCGGCCCCTCCCAGATGAGGAAAATGTTGTCAATATACCTATACCACATAGACATGTACCATGTGTATAGTGCAAGGTCCTCGTCTGAGAGGAACCACTGTTCCCACTCCCCCAGGTACACATTGGCGTAGGATAGGGAACAGCAGGTCCCCATAGCTACGCCCTGTACCTTGAGGTAGTGGGAACCATCAAATGAGAAATAATTGTGGCGGAGGATGTAATCCAAACCTGCCAGGACAAAATCATTCATGGGACAATCTTGAATCTGTCGCTGAGAAAGAATACGTCGTGTGGCGGCAATACCGTGCTCATGAGGTATTGAGCTATAAAGGGCCTCAATGTCAATGGTAACTAAAAAGGCTTCCTCAGGAATACTGGAGTCATCAATGATCGCAAAAAAATGAATAGTATCTTTTACAAATGAGGGTAATGATGACACATGAGGTTGTAGATATGAATCAATCACAACTAAAATTTTCTTTTAAACCCCCATTTCCTGAAACAATTGGATGCCCTGTGGGATTTTTTGGATCCTTGTGTATTTTTGGTAGACTGTAGAAAGTGGCAGTTCTAGGAAATTTTACCCTAACAAACCCCTACCTCTGGATTATACCATTCTCAAAAGCTTGATTCATCAGTTCGTAAAACTCAGAAACAAATTTATCGATCAAAGTTACAGGAATAGGGCGATACCAACTGCTGTTATGCAAAATCTTATAGCACATTTCCTTATATTGTATGTTGTCCATAATGACCAAGCTGCCGCCCTTATCGGATGGTTTAATTGTAATGTTGTTTTTCTGTAGAACACGTAATGCTGTTTGTTCTATCTGCAATAGATTAACAGATTTTGTCCAATTAAAAGAAAGCTTTGGTCAGTTTTGTCTTTGTGGATTTATTTGAAAATTAATATTTAGATTTATTGAACTGGCCTTGCACCCAATTTATTCTATACTTCTTATGATGTTTCTAGAGGAATATAGAGGGCGGTTCAGTATTCCTGAGGTTCTCTCAGCTTTAGGATGCATATTTGACCACTCTCACTCTTTTGGTGGGGTCATACCCTTGAGGCTGTGGATTTTACAATCCCACCCTGGATACCATTTAGAATTGCTCTGATCAATGCTCTTTTAAAAAAAACATTTTTTGTAAGTATTATTATGGTAATCGGTTCAAATATTTCTCATTCACTATTTTGTGTATACTATCGTTCGTTTTTGTGTCCTTATTAGAAGTTCCTTCTATGTCTATGACCCCTGAAGAAGATCCAAAATGGAGTGATTGAAACGTGTTAGTATAGTCTCCCTTCTCTTCAGAGTTCCTCTTCATAGTTAGAAGGAAACATGTTTGTTAGTATTAAAAAATAAAATGTATGTGAGCGCTCTAAAAATCTAAACAAAGTATATCAGCAGCTGTACACTAAGGTAACCAAATAAACCCTTTAAAAAGACACAAACTAAAAAAGTGCAGCGCTATTAAAATAATAAAATAGTAATGATAAAGTGCAAGGATATTGTGGTAAATAATTCATAAAACATAAATGGTAGTTCATAAAAGTGATATAAATGTGCCAATATAGTCCTGATAACTTTGATCGGTGGTTGTGCTTTCGTGAACAGAAGAAATGAGCACTCACCGGAAGTGCAGTAATTATGCGCGTTTATATAATGTATCCAGGTGTCATCCAATAAGGTCATCAGGGCCAGGTCAGATGTAGAAATTGCTCCCTCTCAGGATGGATGGATCCCAGGGCCTTAAAGGGTGATCCAGGGGCGTCTAGAGCTCCCCTTAAGGGATGGATGGGTGCAGCTCACAAGGGTTAACAGGCAGCTCCCTCTCTGGAGGCTTGGGACTGGTACTGGGCGTCTAGGAGATCAGTACTCCGCAAAGGAGTCAAGATAAAAAGATGCCCATAGTGTAGTATATTATAATATCAATTTATTAAGGGTAAAAAGATGCATCCAAAGATAAACAATCAAGTGACAGAGACCAGACTAACCGTCCACGAATAAAGATGGCCGCCAGAGCTCCACGATGCTCCGACGGCGTGACATCACGGCGTAATTGGCTCCTCCTTATGCGTTTCGTGCACCAGCACGTCTTCAGAGGGGACTGCCCAGTACCAGTCCCAAGCCTCCAGAGAGGGAGCCGCCTGTTAACCCTTGTGAGCTGCACCCATCCATCCCTTAAGGGGAGCTCTGGACGCCCCTGGATCACCCTTTAGGGCCCTGGGATCCATCCAACCTGAGAGGGAGCAATTTCTACATCTGATCTGGCCCTGATGACTTTATTGGATGACACCTGGATACATTATATAAATGCGCATAATTACTGCACGTCCGGTGAGTGCGCATTTCTTCTGTTCACGAAAGCATAACCACCGATCAAAGTTATCAGGACTATATTGGCACATTTATATCACTTTTATTAACTACCATTTATGTTTTAGGAATTATTTACCACAATATCCTTGCACTTTATCATTACTATTTTATTATTTTTATAGCGCTGCACTTTTTTATTTTATGTTTGTTAGTATTTTCCGGGTTCATTAAGTGAAAAAAGCCCATTATAATATTTTAAGAGCTAATGTGCTTTAAACGATTGTATACCCTTTACAAGGCTGTTTATGGAATAAAGTATGTATTTTTTAACAAAAGTCCTTTTATGTACATGTACTGTGGTTGCTGCATGAAAGTCCCTTATGGGGTGTTGATTTTTGTATAAAGATAAACTACTTTGTTAGACAAATTTACCCTCTTACCTGTCAATTAAGGCCTGAGAGGACAGAAACTATCATCTACTGTATCCCAACAATCACCCAACTGTAGGAGGTACAAGATAGAGCCCAGAAGCTGGAGCCACAACCGGAGCCTTTCCCATGTAGTGCCCTAGTGACATAAATGCATATTTCTCTTGTTTGAGAACTGCATTGACATGTAAAGTGTTACTTGAACTGTATTCCAGGATTTGCTTGTCTTCAGCTGAGAGAACTTGCAATAATTTAAGACTTTACATAAAGTGTCAGAAATCTTTCATTAAGGTCTTCATGTTGTATACACTCACCAGCCACTTTATTAGGTACACCTGTTCAATTGCTTGGTAACACAAATTGCTAATCAGCCAATCATATGGCAGCAACTCAGTGCATTTAGGCATCTAGACGTGATAAAGACAACCAAGCTCAGAATGGAGAAGAAAGGGGATTTAAGTACATTTGAAGGTGGCATAGTTGGTTGTGCCAGACGGCTAGTCTGAGTAGTTAAAAAACTGCTGATCTACTGGGATTTTCACTCACAACCATCTCTAGGGTTTACAGAGAATGGTCCGAAAAAGAGAAATATCAAGTGAGCGGCAGTTGTGTGGATGAAAATGCCAGGTTGATGTCAGAGGTCAGAGGAGAATGGGCAGATTAGCTGATGCCCCATTCAGATGGTAGGGTCCAAATTTTGTGTAAACAACATGAAAACATGCATCCAACCTGCCTTGTGTCAATGGCTCAGGCTGGTTGTGGTGTAATATTTTCTTGGCACTAGCAAGGGGTACCTAATAAAGTGGCTGGTGAGTGTAGTTTGAATATCATGCCATAGATCTATTATTTATCATTGTATAAGAACATATTCCACACTTACTTTGTTTTGTTTCAATTTTTCCAGAAAAAAAAACAAAAAATTGGCTTTGGCCAACTTCTCCCCAAATTTTTACATTTTTTTCCCAGGCCTTCCCATCTCTGCTCTGGGTTGTATGATACCTAGAGGGAGATTTACTAAAGACCAATAGACTGTGCACTTTGCAGTTGCTCTAGAGCAGTGGTTCTCAACCTTCCTGATGCCTCGACCCTTTAATGCAGTTCCTCATGTTGTGGTGACCCCCCAACCATAAAATTATTTTCGTTGCTACTTCAGAACAGTGGGAGGAGTAGTGCCACATCATTGGTGTCAGTGAGAGGAGTAGTGCCACATCATTGGTGTCAGTGGGAGGAATAGTGTCCCATCGTTGGTATCAGTGGGAGGAATAGTGTCCCATCATTGGTATCAGTGGGAGGAATAGTGCCGCATCGTTGGTGTCAGTCGAAGAAATAGTGCCCCATCATTGGTGTCAGTGGGAGGAATAGTGCCCCATCATTGGTATCAGTGGGAGGAATATTGCCTCATCATTGGTGTCAGTGGGAGGGGGGGGGATAGTGCCCCAACATTGGTGTCAGCAGGGGGGGGAATAGTGCCCCATTATTGGTGTCAGTGGGGGGGATATGCCCCATCATTGGTGTCAGTGGGGGGAGGAATAGTGCCCCATCGTTGGTGTCAATGGGAGGAGGAATAGTGCCCCATCGTTGGTGTCAGTGGGGGGGAGGAATAGTGCTCCATCGTTGGTGTCAGTGGAGGGAGGAATTGTGCCCCATCATTGGTGCCAGTGGGGGGGAAATAGTGCCACATCATTGGTGTCAGTAGGAGGAATAGTGCCCCATCATTGGTGTTAGTGACACCAATGATGGGGCACTATTCCTCCCACTGACACCAATGATACTTACCTTGCTGACCCCTGCTCCAGCCTCGCGACCCACAGGTTGAGAACCGCTGCTCTAGAGCTTAGTAAATGAGACAAGGCTTCACTTTGCAAAGAATGCCCAAACATGCAAGGAAAATGTTTAAAAAAAATGTATTTTTGCTTGCACATGATTGGATGACGGAAGTTCAGCAGAGTCCCCCCTCATTTACTAAGCTCTGGAGCAACTGCACTTGCAGAGTGCGCAGTTTATTTGCCTTTAGTAAATCAACCTCCTAGTGTCATCTAACGCACTCCCTGTGAGCCCATTTTGTCATGGACACACCCCCTGGCATATATCGGATCACTGCGCTGTTCAAATGTAAGGATTGCCTATTGCTTGCTGCCCGAGGAGAAAAAAAAAAATGAAAAAAAACCTGTGATATCAACAGACCAGCCAGAAGACTGCAGGATGCTTTTAGTGAAGTTTAAATAGTTTGTTTGCAGCAAGCTGGTCCAAATGAACTCTAACCTTCACTAACAGATGCAACATCTGGGAGCGCTGTATGAATTGTATGTAGCCTCAGCTACATATAGATACACTCACCGGCCTCTTTATTTAGGTACACTTTGCTAGTGCAAAGAATATATCCCCCATGCCAATTCTCCTCTGACATCAACAAGACATTTTCCTCCACACATCTGCTGCTCACTGGATATTTTATCTTTTTCGGACCATTGTCTGCAAACCCTAGAAATGATTGTGCGTGAAAATCCCAGTAGATCAGCAGTTTTTGAAATACTCAGACCAGCCCGTCTGGCACCAACAACCATGCCACGTTCAAGGTCATTTAAATCCCCTTTCTTCCCCATTCTGATGCTCGGTTTGAATTTCAGCAAGTTGTCTTGCATGTCTACATGCCTAAGCCCCCGGTCACATCGGGTGTGACTTGGCATGCGATTTGCATGCCAGGCGACTTGGAGCCGAACCGATTTCAAAAGTAGTGCATGCACTACTTTTGTTGCACTATACATCTGTAAGCGGTATCTTACCACATCCGAGTAGGATACCGCATAGCAATTTTTTGTTATTAAACATTTGAATCCACTAAAAAACTCTACTAAAATACCACATGAGTTATTTTATGAAGTCATGCAGTATTTTAGTAGTGAAAATCATGTTTCAGCTGTCAGCGAGGTTCCCCACTGACAGCTGAATGTAAAAGAAATAATTGCCAGCAATTAAAAAATAATTAAAAAACGGTGTGGAGTCCCCCCCCCCCCCCTCCATCCATACCAAGCCCTTCGGCGTGGGGGTCCCCCCCAAAATCCATATCAGGCCCTTATCCAAGCATGTAGCCCGGCAAGTCATGAAAAAGGGGGGGGATGAGCAAGCTCCCCCCCTCCTGAACCATACCAGGCCACATGACCTCAACATCGGGGGGTGCTTGTCCAAAGCACCTTGTCCCCATGTTGATGTGGGGTCTCTTTCCCACAACTCTGGGCTGTGGTTGTGGGGGTCTGTGGGTGGGGGGCTTATTGGAATCTGCTGCAGAGAGAGAGCCACACGGGATCAGTTCCAATGATTGCCCCATGCAGTACCCATCACCCTTCTTGTGCACCTTAGGTTTCCCCCTGCTTTCCAGGCCCCCCTGTTTGCACCCAACCCCAAAATGCTGCCAGATTTCATCCTCTCCTTCCTACTGGCAGCTGCAGGCACACAATAGGATTCTTCAGTATGGAGAGTGGGGGAAGGGTCCGGTAAATATGTTACATTTACTAGTCCCTTCCTTTCCTGAATGAACACAATGAGTGATTGGCACTGATCACTCACTGTGTTCATTCATAACTGAAGCCTAGTAATCTGTGGGTTTTTTTTTTGGGGGGGGGAGAGGGGGGTGCTGTCAGGTTGGCTGCATGGGGCCCCCTGGTTTCTAACAGCAGCCAAGTCTGTAGGTGCCACATCCTACATAGCTAATATGGTGATATGGCAAAGAGGATGTGTGGTATGCTTAGCAGATAAGAACACCTTTGAAGGAAGGCTATTATTCTTTTTGCCTCCGTGGGGTTCTGTGAGTTCTGTGCCAAATGTCTTCTTTCTCAGGAATCTGTACTACCCCATGAGAAGCTTCTATGCAGGCAAAGCCAGCGCACTGAAGATCTGTAAAAGATGTACACAAAGGAGGGCTTGGGCACGATATGTAGTTACAACAGTAAGGGCTCATTCACACTTGAAGCACTTGTCACCCCTCTGAAAAGTGATTCACAGTAGATCCCTTTTCAGAAGCTAGTTAACCTGTGCCAGGGAGGCGATATGTCATCTCTCTCCATCACCTATTTTAACCCTGAAAAGCCCACACAACTATGCCACAATCTCACACATTACACATGGTTGAATGAGTTGCATTAGGCATCAGTACTGTCTGCCAAACATGACATGGGGGTGGTAAACTCGTGGCTCAACCACCTATTTTAATCACCCTCCCACCACCTGTACGAACGATCCCTAAGGAAGAGCTAGCCAGCACCCTTCAAAAAAGTTCTTTGAACACAGTACTGAGGACACTGTGCTATAATTAATATCTGCGGCACACACAAACTGAATATCTATTTCCTTTGAGCACAGATAGATCAGCAACAAGTATCACCATGTATGCCTGGCACTACAGCTGCTGATTTGCCGCAATGGTACATAGGTTTTAAGAATGCACCACAAATGGAAAATGCAGCTTTCAGCACACGTGGCAGCCATCCTGAAAGAATCACCTGGAGCTATAATGAGACGACAGGCTGCCTACGGTGAGGTTCACACCATGCAGGCTGTGTTTGAGGTTTTCCTGCACTGCGTTTTTGCACTTCCATTTTTTATGTGTTTTTGATGCATTTTGCTGTTGTTTCCCATTTTTTAAATTTATCTTGTTGCTAGGCAGATTTTAGATGCAAAACGCAACCTGTAAAACCATTCCTGTTTTGGGGGTCGTCTCATTGTTGCCTATCTAGTGCACCTGTTGTTAATTTCATTAACATCAAAGCAGCTGAAACTGATTAACAACCCCCTCTGCTACTTCACTGACCAGATCACTATCCCAGGAGTTTCATTGACTTGATGCTAGACTCTGATTAGAAAGTGTTCCTAGAATTTATTTTGGTAGTGTATAACCCTCCATGAATATATATTTATTCTTTATTTCTTCTTGAAACACTCACATCTGTGTGTCATATTCGGTGTGACTCTCTATGGCAGTGTTCTAGCTCTGTATCTGCCCCATGACATCCTTCCTCAGCACACAGCTACAAGGCGCAGTGTAGAGGCGGAACCCGGATATCCGTGCTATGTTTCTGGGGGAAGAGTTATGTGGGACACCGGAAGTGGAGCTGCAGACAGGTGAGTGCTGAGTATTTGCACCGTGTGTGAGTGGCAGGATGTGCACCCAGGGCAGGGCTCTGGCTGCCCCCTCCAGGGAAGGGCTCTGGCTGCCCCCTCCAGGGCAGGGCTCTGGCTGCCCCCTCCAGGGCAGGGCTCTGGCTGCCCCCTCCAGGGCAGGGCTCTGGCTGCCCCCTCCAGGGAAGGGCTCTGGCTGTCCTCTGTACTAGTTATGGAGAGAGGGAGAAGAGTCCTCTACAGATGGAGCATTGCTCTAGGCCTGCTGTGCACTTTGTATGATGGTCTCTGCCATCCAGTAGGCTCCATTCACAAAGATGTATCACCAGACTATAGCTGGCCATAGATGTCAGTTTTTATTGTTCAGCCAGTGGGTTGAGTGAAAAGGGAACCTGGTTTCCCCATCCACACATTGTCTGTGTATGAAGGAATCCTCCCTCGCTGTGTCATTGTATTGGGAAAGCAGGGAGACTGCCCCGTTGTCAGAATACACAGATCAGCCTATTGCCTGCAGGGCTGATCGAGCAACTAAACTCCGACACGGTTGGACAGAAGATTATTTATTATACAGTATTTATATAGCGCCAACAGTTTGCTCAGCGCTGTACATTGTAATTCGAGACAGTACAGTAACAATACACGAGGGGCTCGAGGGCCCTGCTCCTTTGAGCTTACAATCTAGGAGGGAGGGGATAGTGGTACAGGAGGAAATCGCTGTGGGGGTGGAGTGGTAGGAAGAGCGGAGGAGATCAGCAAATTAGGTGAGGGCGGGGTAGGCTTCTCTGAAGAGATGGGTTTTCAGGGTGCGCCTGAAGGTGACAGTCTGATGGATTGGGGTAGTGAGATCCAGAGGATGGGGGAAGCCCTGGAGACAGGCATGGGAGGAGGAGACCAGGGAACTGGAGAGGATGATCAGTAGATCTACTTCTGTTCAGCCACAGTGGCCATATGGGGATGGAAATGTGTCCCTGCTGAACTTCAATCCATGGGCAGCACGGTGGCTAAAGAGTTAGCACTTCCACGTGGCAGTACCAGGATCGCTGGTTCAAATCCCAACCACGGCACCTCCTGCCTGGAGTTTGCATGTTCTCCCTGTGCCTGCGTATGTTTCCTCTGGTTACTCCGGTTTTCTCACATGCTCCAAAGACATGCTGGTAGGTGAATTGGCTCCTGTCTAAGGTGTCCGTTTATGACACAGAATAGCTACAATTCAGAGGATCGCAGCTATTCTCTGGTCATTCACAGTTTGACACTCGAGATCAGCGGAGAACATGTTCAGCCCTTCACTGGAGATCTGTGTTCTCCCTCCAGATTATCCAGCCCAGAGCTGGAGAATCGGAGGAACTGCAAACTAATCAGCGATAATTTACCTCTGCTTAGTGAACTGATCTTTTACTGTAATCTCGCGAGATTATAGTAAAATCAGCCGTTTTCCAGCGTTTGCAGACCGTTTTGTTCTCCCTTCGTTCGGAGAACTACTACACAAAAGGCATTCACAGGAGAACTGTGTTCTCTGAGAATGCCGGAGAACTGAGCAGCGATCATTTACCGCTGGTTCATAAACGAACACATAAATTGGCCCTAGTATGTATGAATGAATGTGAGTTAGGGGCCCTAGATTGTACGACCCTTGAGGGTTAGGGACTGGTGGGAATTGACTATATATATTATATAAAGTGCTGCGTAAATTGACGGCGCTATATAAGTACCTGAAATACATAAATAAAATGTATGGCCAGCTTACCCCCCCCCCATTCACACTTGTAGTGATTACATAGACCCAGCGGGGATTCCCAGCGATTAGCTGCAGGTGGCAGCCATGTTGAAAGTAATGGAAGGCTGACGGCTCCCACATCTAATTGCGGCCACTTGCATGTAATCACTTATGGAGCTGCTGCCTGCAAATGATGGGCCCTGGACAGTCTGTGTTCAGGACATGTAATTTCCAGGTAATCTCTCCATGAACAATTAAAGGCAAATAGCTGTGATTAGTTGCAGGAGCTGGCAGCTTTCTATTGCTTTCAACAGGGTTGCCACTTGCAACTAATCACTGGGAACCCCCCGCTGGGTTGGTTAGGATGGCCCCATTCGCAAGTGTCAACATACACATTACAATCTGACCAGACAATCTTAGAACAACCAACTACCAGTAAAAATAGGTGGTCAAGATGAAGTTTTACAGCCTCCACCATACCCAACACAGTGACCAGACGGAGTTGTACACAGGCCTTGTCACATTTGGTGGGCAGTACAGCTGCTGAACATGACCAATTCAAATGACTGGGGCTGCACTGCAACTGCATGCAATGTGTGCAGTGGTTTGGGCTTTTAAGGGTTAAATCAGGTGCTGAGGAGGTGACATATTGCCTGTCAGCCACCCACTGAAAAGCAACCCACTGTGGATTGCTTTTTAAAGGGCAACAAGGGCTTCCACAAATCTAAACAAACCCTAAGGGTCACCATACATGATAGAAATCTGACCAAACAATCTTTGTACAAACAACTTTAGATTTACCAAACATATAATATGAGGACCTACCTAAACTGGCAGCTCCTTGTACTACATAGTTGTTGGAAGACCTTAGTCTAGGTTCACACCTAAGCGTTTCCCACAGTGTTTTGTGTTTTATAGAAACAAACTACAGTCCATTTAACATGATTTCCTATGGGACATGTTCACATCTCCACGTTTTCTGGAAAGGGTCAGGGACTTTTTTAAATGCAAAAGTTGCATTTTTGGTTCTATAGCCTTCAATGGACTTCATTAAAATTCATAAAGTTCCAATCAGTAAAATTTTCTTCCAGCAGAGGTCCTGAATGTTTGTGTGATGACTTCAATCCTTCACATTACAGCCCTCTCCTATTTCACAAGTCATTTCTTAGGAATGGTTCACACCAGAATGCAGTGCGGGAAAGGTGCATTCTGTGTGCATTTACCACACGGTGCTCAAAATGCACTGCCTGTGCAATCTGCAGTGGGTGTCAATTTATTAACGACACCCCAAATGCAGATCGCAAACGCAATGTGTTTGTCTGACCAGATTGCATAGTACCGCAGCATCATGTGATTTGGTGCAGTGATTTTTCGAAAAAAGTAGTGCATGCACTTTTTTGTGTCATCTGGTGAAATTTCACCCTATTCAAATGAATGGGCTGAAAATGACATCACTCTGAATTGCACAGTAACTTGGTGTAAACCATCCCTGACATCAGTGTCCTTAGTCCACCTTCACATCAAGATCCCCACTGTAGATCCCAGTCCCCCCTTCACAGTAGTGTCCTCTGCCCTCCTTCACATCACCCCCTACAGTAGTATCCTCTGCCCTCCTTCACATCACCCCCTACAGTAGTATCCTCTGCCCTCCTTCACATCACCCCCTACAGTAGTATCCTCTGCCCTCCTTCACATCACCCCCTACAGTAGTATCCTCTGCCCTCCTTCACATCACCCCCTACAGTAGTATCCTCTGCCCTCCTTCACATCACCCCCTACAGTAGTATCCTCTGCCCTCCTTCACATCACCCCCTACAGTAGTATCCTCTGCCCTCCTTCACATCACCCCCTACAGTAGTATCCTCTGCCCTCCTTCACATCACCCCCTACAGTAGTATCCTCTGCCCTCCTTCACATCACCCCCTACAGTAGTATCCTCTGCCCTCCTTCACATCACCCCCTACAGTAGTATCCTCTGCCCTCCTTCACATCACCCCCTACAGTAGTATCCTCTGCCCTCCTTCACATCACCCCCTACAGTAGTATCCTCTGCCCCCTTCACATGAACTCCCACAGTAGTATCCTCTGCCCTCCTTCACATCACCCCCTACAGTAGTATCCTCTGCCCTCCTTCACATCACCCCCTACAGTAGTATCCTCTGCCCCCTTCACATGAACTCCCACAGTAGTGTCCTCCGCCTCCCGCATAGTGGTATCCCCTGCTGTTCCACACAGTGTTTTGCTCCGCTCCCCATCAAACATACACACACATGTATACTGCACAGTAGTTTCCCCTGTTCTTCACACAGTGGTATCCTCTCCTCGGATGAGATCGTCAAAAGGGGGAAAGAACCTGCTCCTAAATTGTGGGATTGTGATGGTCCGGAGGGGACAATGACATGGTCCGTATCCAGACCATGGTCCGCCATTTAGTAATGCCTGATCTATAGGGATATGTCCAGTTCACTGTGCAAAATTATGTTTGCTTTTCTGTGTGTGCCCACTTATTTATTTATTACAGGTACTTATATAGCACTGTCAATTTTACGCAGTACTTTTGCATATATTGTACATTTAACGTCCGTCCCTAACCTTTAAGGAGTGCACAATCTAAGGTTCCTCACTTGCCTTCATACATACACATACTACGCCTAATTTAGACAAGAACCATTTAAGCTACCAGCATGTCTTTGGAATGTGGGAGGAAACTGGAGTACCCAGAGGAAACCCACGCTTAAGAATATTACACTTCCACATTACTTGGCATGCATGCACTTAACATAGAAAATATATCTAATGCTAGGTCCACTTTAACATGGGAGGAAGGGAATATTTCTTCCTTTATTTTTCTTGTAAAGGTTCAAAAATGCATGAAAGTTTGTGTTTTAATGTTTATTGATCCTCCAAATAGAAGAACTTGAGTGGCATTACTTGTCTTGCATTGTAATTAACTTCATTTTTTGTTATTGTGAAGAAATGGCGGGCTCCTCTACAGAAATGGATCCTGATCTGGCCCGGCAGCTGTTCTTTGAAGAAGCCACACTTGTGATTTTGGGTGTTCCAGAAGGTTCGGAATTCGGTATAGACTTAAACAGCTGGGAAGTTGGTCCTCGTTTCCGAGGGGTGAAGATGGTACCTCCAGGACTCCACTTTATCCACTATAGTGTGAAGAGGCTGAGGGGAGCTGCTGGGGAAACTGGGCCACGTTCTGGCATTTTCTTCTTCCTGGAGCAGAGGGCCATCCACCTCCTGCGATTGGATGCTCAAACAGAGGAGATGGTTGCTACCTCCCAAGAGGAGGCTGAAAATCTACGGGAAGAGCTTCCTTCCTTAGATCCATTCCTGGGGCCGTATCCTTATGAAAGCATGCGTCTCTGGGTATCCTTAACAAGCCACATTACTAAAGAGGACATGCTAAGGTTGCAGCCTGCCTGTGGGACAATATACTCCTTCCCAGAGGTCCTTCCTACTGAGAAGATGACCCACACAGAGGATCGGGCTAAGCACAACTTGCCCAGGTAAATATGAAAGCATGGGAGTCTATGGAGCCTGGCCTAGCTGGGTCTAAAGTCTGTTTTTTCATACTCGCCTAGTCAACTAGAACGGCATTTAAATATGAAGACTTGGACAGAGCCCTTAATATTAACCTGTTTGGTCCAGCATTTGCAATAGAGAGGATCATGACCATATTGGTTTCATTTCTCAATATCTGTAATAAGAGCGGTTTGTGATGCCTGCCTATTGAGAATATTCTCCTAATAATCTGTATGATGATTAATGGATATTCATACTATTAAGTGTATTATAAAGTAAACGTGTATGCCTCAGCATTTGCAGCTCAGAAGTGCACGTCATACAAACTCAGGTCTGCCGCCATCCTGACTTGCCTCTTGTAGCTTACAAAGGTCTTCCTTTGTTTGTTCCTGATGGCTGAAATGAATGGGTGAGTGAAAGAAGATACACATGAAAGGGGAAATCCCGAAATAACATTAGAAACAATTGAGTACTGTCCGTGATACTTTTTTTATTTGCACTAACATACAATTTTGAGGACAAGCTTTCAGGGAATGTCCCCTTCTTCAAGGTCTAAGCCAGGGGTGGGCAAACTTTTTGACTTGAGGGCCGCAATGGGTTCATATATTGGACCCGGGGGCCGGACCAAGAGTAGATGAATGATGTGTATGTGTCATCCATAGTAAGTATAGTAATATTCCCCCATAGTAGGCATAGCAATTCATCCCCCATATAGTAATTCATCCCCCATATAGTAATTCATCCCCCCTATAGTAATTCATCCCCCATATTAATTCATCCCCCATATTCATCCCTCATATAGTATTTCATCCCCCATAGTACTATTCCCCCCTATAGTAAGTCCCCCCTGTGTTAATTCACTTACCTTTGCTCCGCGCGTTCCTCTCGCCGTGTTCCCGCGCCGTTCCGGTCTTCAGGGCGGACTGTGAGAGGAGCCTAGCTCCCCTCACGTTCCTCACGCTGCCCCACCTACACACATTCTGACAGCCGATGTTTGTCACGCTTCGCGGGCCGGATTAAAAGGTCCGCCGGGCCGGATTAAAAGGTCCGCCGGGCCGGATTAAAAGGTCCGCCGGGCCGGATTAAAAGGTCCGCCGGGCCGGATTAAAAGGTCCGCCGGGCCGGATTAAAAGGTCCGCCGGGCCGGATTAAAAGGTCCGCCGGGCCGGATTAAAAGGTCCGCCGGGCCAGATTAAAAGGTCCGCCGGGCCGTATACGGCCCGCGGGCCGTAGTTTGCCCATTGCTGGTCTAAGCAGTACTACTCACAAAGTTAGCAGAATGTTAGAATGCACTAATACGGCTACAATCAACTCAAACAAAAGGGAAGATACTGCATATAGCCGCATAAAGAAGCAGTTAACCAACCTAATCACAAAGGAAACACAGATCAACAGTGCATCTCTTCTAACATTCTGCTAACTTTGAGTAGTACTGCTTAGACCTTGAAGAAGGGGACATACCCCGAAAGCTTGTCCTCAAAATTGTATGTTAGTGCAAATAAAAAAAGTATCACGGACAGTACTCAATGGTTTCTGTCGCAAATGCACTAATACGGCTACAATCACCTCAAACTAAATAACATTAAAAACCCAACAGGGGTTCCAATTTCCCACTGTATCCAAAAACAAAAAAAAATGTTTAGACTGAACTTACATTTTTAGATGAACATGTTACTTTGCTCTACACAGGGCACTTTCAGATTCTTTAATAAAATGTATTCAGTTAAAATCCTTAAACCTTTTGCTGCTGATGATGTAAGTATTACAATGGGGGCAGAGCCAACATTAAAACGGCTTCCCAGCTGCTAAGGCACTTTGGCATTTTTTTTTTTTTTTACTCCTGGTTGCCGGCTATGTAGTAGAAGTGATTCAGGTGGCTTTCTATCACTTTCTGCATAAGGTGCTAATCTTACCTGTGATGAATGAACCTGGAAGTGGTCAACATTGAACACTTCAAGGTATAAAGCTGTCGATTTCTTGCCTCTTTGGCCAGGAAAGTGCCGAGTCTGCGACAATGAAGTATAACTAAAGGCAAAACTTTTTTTTTTTTTGAACAGGGTGGAAAGGGGTTGGGCTACCTAATGGGTTTTATTGTTGTCTGTGCCCCCCTTAGGGAGATTCACCCTCTGCATTTGTTCTGTTTACCATTATCATTGAAAGTAAAAGAAAATCCCAAATTTTGGCTTGTCCCCAGAAAAGAAATAGAGGGGAGATCTTCCAATGAAACTGTCTACGGGAAACAGTGTCTGCACCATGGGGTGTACATGGTCGGCCAAAATGTGTACATAGTCCCTGGCAGTGACTCTACCTTTCAAGCTGATGATGGGGCCTGCAGAATACCAAGATATGGCTTCCCTAACCGTGATTGTGCCGCCACCGTGCTTTACTTTTGGCACAAGACAGTCCTGGTTGTAAGCTTGGGCAGTGGTGTATTTAGGTTTTGTGATGCCCTAGGCAACACAAAAATCGTTTGCCCCCGCAGACACTGATCAACACCCCCCCCCTTTTCCGTCCCGCAGAAAGAGCCAGACATTGACCAGCAACACCCCTGCCCCCCCCCCCCCATACTGTATATAGATAGAAAGACACTCATCTTCACAGCTCCGGGCATCCCTGAGAACGAGAGTCGGGCTCTACATAGACCATCAAGCAGCCTACAGCCTCTCTCAGATCCCACCTGGTTCCCATGGCGCGCATGTCCCTTCTTCCATCTCTTCTTCTGGGGAGAGGTGCTGCCCCTCCTGAAAAATGCCGCCCTAGGCAAGTGCCTTGTTTGCCTTGTGGTAAATACACCCCTGAGTTTGGGATGTGTTTGCCACACGTAAACACGTCCGGTGTTGGGAACAGTGTGAAGCTCGATTCATCAGGCCATATTACAGTCTTCCATTGATTGTCAACAATTTATGGGTTTTGCACCACTCTCTCCTCTTCTAAGCATTAATATCGGTCACTAGTGGTTTGGCAACTGCAGCTCACACATGAATGTTTTGCTTATTGAGTTCCCTCTGCACTGTTTTTTGTGGATACGGCTTTGGAAGACTGAGATTGAGCTCTGCAGCCACTTTTGCAGCAGTGGTTTTCCGGGTCACCATCCTGCGCAATGTCCTTTTTGTCTTTCGGTCAGTTGACCATATCAACTGCACTTATTAGACAACATTTTCCCGGAAACTGTATATGCCGTCATAACCTTTGTTACTGTACCTTGCGACACAACATATACATTGGCAACTTCAGTCACAGAGGCATCAGCTAAGTGGGCACCAGCAATCTGCCCTCTTTGAAGCTCAGTAAGCTCTGACATGACTCCATATTACTAGCAACGCACGCAATGAATAATGAAACTGAGGCTTCCCACCTGCTAGCTAGGTGTCTCATCACACAGCGAAAGCAAAAGAATGTTAAATCACTTCCGCTTTCAGGGCAAAACATCGTCACTTTAACACCTGCACATCATGTAGTGTTTCCATATTTTTGTGCAACCCCTGTATTTACTTGATGCAAGCTCATCTTTTTTTATATTGTGTTTGTGTGCACTAAAATTAATTCAAGCATATTTTTAATTGTAAATATAGATTTAGTAAAAAAAATGGTGCAAATATTGTGTTATATTTTAAAATGCAACCATTTTTTTTCTACTGGGTCTCTGAATTAAGAAAATATTTGTTTTGGGAGTTTTAATTAATCTTCAGGTCTAAAATGGTTAAACGATATGGCCTCCTTTTTGCAACAGCATCGACCTGAAAGGATGTTTGATGGTTCAGAATTTTGTAGCTGTTTATAGAAGGGTGACGTGATATACTTTCACACTGATATATTTACTCCATGTTTAGATACGACACGATGTGTCAGAACTATAAGGAGGGCATGTCAAGACTTCCACAGATGAAACAAAAAGAAGGAACGGAGATCCGCTTTAGCACACTTCCGGAGAAAATGTACCCAAAGAATGCTACTCCCGCTGAAGTCACACAGCACAGCATGGACCTGTCCTATGCCCTAGGGCAGCTGATAGATGAATTCTACCCAGAAAAGCCTTTTTATATACTAGGTCAGTGAAAATGTTTGTGTCTGCAGAGTTTGCCCTTTGCACCCTTTCCAGTTAGGTGTGCTGGTCATGTCTCTTTTGTTCACAAACACATACACTGGGCTGTTTAATTGCTGGCAAACTTGTTAAATCTCGTGACCTTCCATGCAGCCCCAAGCTCAAGGGGGCTGCACTTTTACTGGGCAAAAAAGTCACACATCCATCGGCTTGGTTTGCTCTAACGGGAAATTATATTCCTGTTCCCCAAAGGCATTTAAATAACTTTTGAAATCAACTTTCTGTGATATCCACTATAAATAGTAAGACGTTTGTCCCCTTTCACATACACCCCAAAGGAGTGGTAAAACAGGTGATTTAGCTGTGGTTTTACTGACTGCCCATCTAAAATCTACCAAGGCAGCCAGAGGGGATGATACTCATGCAGTGCCAGTGATGCTTTGTGGCCATGGAAAATTAAACTCCGCTTGTCAAGTTTGACAGATGATACCACCTGTCAAACTCACCTACTGAGGTCAATGAGTGTGCGCTGCAACTGTGAGCCAAAGGCTTGGTACATGGTATTTCAATACAAAATCCCCCTTGGGATTGAAAAAAAAAATAGCCTAAAAAAAAAACAAATGTTCAGGAGGCAGCCCCCCAAAAGTCTTGTATCTACTGCTCTAACACCTTCTGAAAAGCCATCCACCGTAGATTGCTTTACAGAGGGAGAAATAGACTGCTGGACTTTGTGCCCCCCCCCTTGTAATAGGATATCTACTGAGCCTGCACTGCACAATTATTAGGCAAGTGATTATTTTTAACAAATCATCATTTTTATGCATATTGTCAAACTCCAAACTGTATAAACTTGAATGCTTATTAGATTTAGGCATATCAGGTGATATTTGTGTAATGAGGGAGGGTGTGGCCTAAGGAGATCAACACCCTATATCCAGGTGTGCATAATTATTAGGCAGATTCTTTGCCTTAGGCAAAATGGACCAAAAAACTGACTCTGAAAAGTCAAAAATTGTAAAACATCTTTCAGAAGGGTGCAGCACTCTTAAGATTGCTAAGATATTGGGGTGTGACCACAGAACCACCAAACATTTTATTGGAAATAGTCAACAGGGTTGCAAGAAAAAAAGACACAAATTAACTCCCAAAGATTTGAGAAGAATCAGGCGTGAAAGCTACCAGGAACCCATTATCCTCCAGTGCTGTCATATTCCAGAACTGCATCCTACCTGGAGTGCCCAGAAGTACAAGGTGTTCAGTGCTCAGAGACATGGCCAAGGTAAGGAAGGCTGAAACCCGACCACCACTGAACAAGACACAGAAGTTAAAATGTCAAGACTGGGCCAAGAAATATCTGAAGACAGATTTTTCGAAGGTTTTATGGACTGATGAGATGAGAGTGAATGTTGACGGACAAGATGGATGGGCCCGTGGCTGGATCAATAACGGGTACAGAGCTCCACTTCAATTCAGGCGCCTGCAAAGTAGAGGTGGGGTACTGGTATGGGCTGGTATTATTAAAGATGAGCTAGTTGGACCTTATCAGGTTGAAGATGGACTCAAAATCAACTCCCAAACCTACTGGCAGTTTTTAGAAGACACTTTATTCAAGCATTGGTACAGGAAAAAGTCTGCATCTTTCAAGAAGATTGATATTTATGCAGGACAATGTGCCAACGCATGCATTGAAATACTCCACTGCATGGCTAGCCAGTAAAGTCCTTAAAGATGAAAGAGTGATGACATGGCCCCCTTTCTCACCTGACCTAAACCCTATTTGGAACAGTGTCTGGGAGTCTGTGGTTGCTGCTGCACAAAAAGTTGATCATCAACAGCTCAAGAAACAGACTGATTCCATGAATGGGAGGCCTATGACCCTTATTGAAAAGAAGGGTGGCTATATTGGTCCCTTTTTTTCTTTTTTTTTTTCTTTTTTTTTCTTTGCGCGCTATAAACAAAAAGAGACCGACAATTTTGGAAAAAAAAAACTATATTTTTTACTTTTTGCTATTAAACATATCCAGTAAAAAAGTTAAAAAAATAAAATTTTGTTATAAATTTAGGACAAAATGTATTCTGCTACGTCTTTGCTAAAAAAAAAAATCCCAATACTTTCCCAGTGACACCAATACAGTGATCAGTGCTAATAAAAAACACTAACACTGTACTAATGACACTGGGCAGGAAGGGGTTGACATGTCGGGCGATCAAAGGGTTAACTGTGTGCTGTTTTGCTATGTGGGCTGTGTGTGCTTTACACTGTAAGCACACAGCTTTGTATGGCTCTGCATGCAGTGTGCAGGAAGCTGACAGGGAAGAGATCTGTATTGTTTACATACAGGTCTCTCCCCCGTCAGCAATACTTGGAGATCCCCAGGTGCCAGCGGAGAATCACCGGTCGGGACCCAGTGATTGACAGCCAAAACTGCGAATGGTGGCATGGGTAGGGCGTGCGCCCCTTACTTACCCAGAACTGCAAAATCAGGTGTGTATATATACGTGATTTTGCGCACCCGTGCCGCGCTGTAGCAGCATTTCTGCTATAGGGCTGCACGGAAGTGGTTAACAGATGAAAATAAACAAGTGAGATGGGAAAATTTCCATCATTCATTTAGTTGCATAATAATTGTGCACACTAATAGTTGTCCAATAATTCTGCACACATAAATATTCTCCTAAGAAATCCAAAATATCACTTTTACTTAAATATTCAGATTTGAGGTTCATTAACATTTTGGATTGACTGAGAACACTGCTGCATTGTTCAATAGTGAGATTAAGTCTCAAAAATACAACTTGCCTTGTGCACACAGTGTAGTAGGACCAGCCCCTGTGGAGGGCCACATTTTCACAGCTCTTGCATCTAATATATGAGCTTTGATAACTAGGGACAGAGAGAATGGCAGTTATCTGACCACTTGGCCCTTCTTGCTGACTTTCATGGCTTTTCCTGCTTTTGGAGCCCTGCTGAGCTGGTTCAGCATTGCTATTTACTCTGTCAGCACAGTGAAAGCCGACCTTAGTAATCCATTGCTTTGATTCAGCATGGCTAATCTGTGTTGGGGTGAGAAAAGCCAAGCCACTTTTCAGCCAAGCCGCGAGGGGCGAGGATGAGTTTACACTTAAGCTTCAAAGGCAGAAAACCTTTTTCTGGATTGGTAATACAGTGTAAGTGTAGTGATGCGTATCAACCAGTCTGATCACCTGTCTACACCCATCTGAGCAATTAAAGATGACTGGATTCTCTGATTTACTGCACTTTGCATATTATTTATTTCAGGTACTTCTATAGCGTCGTCAATTTACGCAGCGCTTTACACATATATATTGTACATTCACATCAGTCCCTAACCCTCAAGGGGCGTACAATCTAAGGTCCCTAACTCACATTCATACATACACATACTAGGGACAATTTAGACAGGAGCCAATTAACCTACCAGCATGTCTTTGGAGTGTGGGAGGAAACCGGAATCCCTGGAGGAAACCCCTCGCAGGCACAGGTAGAACATGCAAGCTCCAGGCAGGTGGTGCCATGGTTGGGATTTGAACCAACGACCCTAGTACTGCCAGGCGGAAGTGCTAACCATTTAGCCACTGTGCTGCCCACCTCATTAACCACTTCCCGTCCGGCCCATGTATATAAACGGCTGGACGGGAGCAGTGCAGGGACGGTTAGCCGTTTATACACGTCCTCCCCACTTCCCTGTTTGTACGCGCTCCCTGGGAGTACGCAGCACCACAATCGTTGTATGGGACTTCTGTGTGAGGTCCCGATCATGTAATCACTGATTGGCCAATCAGTGATAACATGAATATTAGTAAGCAAGATGTCACTTCTGACATCACTGCTTACTATATGTGAAATTTGTGAATGATCACAGAGGTCACATGGTACCAAGCTATTCACAACAATGGCTGTAAGAATGCAGCCAGAGAGGAGAAATGATTGGGTGTAAAAGCAATCAGCGTAAAAAAGAAAAAAAAAATCACTTAGTCACAATATTGTGACACTGTACTGCTAGGGTAACAGTATGTTAAAAAAAAAACCATAAATAATAATATAAAAAAAATATTGAAAAATTATAATTTTTGGTTATAAACTAATTTTGGGATGAATATATATAGATATATATATAATATAATTATTATTATTATTTTTTTTTTTACTAAAAAGAGAACTGAATACATTTTGTCCAAGATTTATGAAGAAAGATTTTATTTATTTGCAAAATTTTATAAGAAAAACACTTTTTTTCCAAATTTTTAGACTTTTTCATTTATATAGCAAAAAACAAAAACCCCAGTGGTGAATACCACCAAAATAAAGTTTTATCTGTCTCAAAAAAATGCTAAAAAATTCATATGGGTACAGTGTTGAATGACCGCGCAATTGTCATTCAAAGTGTAATAGCACTGAAAGCTGAAAATTGGCCTGGACAGGAAGGGGGTGAAACTGTCCGGACTTGAAGTGGTTAAAGCTTAACTGGATATAAAATAGGTAAAGTTGATTCAGGGAATATCCAATTTGCCTCCTGGGGGATCAGGAAGGAATTTTTTTCCTAACAGGAGCAAATTGGATCATGCTCTGCTGGGTTTTTTTGCCTTCCTCTGGATCAATTCTGGGTATAGGATTATAACTTTTTTTTTTTTTTTTTATGGTTCAACTGGATGGACTTTTTGTCTTTTTTTTTTTTTTTTCAGCCAGACTAACTATGTAAGTCCTGTTAGATTTAAAGACAGAAATGACTGCAGCTCAGTATGTGTTCTATATTATTATATGGCTGATAGCAGTTTGTCACATTTAACTGGATTTGTTTTGTAATACTTAAGAAGATTCACAACTTCTGTAATGTTCAATGTCTTCAACATTACAGATTAACGAATCCTGTTAAATGTGACCAACTACTAACTATATCATGATCTAGATCAGTGTTTCTCAACCTTTTTTCAGTCGAGGCACCCTTTATATTTATGTTCAGTCTTGAGGTACCCCATTCTAAGATGTAAAAAAACTCTTCTAACAGTTTTATATTACGCAGCAACATCCACACATGTAGGACACCCAACGTTAGAGGTGATTTATTCTTCCAAAGCAAATACACTTGTGCACACTGGTACTGACTAGTATGCCAATGTTTCTCTTCTCCCTCAGCTAACTGAATTAATGTGACCCCAGTACAAAAAATGGCCACTGCCCCAGTCTATAACTGGCCTTCACAGCAAGGAGCACATGGAAGGACGACGCATGTCAAACAACAAAAGAGAAAAATTCCTGGCTCAACTTACCAGCCAGCTTGAAAACAAACCGAATTAGCCTGTCTAACATTATGTTAAAAACAGGGGTTTAGTTAGCACACATTTGCAGTTCCTAACTACAAATTTTGAAAGCCCCCATAGTAGAGGCTCATGTATTTAATGGATAGACCGAGGGCAGGTGAACCTGAGGGAGCCCACCCCTCCTTAAAGGTACAGGCGCGCACTGGACACTCAGCATATAGCACAATGGCAGCCAGGGTGTCTAGTGCACCCCCTCGACCAACAATTCAACAGTACAAAAAATGGCCACTGCCCCAGTCTATAACTGGCCTTCACAGCAAGGAGCACATGGAAGGGCGACGCATGTCAAACAATAAAAGAGAAAAATTCCCAGCTCTACTTACCAACCAGCCTGCAAACAAACCAAATTAGCCTAACCGCATGCTTTAAAAACAGGGGTTTAGTTAGCACACATTTTCAAATACATGCGTAAGATGCAGAGACTCTTCATGGCACCCCGATATTCTTTAGTTCCTAACTCTACAGCATTTGAGAGCTGCTATGAGACCCCAGAACTAACGGGCGGGGGAGGGTCAAACGAGGATGCTGTGCAGGCAGCTGACATCCTCCTTATCAACTAATGATGTCATTAGTTGTCAGGTCACCGGCACCTAGAAGGTTGTCATGGTGCACAATGAAAAAAGTGGCTTCGTGTAGCTAAAACGCTTGTTCGACCTGCTGGCTGGTATACAAATTTTGGGCAATTTTTAGACATTTTGCTGAGGCACCCCTGAAGAACCCTCAAGGCACCCCAGGGTGCCTGGTTGAAAAAGGCTGATCTAGATAAATGAAAACTTTCACAAACATACAGAATATCATTAAATTTATTTTTTCACACAAAAGTAATGCAAGTTCCTAAGTTTGACTTGATATTTGCTTCTTGCATTCCCCTGTGCAACAATACATAGCCACAGAGAGAGGGGAATTACTTCTAGGAGCCAATCGGGTGCGCTGCATACACGTGTGTACAATGAACATGCTGATAGGAAGTGAGAGCAGAGGGATGACCTCATCAGTTGGCTGATGCTTCTTTACAGTCGGCAAGCCATCGCTTTTCTTACCTATACGTGGTATCCTCCATCTTGCTCTGCTGTGTGGCAGTGCTGTGTAAATCTTAGAACTGGATGAACAGAAAAACCAAACCTTTTGATAATCCAGTATTCTGTATATTTCATGTGTATTTATTTACAAATGAAGTTTAGTTTTCAATACCTTCATAAAAGTGCAGTTGCAGCTGCTCCCTGTACTCTTATCTCCCAGAACAGAACAATCCAACATTTTTTTTTTTTTTTTAAATGTATGCATATAATCTGTTTTTGTTTTTTCCTCAGCTGAACTGCAGTTTGCCTTTGTGTGTTTCCTCCTGGGAAATGTATATGAAGGGTTTGAGCAGTGGAAGGGTTTGCTGGACCTTCTGTGTCGAGCAGAGACCTACTCCCTACAGCACCCAGATCTGTACAGTGAGCTTATCTCCGTCCTGTATCACCAGTTGTCCCAGGTGCCCACAGACTTCTTCATAGACATTGTGTCTCAGAACAACTTCCTGACCAGCACTTTGCAGGTAAATTCATTATGGTACACCTCTAGTGAAAGGCTGTCATTGCTGAAAAACCTCCTGAAATGTCAAATCTCTTGTAGTCTCTGTACTGAAATAGATTAAGCTTGCAATACCAATTCAGGGCTTTAACCTCCCTGGCGGTATTCCCGAGTGTAGCTCGGGGTAAAATGTCAGTACCAAAAGCGGTAACCCCGAGCTACACTCGGGCTTACCATGCGGCGCTGCATAGGGAGTCCCTGCAGCACTTACCTTGTCCTGCGCTCCCGCGATGTGTCCACTGCAGCGTCCCCGGCCATCTCTGGCTGATGCCGGCATCCGGCTTCTGTGTTCCATCCCTGTGACGTCGGGATGTACGGGCGGCGGGAAATTTGAAAATTTAAAAAAAAATTCATTTTTTTTCAAAACGAATTTTACATAGTAAAACATTGCTGTTTCAAACCATTTCACATACATTTTGTCCCGAGTGCTTTGTCCTCTTCTGTCTGCATTTTGATTGTTCTTTCTGCCTGGAAACTTAGAAAAGTCCATGGCGTCCAAAAAGCGTCCCTTTAGGTCAAAAGCGGGTTTAGATCAGCTAGAAAACAGCGATAGTAAATCAGATTCACTTGCAGAATTGAGTGATAATGATTTGTGGAGAAATTCGTCATCAGACACTGAAAACGATTTTGCGACTTTGCTCAGTGATGTGTGAACTTGGCGCTATATTTCAAATTTCAGTGTTTTCGGTTTGATTATATTATTGAATTAAATGTATTATTATTATATTATTATTTTTTATGATTATTTATTAAATTATAATTTATGATTTTGTGTTTCAAATTTTATCATCCCTGGGATGTTTACTAGACTCTTGTTCGGACAGATTTCAGTGAGTTATTCCTAAAAATTACAGCCTACAATAAAAAAAACTACATATTTCCATGCAAAATAATGGTACCGCTTTCAGCACCAAAAATCTGAAATAATCATACCGCTAGGGAGGTTAAAGTGAAACTGCCACCTTGTCCTTTCAGGGAGTGGTGACGGTGCCTTTGTAAATGTCTCTCGCTGCTTATTCTTCAATATGAAAACTCAGTACGTCTGTACAACTCATTACCCAGTATGACAATTTTGTTATGTGTTAACACTCATTATATAAGGTTCTTGCAAAATGAAATCACGCCAATACACCCCATCATGGCTAAAACTGCAGCTGATGTTTTTTGAGGAACTGTGCACTGATTTGCCCATTCAAATTGAATAGCGCATCAACACACATAATGTGTGCTTCTGCATTGCAATAGGGAAAAATAGTCCAAAAAAATCACCAGATTTTGATTTAGAGGCAACTGAATTTATATAGAAAGCTAACATTTTTCTTTAAAAGTGGTTGTAATCCTTAGACATGAAATATGAACAAAGCATATCCCTCTATAGTGTGTAGTTGTAATTAAAAGCTCTAAGTGTCATTTCAGTCTGCTGCTTTGTTCCTCTGCTACCCACATGAATCACGTCTGATAAGTTTTCCTGACACCAAGAGAAAACTGGTGACGGGAGGGACCTCTAGCAGCCTGACAGCCTCAGCTCTGTTGCTGAGTGGAGGGGGTGTCTCCCTTTTCTCCAATCAGCTGTCAGTGCTCTCCTCGCTGAGCTCTGCAGAGTGTTACTTCAGCGGTCCGTCTTCTTTTTTCTGAACTCTCAGACAAGCTTTATAAATTTTAGCTCTTTTATCGTATGTTGAGAAGACTGTAGATAAACAGGTAAAACATATGTAGTAGAATTCGTGTCATATCTGTGTATCACCTGAGGCCAGTCACTTCACTGGGAATGGTCTGACCACTGTGGAGGCTGTAATACACTGCTTGTGCTGCATACGGTAGGCTGTATCGTCTTCATTGCCAAGTCCTACAAAGCATTTTCTGATTGGCTCATCTACCTGCCTCTCATCTAGGCCAACCAGAGAACATCTTGTCTACATTGATAAAAATACAAGGCTGTTCCGGAATGGCTGAGATGCCTTAGGACCGATTTTTGTTTATTTCTGGGCACAGAAGGGAAGTGTGTTTGGGCTCAGCCAAGAAGACAGCATAGCTTACTGTATGCAGCACAAGATCCTGCGGTATATGATGGCTTACACAGCGGCCGGACTGTTCTCTAGCAGTAAGCATTCATTTGAACTAAACTGGCCCAATAAGACATTTTAAAGTGACAGAAAAGATGGTTTAACAATGTCATAGTATAGCATATAAGTCATTAGCTGCTGAACATAGAGTTTCTCTTTTGATGTAATGTGTACCTAATTGTTTTTCTTTCCAGGTTCTGTTCTCATTCTTGTGCTCTCAGTCTAAGAATAAAGACCTGAAGAAGAGAGCCATCCGATTCCGAGCCCATCTTACCAAGAAATTTCAGTGGGACTTTGAAGAGGAGCCTCTGGACTGTGCTCCAGTTGTTGTCCAGCTCCCCGAGGATTGGGAAAGTGAGAAAGGAGACCAAAACACAACCCTAGAAGGAAACAATGAGACCGCCCTCCCTTCATAGTCTGTAATACAGCAAACAAGACATCACACCACACTAATGATCGGTTGTACAGCAATATGTGGCTTCTGCTGCAATGTACAGATGGAGAGGCAGCATGCACAGAAACTGGTCAGAGCTGTAGACAGGGATCTTTGGCAGAGGTGTTTATTATGTGTCTCAGGGCTTCAGTTTGGGCCTGCAAAGTCTGCTGTTATGGTTCCTAGTCAGTGGCATTACTGTATATTGGGTAACACTTTTTTAGAGGTTGCTGGAAAATGGCACACCGACTTTTGATTTCAACTTATTTGATTAAGTTTTATTAAATGATATGTCTATTCTGTTCTTTATCTTGTGGCTTCACTATTGAATCCTATCTAAGCTCCTCTTAAAAGTATGAAAACACTGCACTCAAGACACACACACACCCAAGCTCTTCTCTTTAACATGTTAATATAATTTCAAGAGAATTCTAATATCTTTAAGGGATAAGTTCATCTTTGGGAACATGTTCCAACTGTTTTTAGGGTGGAACATGTTCCCACTCCTGCAGCTGCTGCTGCCTGTGACTGGGAAACTACAAGTACCGGCAGCCTTTGTGGCTGTTGGCTTGTAGTTCTCAATTAACTACTATGGTGCTGTTTTCAGCACTCTGGTAGTTCATTGTCTCTTCCCGTCAGCTAGTGTCTGCCTGTATGAGGTATGAGCAGACAGATACACTGACAAGTCTGCATTGAGTGCTGCATGGCCCCTGTGATCTGCTGATTGCGGATGCCGTGCTTTCCAGGCTCCAAGTAAAAAAAATAATAAATGCACATTTTATCTGCAAAAAGATGTGCATTTCCTATTGTTTTTTAAAAAAGGTGAACTTATCCTTTCAATATGCAGCTCATTAAAATAATATCTGTTGATCCTGCCAGGAAGGGCCTTGTTCAGCCACTTCCTGTTATAGCTTGACAAATATCTGTCTGTGTCTACGAAGGGCTCATGTACATAGGGCTTAATATGCCTGTAAAAGCGGCATTTTTAGGTCTTCTTTTTCTGCCTGTAAGTGCACCTCTATGTTAGCCTGTGTGTCAGACATGGGTGTTTACAGGCATATTAGAAGAGGCGCGTCAACGGGCAGAAAAAAAAACAAAAAAAAAAACACCGCATTTAGGAGAGGAGCTTTTGAGCAGACACGTCTCTAGCACTTGAGCGTTCATTTCAGTTACCAGAATAAATTTAATATTCTTGCCAATAAAATCCATTAATACTCAAACCAAGAAAATAGAAAGGAGCATGGAATAAGCAGTCCATATAGTCTCTATGAAATCCAATGGATGTGGAATCCAAGAGCGAAGGGAAGGGCAAGCAGTCTTAATAACAGGGCAAGCTGCAGTAGAGGGAAGCAGACTCTAATGAAGAAGGAGCACAGCGCCTCTGAATGTAGACTGTATGACAGCTTTAATAGTTAAAAGGTAAGTTAACATAAAAAGAAGGAAGGCGCCTCTAAGTGTAATATTGGCAATTTAATAATTCACAAATAGTAAAATACACTTACAAGATTAACATTTTAAAAGGCTCATGTGGTAGCCGATATTCCTGATATAAAGAATGGGGCGTCCAGCGGCAACGCGGTCCGTCAGACTCAGGAAGTCGGAGCAGAGATGGCTGTGTATCCAAAACAAGGCATGAAGCGCAACATCGGATGTGACGGGATGGGGGTGGTAACGTGTTTCGGAGCATGCGCAGTAAGCTCATTCATCAGACCCATAAGGTCCTTGGAGCTTACAATCTAAGAGGGAGGGGCTGGTGGTACAAAAGGTAATAACTGTGGGGGATGAACTGATAGGAGAAATAGAAGATGCCGTTATTAGCTGAAGGCAGGATAGGCTTCCCTGAAGAGAGAGGTTTTCAGAGATCGCCTAAAAGTGGGCAGCATAGGCGATAGTCGGATAGATTGGGGTAGAGCGTTCCAGAGGATGGGGTAGGCTCTGGAGAAGTCTTAGAGAATGGGAGGAGAAGACAAGTGATCTGGAGAGGACGGTTTGGGTGAAATTTAGAGACCAGATTGGTGATTTCATTTGGGGCAGAGTTACAAATGGCTTTATACGTTATTGTTAATGTTTGGAATTTTATTCGTCGGGAAATGGGAAGCCAGTGGAGGGATTGGCAGAGAGGGGTGGCAGATATGGAACAGTTAGTAAGGTGGATGAGTCTGGCAGCAACATTCATGATAGACTGAAGAGGGGATAGCCTGCGATGAGGTAGGTCAATGAGGAGGGAGTAACAATAGTCAAGGCGAGATATAACAAGGGAGTGAATAAGTTGCTTAGTGGTTTTAGAGGTTAGGAACGGGCGTATCTTGGAGATGTTGCGGAGGTGAAGTCTACATGATTTGGACAGTGATTGGATTTGGGGCTGAAAGGACAGGTGGGAGTCTAGGATTACACCTAGTACCCTGGCATGAGGGGAGGGATGATGGTTGTATTATTGATCTTGATGGAGAAGTCAGGGGAGGGGGCACGGGCTGGAGGGGATAGTATGAGCTCCGTTTTGGAAAGATTTAGTTTGAGGAAGTAGAGTGACATCCATGCCAATATGTTACATATGAAAGGGTGAGGTGAGGAGTAGAAAGATAATTTGTGTGTCATCAGCATAGAGATGGTACCTAAAGCCATGCGAGTTTATCAAGTGACCAAGGGAGGAGGTGTAGATGGAGAATAGAAGGGGTCCAAGGACAGAAACTTGAGGGACCCCTACAGAAAGGGAATGGAAAGGAGGAGCCAGAGTTACAGGTAACACTGAAGGAGCGCTGCGATAGGTAGGAGCAGAACCAGGAGAGAGCAGAGTCTTGAAAGCCAAGAGCCAAGGAGGGGATGGTCAACAGTATCAAATGCTGCAGAGAGGTCAAGCAGTAAGAGTATGGAGTAGTGGCCATTAGTTTTAGAAGGTAGTAAATCATTAGTGAGTTTTAGTAGGGCAGTTTCAGTGGAGTGTAGTGAATGAAAGCCAGACTGTAAAGGGTCAAGAAGGTTGTTGTCAGTGAGGTAGGAGCTCAGGCGATTGTAGACTAAGCATTCCAAGAGTCTAGATGGGTCTTAAGTTGCTCAGGTTAGTGGTGTCCAGCGAGGGCTTTGTAAGTATGGGAGTGATCTGTGTATGCTTTAGAGGGGTGGGGAAGGCACTGTTAGGTAGAGATTTTAGATGTGAGTGAGGGAGCATAGGAAAGAAGAAGAGGGTGACTGTAGTAGTTGTGAGGGGACAGGATCCAAGAGGCAGGTGGTGAGACGGGCTTCTGAGAAAACTTTAGTGACCTCTTCAATAGTAGCAACGTCAAAAGAGGAAAGTGTTGAGGGAGGTTTAGTACAAGGTATGCTAAGTGGGATAGATGTTTTTGAAATTGTTTGCAATCTCGTAAGAAGTGAGTGAGTTACTGGGTGGGGGTGGAGAAAGTAGAGAGTTAAAAGTAGGGATGAGACCACAAGGACTGGATGTCAAGGTATTAATAAGAGTGCCAAAGTAGGCTTGTTTGGCTGCATGAAGGGAGAAAATGTATGTTAAGAAAGCAATTTATATAGGGTGACATGGAAAGCCATTACCCATTTATTACAGACTTCATTCTCACAGGCGCTGTTGTCAGCACCGTTGAAACACAGTGGAACCTGGCTGTCACATTGCCCATGTCATTCTGCAGCCAAATATTAGTTTGGGTTAAACTAACCTTGTAAAGAATATCTGTAAATTGTACTGGAAAGAGATTGTAAAGAATGTAAAGTTATTTGTACATAATTGCTGTAAAAGCCAGGGCTAAAAAATTTTTTTTTTCTTTTAGGTAAATATGAAATAGTATATTAAATTGATGTGGTTTTGTATCCAGCCAGCAGGTGGCGCTCTGCTCTCCATATGGCCATCTATTTCAGTTCTGCTAAAAGAAATCTATTAGTGTCAGTCAAATGAGTCGGAGTGGTGAGGCATCCTTTATCATACAGCTTAGTACAAGGTTCCAATCGGACAAATCCTGGTTTCTGTTTTGCTCGTCAGCTAATCCATAGTGCTCTGGGAATTCTTTATCCGGTATAAAATGTTTATTTGCAAACCAGATGTGTAACTCCTTACAAATGTTGGTTTTGTTTTGGAAGAAAAACTGCGTCACAGACTTTTTTTTTTTCTTACCAAAGTAAGGCTGGCCATACATTATACAATTATCTGCAGATTTTCTGCCCAATTTCCTTTAGATTTACCTTCAACTATGTAGTGCAAGGGCCTGCCTAATTGGATACAACTGAAAGTGTTGTTTAGGTTTGTCCTCCTATTATATGGTTTTTGGTAAATCTAAACCAAAAATCTGCAGATAATTGTATAATGTATGGCCAGCCTTAGGCTACATTCACACTGGAAATTTAGGCCCATGCAAATTGCAGGTTCAGAATTCTGATTCCTGCTGCTGCTGTGAGCGACTAGGTGCAGCCACCATCTCTGATCTCTATAATGGCTGGTTTCCAGCAGCCGCAGCTATTCGCACAAAGTGTGTGCAGCAGTGATCATCGCAGGTAATTGCTGCCTCTGTGAACAGCCACGAATAGCTGCGGCCACAGGCAACCTTTTATAGTGAATGGGTCCAGTGGCTTCACCTAGCCACTCACAACTGGAGCAGGAGAAAGAAGATTCCTGCCGATGCAATTTGCATCGGTCTAAATTGCCTGTGTGAATGAAGCCTAAGGAAAGGCTAGCACACCTTTAGCTTTTCATTGCTATCTTTGTCCCAATTTCTCTGAGTTGTTGGTACCGGGACAGGAAGTTTGATACAACTCAAAAGGAGACAGAGCAGTAAATACTGACAGAATTTCTTACCCTTTCCACTCCAATCGAAAATTTAAAAAAATAAGATTTGGCTTTTGATACACTTATCTAAAATAAAATTCTCACATACACCGTATAGTCTTCTTTTTAGGTTAGTGCTCCTACCAGAACATTTTCTTACCAAAATTTGTATAGACGACATTATATTTAATAAAAAGATTATAATCAAAGCATGGAGTGACCGTCTTTCTGCCAGAAAATATACTACATTTCTGCTCCAGAAATTCTTAATCCGTTCTGAATATAGTCTGAATAACAAAAAACATGGTTTTTCTTTTCCGATTCACCAGAGGGCGCCGGTGTGCCTAGAAAGCAAAAGACGTTTTCATGACCTGTATAACGGAGCGGAAACATATTTGCCCTATTTACAAAATAAAGTGGCATCATGTAACCCGTTGTGTATTTAGGCCCCATTGCGCTTTTACAATTGAAAAAGGATCAACAATAAAAAGACGGGCAGTTTTGAAATGCAGTACGGTTAAAAAGTGTGCTTAGAGGGCAGTGATCACTGCGCTTCGTGATAAAAGCACCCAGTAAGCTGCAGTTTTTAAGCAGACGCTAGCAATATTTTATTATGATCAGCTGTATTTCATATGCTTTTTATCAACTTAAAGAAAATAAAGAATGGAAAACTAGACTGTACATGCCCAACTATTTCCTTTATATGGCTATACCAGTACATAAAATAAATAACAATGCATAAAATGATAGTACTTTCTTGCATATACATGGTCAACATTTTGTGGGCACATAACCACAACTGTATGAACTTGCTGGATACATTCCAAAACCATTAGGCTGCTTTCACACTGAGTTTTTCAAGCGATTTTGCGTTAAAAAAAGCGCCTGAAAAGCTCAAGAAAACTGCTTCCCTGTGTATGTGAATGCATATCTATGTATGTTTTCACACTGAGGCATTGCGCTTGCAGAGCAGTGTGAAAATGCATGCAGCATCTTTGGGGTATGTTTGGGGAGTTAACAAAAAAAAAAAAGCCTCTTCCCATTGAAATCAATGGAAAACGCATGAATAGCACCTTAAAAACGCCTCTGAAAAGCGGTTTTGGTGCAGTTTTTACATCACATGTCCTTTAACCACTTCCCGTCTGGCCTATGTATATAAACGGCCGGTCGGGGGCAGTGCGGTTGCCATTCATAAACAGCGCCAGCCATTTTGGACTGTGCGCACTCACTGGGAGCGCGTGGCACCATGATCCTACAGCGGAACACCGATCACTGTACGGGACCTCAGTGTGAGGTCCTGATCATGTGATCACTGATTGGCCAATCAGTGATCACATGAATAGTAGTAAGCAAGATGTCACATCATTGCTTACTACGTGTGAAGTCTGTGAATGATCACAGAGATCACATGGTACAAGGCTATTCACAACAGCCTTGTACCATGTGACAAGCTGTGACCAATCACAGCTCACACAGTATTTCACAATGACTGCAAGAATGCAGCCAGGGAGAAGGAGAAATGATTGCTTTTACAGACTTTATGGGTGTAAAAGCAATCCGTGTAAGAAAAAAAAAAAACTTAATCACCCCCCCACAAGTAGTACAGTGTCTCTATGGTGACACTGTACTGCTAGGGTGACAGTATGTTAAAAAAAAAACTTAAAAAATAAAATAAAAATGTAAAAACAATTTTTTTAAAAATTATAATTTTTGGTTATCAACTAATTTGGGTTTTTTTTTACTAAAAAGATAACTGAATAAATTTTGCTAAAAAATTCATATGGGTACAGTGTTGCATGACCGCACAATTGCCATTCAAAGTGTGATAGCGCTGAAAGCTGAAAATTGGCCTGGACAGGAAGGAGGTAAAAGTGTCCGGACATGAAGTGGTTAAAAAACGCCCAGAAAGCGCAGCAAAAGCATGGTAAAAACGTCTATGCGTTTTTGCAGAAGATCAGTGTGAAGGTAGCCTAAGTATTATAGAGTTGGCCTACTCCTTGTAGGAGTTTAACTGCCTTCACTGTGAAGGTTTTCCAAAAGATTTTGGAGTGCTTTTGTAGAAATGTGTGCCCTTTCCAGCCAGAAGAGCTTTGTCCGGTAGTGATGATTGGACGTGCTTGCTGGACATCCTATTCCATGCCCCCCTCCTGTCCTTATTCTTTGTAGTTATTACAGTCTCCATTCTTCTGGCAGGGATTTCCACAAGATTTTAGAGGTAGTCTATGGCAATTTATACTAATTTAGCCAAAAAGAGCATTTGTGATTGTGTTGGACGAGAAGACCTGGCTCTTAATTCTTCAATTCATCCCAAAGGTGTTCAGTTTGGTTGCGGTCTGGGTTCTGCGCTCTACCTATCTTGGAAGTGTTATGTCTGGATGTGATGCAGGTATGGAGAAAGATGTCCAGTGATGGATTGGCAACGCAGCAGGCATGATCCAGTTTTTACATCAAATCTGATCTATACCTTCTCTCGCTACAACTGATGTGCCTGTACACTATGATTGTTATTTCCACTGTCTTATACGCAAACAAAACTTGGAAGATCACTCAAACCCTGGACCCATCTCACCAGAAGGGCCTACAGAAAATTCTGAGCATCACCTACAGTGACTGTATCACAAACAAGGAAATTTTGAAACATTGATATGCAGAAGCTAGAATATATTGTCACCGATCAGAGGCTATAGACCAGCTGGACATATCCTGCACCTACCCAATCAACCATACCCAAAATGGTTTTGGTGCAGTTTTTACATCACGTGTCCTTTAACCACTTCCCGTCTGGCCCATGTATATAAACGGCCGGTCGGGGGCAGTGCGGTTGCCATTCATAAACAGCGCCAGCCATTTTGGACTGTGCGCACTCACTGGGAGCGCGTGGCACCATGATCCTACAGCGGAACACCGATCACTGTACGGGACCTCAGTGTGAGGTCCTGATCATGTGATCACTGATTGGCCAATCAGTGATCACATGAATAGTAGTAAGCATTGATATGCAGAAGCTAGAATATATTGTCACCGATCAGAGGCTATAGACTAGCTGGACATATCCTGCACCTACCCAATCAACCATACCCAAAATGAGATGTGCTGGACACCATCACCTAGATCAGTGACCTCCAAACTGCTGCCCGTGAGCCAAATGCAGCCCTTTGCTTGCCTTTATCCAGCCCTTGGGGCACTGTGCCTTCCAGTGACACCAACAATGGGGCAATTTTCAGTCCACTGACACCAATGATGTGGCACTATTTCCTCCACTGATTATAATATAGTGCAGTGCTAAAATATATATGGACCACTGAGAACAATAAAATATAATAAGTGTATAAAATAGTTTGCATAGTAACTGGTGTCATAAAACTTGAATCCTGTATTCAACTGGAACTTGGTGCTTGTGCAGTCAAAAATGAGAAGAATGCGCACTCACCAGAGCGCATAATAAAATGCGCATTTGTATGTAAATATCCTGATGTCACTGAAGGTCATACAGGTCTGGACAGGAATGGAGTAGAATCCCTCACTGAATGTGCCTAGGTCCGATAGCATCTGAGGAAGCCAAAAGAGAGGGGTAGCTGGCTTCTACTCAGGGGAGCACATTCTCCCAAAAGGATTTTGGCTTCCTCAGATGCTACAGGACCCAGGCACATTCAGTGAGGGATTCTACTCCATTCCTGTCCAGACCTGGATGACCTTCAGTGACATCAGGATATTTACATACAAATGCGCATTTTATTATGCGCTCTGGTGAGTGCGCATTCTTCTCATTTTTGACTGCACAAGCACCAAGTTCCAGTTGAATACAGGATTCACGTTTATGACACCAGTTACTATACAAACTATTTTATACAGTTATTATATTTTATTGTTCTCAGTGGTCCATATATATTTTAGCTCTGCGCTATATTATAATCTGTCTGCTTGAGGGTTTATTGGTTACCTGAGTGCTTAGCAGCTTTTAGTGCGCTCGCAATTATATATTATTTGTTTAACTATTTCCTCCACTGCCACCAACAGTGCGGAACCATTCTTCTTACTGACATCAACAGTGTGGAACAAATCCTCTCACTGACACCAACAATGGGGCAATTTTCTTTCCACTGACACCAGTGATGGGGAACAATTCCTCCCACTGACTCCAGCAATGGGGACCATTCCTCCCACTAATATAAACAATTACACACTCCAATTATTACCAGTGATGGGGTACTATTCCTCCCACTAATAGCAATGATGGGGTTCTATTTCTCTTTCTATTGACTATGGGCACTTTGTGATTTTTTTACTCTTACTGATGCTGGGTAATTTTCTACTGCAACTGGCCACTCTGCCTCCCTAAGTTTGAAGGACAATCAACCGGCCGTTTGTTTAGAAAGTTTGGAGACCCCTGACCTAGATGAAAGCAGAAACAAGAAAGACCACCGGCAATCTGATGGTAAACCATAAAAACAGGCCTGAAGCCAGATCCCTGTACGTAAGGTTGCTTCTGTGATGGATACCTGCCCTATACCATCCCCTATAGCAGGAATCGCTAAATGGCGGACCACGGTCCGGATCCGGACCCAGAAACATTCCTTTCCGGACCACAGCCTCACCAAATAGTTGCCTGAATATCCTCTTGCCGCCATCTCTCCTGCCTGCCGCAGCCTCTGTTATCCTCAAGGAAGGGCTCATCAGTTGAGGCGCAGCAGGTCTGTCCCTTCCATAACATTGCAGCATTCCCCCCGCCCCCCACACTGTCCTATCTTACTCACTCCGAGAAGCACGGCAGGTCTGGGCATAGGACAGGACTTTTCATGTTAGGAAGCGAATGATTGGTTGCAGCTGATTGGTTGCTAGGCAGCGGGGGCAGTCCAAGCAATTATTTACCCACCTTTAACATGAAAAGTCCCACCCTATGTCCAGACCTGCCGTGCTTTCTGTCTTGTCTGAATAAGGCTGGACAGTGGGGGGGGGGGGGACAGGTGGAAGAGGGGAGTGCTGTGATATTATGAAAGGGACAGGAATCTGTAAAATGCAGGGAGGACTGTGATGGGGCGATCTGTGATGAGGGGGGGGGGGTCTTTGATGGGGTCTCTGTGATTGGAAGGGATCGGTGATGAGGGGGGTCTGTAATGAGGGGAGATCTGTGATGATGGGGATCTGTGATGAAAGTGGTCTGTAATGAGAGGGGATCTATGATGAGGGGGGTCTGTGATGAGAGAGGTCTGTGATGGGGGGGTCTGTGATGAGAGGGGTCTGTAATGAGGGGGGATCTATGATGAGGGGGGGTCTGTAATGAGAGGGGTCTGTGATGGGGGGGTCTGTGATGAGAGGGGTCTGTGATGGGGGGGTCTGTGATGAGAGGGGTCTGTAATGAGGGGGGATCTATGATGAGGGGGGTCTGTAATGAGAGGGGTCTGTGATGGGGGTCTGTAATAAGAGGGGCTCTGTGATGAGGGGAGCCTATGATGAGAGGGTCTGTGATGGACGGTCTGTGATGGAGCAGTCGGTTATTGGGGGGGGGGGGGTCTGTGATGGGTCGGTGTGTGATATAAAAGTGGGGGAATGAGGGTGGGAGGCGGAACTGTGATGTGCACGGTAAACTGTGATGTGAAGGATCTAAGTCATAGCACCGACATGACACTCGGACCTCCGCTGGAAGAGAATTTTCCTGACCGGACCAGTACCCTAACTCAGTACCCCTGCCCTATATGATCAGGACTTTGGCTCATGACACTGTTTGTTGTTTTGGGAAATTGCTCTAAACTCTGAGGGATATGTTCCTTGCCTATAACCAGCCTGCCTTCTTGGGCCTCCAATAAGCAGATCTGAATATACATCTCCTATTGCTGATATGGCCTAACAAAATATATCTTCAGTGTTCTTCCTTGTTCTACTGTAACATTTATTGTGGCCCTCGGGCCGTCATGTATTTGTTTTCTTTCAAAAAAGTATTTGTGGAATTAAAAATAGACCTGAAAGCCATCAAGATCCCATGAGACGAGGTTGAATCGGCCACAACTGACAGAGGTCGATGGAAGACACTTGCTGCCCAATGTGCCAAATTGGGTGGGAAGAAGTCTAATTTTAGGTAGGTCTCTGTGCAGGCCACTTGAGTTCCTCTACACCAGATTCATCATGCCATGTCTTTATGGAGCCGGCTGTATGCACAAGGGCTTAGTCATGCTGGATATGGACTTCCCCAAACTGTTGATGTGAGGCCGAAAGAGCACAATTGTCAGAATGTCTTAGTATGCTCCAACATTAACACTACCCGTCACTAGACACCTAAACTCAATCATTTGTAGGGGTGTATATATGCTTTTGGCTATATAGTGGGCTATATAGTGGGTCAGCTGTATTTGGCCATACGGTATAGGAAAGCTGCTTGCCAGTAACACATTTTTGCCTATTATAAAACATTCCAGACTGCCTTCCCAGATCAGTGTTCCTTGCTCTTCTAGTCATTAGTTCTAGGAGTAGTGATGCAGAATAGGCAGACTGTCTCTTTCAGCATTGGCGTGCATTGTGTGGCTATGGTGTCTGCTCTTGTTAGTGTGATGCAGAGATATCACTGGAGAAAGTAAATGACGTGGAGTTGCCACTCTAAGTCTCTGTTTTCGTCTCCCTCCTTGATTTCTCTCTTTTCACAGCAGCTTTTCAGGAGCACAGCAGCACAGACACATTTAGCCCCTTCTAGGGGCTGGGGGCATCTTTGACTTGTTCTATTTTTCATATTGTCAGTGATATGCTGCCTGTGTTGGTCATGACAGTACTGGTTAGGCACCATGCACACTGGCCAGGGCTCTCTTAATGCATGGGCAGTGCTCAGGGACCTCAGTTGCATGGGTGCCCCATGATATTCTTGCATTACATCATACTTGCCAACTGTCCCGGGTTTGCCGGCAGTCCCTGGATGGTTGTATCCTGGGCAGCATCTTGGAACCTGTACTGATCCTGATCCTCCCCATGCTGTGCCCTTCTGCCTCCCCCCCGTACTGTGCCTTTGTTGATTAGTCTTTGATTTACGGCATATTTTCTTGTTGTTTAAAATTAATTTTATTGAAACTACTAATCAGGGGCGGACTGACAATTCATGGGGCCCCTGAACAATAGGGGATCATGGGGCCCCTGTATCCTTGCCCACACTCAAAGCATACCCAAAAAAAGCCTACAAAAAGATAACGGGCATTTCATGGGGCCCCCTACTGACCCCGGGCCCTCGGGCAGTGCCCGAGTGCTTGAATGGTCAGTCCGTCTCTGCTACTAATAAATATACACTCACCGGTCACTTTATTAGGTGCAACTTGCTAGTGCCAAGAAAATATTCCCCACACCATTACACCACCACCACCAGTCTGAACTGTTTATACAAAGTAGGATGGATCCATGCTTTCATGTTGTTTATGCAAACCCGACCATCTGAATGACCAGTAAGCCCATTCTCTTCTGACCTCTGACATCAACAAGGCATTTTTGTCCACACAACTCCCGCTTACTGGATACTTTCTCTATTTTGGACCATCCCCTGTAAACCCTAGAGATGGTTGTGTGTGAAACTCCCAGTAGATCTGCAGTTTTTGAAATACTCAGACCAGCCCATCTGGCATCAAAAGCCATGCCATGTTCAAAGTCACTTAATTCCCTTTTCTTCCCCATTCTGATGCTCGGTTTGAACTTCAGCAAGTTGTCTTCACTACGTCTATGCTTAAATGCATTGAGTTGCTGCCGTGTGATTGGCTGATTAGCAATTTGTGTTACCAAGTAATTGAACAAGTATACCTAATAAAGTGGCCGGTGAGTGTATGTCTAATTCTATCAACTATTTACTACCTGCTAAAACTAATGGCCACTACTCCATACTCCATGTCCAATCGCTGGCAAAATCATGTAGGCTCCACCTCCGCAACATCCGTTCGTTCCTAACCCCAGACACTACTAAACAACTCGTTCACTCCCTCATTATCTCACGGCTCGACTACTGCAACTCCCTTCTCACCAGCCTACCTCATCACAGACTATCCCCGCTTTAGTCTATCCTGAACCCTGCGGCCAGACTCATCCATCTTACCAACCGCTCCGCATCTGCCACCCCCCTCTGTCATTCCCTCCACTGGCTTCTGATTGCCCAACGCATAAAATTCAAACTACTAACACTGACGTACAAAGCCATTCATAACACTGCCCCAAACTACCTCACCGACCTTATACCCAAATACCACCCAACACGTACTCTTCACTCCTCCCAAGACCTCCTACTCTCTAGCTCCCTGGTCTCCTCCTCCCATGCCCGACTCCAGGACTTCTCCAGGTCTTCCCCCATCCTCTGGAACTCATTACCCCAATCCATCAGACTGTCACCTACCCTCCTCACCTTTAGGCACACCCTGAAAACCCATCTCTTCAGGGAAGCCTACCCGCCCTCACCTAACTGCCGATCTCCTCCACTCCTCCTACCATTCCATCCCCCACAGCCATTTCCTCCTGTACCACTATCCCCTCCCTCCTAGATTGTAAGCTCCAAGGAGCAGGGCCCTCGAACCCCTCATATATTGTATTGTTACTGTATTGTCTCATGTACTGTCCCCCACTATAATGTATAATAATAATAATATTAATAATACTTGACCTCTCTGCGGCTTTTGATACTGCTGACCATCCCCTAATAAAGTGACCGGTGAGTGTATGTCTAATTCTATCAACTATTTATACTTTAATTCTTGAGAATGGGTGTGGAAATTGCTGCAAGCTTGGTAGGGGCCCCAGAGCAATACTTTGCTCAGGGCCCCACATTGCTATTAAGAAGGCCCTGACACTAGGTGTTTAGCCCCGGTGCATGAGACACCAGCAATTAGGTGCAGGCAGAAGGCACAGTCCTGCTGCCAACAGTCTACAAAACTCTATGAGAGTGCAGCTAACGTTTCGGACAGTATGCACCCAGGGGTGAATGCCTGGAATTTCCTCTGGCCCCACCCTAAACAGTAGACGATTTTGGTGCCCCATTCAGCCCCAACACCTGGCAGCCACTCATAGACATTCACAGGCTGCCAGCAGTGTGGTTGGACAGTGTGCCGTGTCTTCTACCCGCACCTAAACACCAGAATCTCATGCATCGGGGCTAAATGCCCAGTGTCCATAAGGGCCTTAGATCAGCATTTTTCTGCCTTTTTTAAGCACCCTTTAAAGGCATGCAAAACCTCAAGATGAATAATTTGTTTTTCCAGAAAAAATTGGGCCTTCATTTGGTGATAAGGCTGCTTTTACACTGATCCGTTTTTTATTCACTTTTGCATTTAAGAAAAATGTATGACCAAGTAATCCTCTGGAACTCTTCACACTGATTCATGGTGCATCCGCTGTGTTTAGTAAAATCCCGTTTGCTGCATTTGTGGTGCAGATTTTGTGCTGTAAAAAATGGCACCAAAAACGCGCCTCCCCATTGAAAAGCATTGAAAACGCAGCAAAAATGCATAAAAAATGCCCTGTGAAATAGGCTCCACAAATGCAGTGAAAATGCATCAATAACGCAATAAAAACACAGCAAAATTGCAGATGTGTTTTTACCGCGTTTTTGCTATTGGGCAGTGTGAACATAGCCTTAATGTTAATAAATATTGCCTGAATTTTTTGTTATTATTACCTGGCCTAAAATAGTAACAAAAATATATATTTTTTTAAAGGTTAGGTGTATCATTATATTCGAATACCACCAAAAAAAACCAAATAAATTCTCTGATTTCTGACATGCCTGTGAATATACCACATATGCATTATTTGTTGTTTGTGCCGTCAATAGGGCTCAGAAACAATATTGCGCATTTTGCTCTTTTTTTAACACTTGCACTGACACTAGAAAAAACAAACACATTTTTTTTCTCCCTAAACCACACTGACACCAAGGACACATATGTACACATGTGGCCTGGGGGTGGTAAAATGGCAAGTTAGGCTGTAGTTTTACCAGCCCCTCTTAGGCCTCCAATAAGCGAACCTGAATGTACATCTCCTTGTACGCATGCCATGGAAAAAATGATACCCTCTTTTATGACTGGTAGGTGTCACGGGCGCAAGATCGCCGTCACCAACATGCGACAATCTCACGACCGTTGCCACCAATATGTCACGATCGCGGCATCAGACCCCAGACCTTCTCACCAAATTTGTGACCGAAGGACCGGCCGATCCAGACCGCGATGTGACGTGCATAACAATGACACACCCAGCTGCATCCTACACAGCGGTTTTCCAGCTAATGGATTTCAATCTGTGCCTGCAGCCTGGATGCGCTTGTTACTGGGTCAAGTTAATTACACAACTGACCCTTACACTGCCACCACCCCTTTTTATACAGAGAAAGGGGAAACTCTCTTTATCAAATATACACTGTAATGGTCGAAAAGTTGTTTGTCCAATACGGTCACCGCAGGCCGATTGGGCAGAGGATTAAACAAACACAGTAGCATCTCTTTAGAATCAGGAATTCGTAAATTGCAATTAAGCACTTTAGAAACAGTTTAACACTTTCAGAAAGAAAGATTTATTACTAAAAGAGTCAAACAGGTGCAATAAAATATATACAGAAAAAGATGTAACTAAGACATATATATATATACACACAAAGAACCATAGCACAGCAGAGAGATAATAGGAAGGAAGTTACAGGGATAAGTTACTTGCCATTTAAGCCTTTGATGTAAGCAGATCCAAGTTGCAGAGCAGAATGGTGCTTTGATCTCCCGCTGTTACGATGGAAAAAATGGGAGAAGTCTTCAACTTAACTTTTTAGGCCTGCTAGCCTGTGTTTTAAAGTCCCCCAGCAGGGGGGTGGCTCTGAGTAACTGACCAACTCTGTTTAGGGAGGGATCGTCGGGCGGACTCTGAATTAGAACCAACATCTGTCATAATCCATGATATGAAACACAGGGGACAAACTGACTTGAGGAATGTTCATTTAATTCTGTCACCTATGCTGCTAGGTTTTATGAGGTTACAATCTCTTTCAGTTCCTGGGAAAAGCTGCCTTATCTGGGTTACGAAGTGAGAAATTACACAGGTCCTTGGGCAGCTAGTCTCTGTCTCTCCTGGGGGGCTTTGTAGCCTTGGGCCCCCTGCTGCTCTACCTGCCAGTGACACTTTTAACACACACACATCTGTCACTGTGCCTCTCAGGAAGGGATGGGGAAGGAGAATGAGAAATGAGAGACACAATATATACTCCATACCAAGATGGAGGTGCCTACAAAATGGTTGAACTGCGTATTACACTGTGTTTTGCGCAGTTTTTGCAACAGCAGGGTATACCACCACAGAAGGTGACCCATTCAGGTGAACGGGGACACGCCACAACTACCCTACAGGATTTTCAGGTTTAAAACAGGCAGTAAAGAGGTGATATTTCACCTCCCAGACACCTGTCAACTGCCCTCTGAAAAGTGGTCCACCATGGTTCGCTTTTTAGAGGGGTGGCAAGGGCTGCCACCAGTCCAAGCAAGCTTTTACACTAACCCAGATCAAGCCCTGATATGTTTTATCCTGAATTTTTTCAACTGACCTTTTTTGTGGGCAACAAAATAAAAAAGATACATCTATCGATTTCACCTCACAAAGGAAAAACAGGGGCAGGTTCAAGTGATCACGTGATTGAAAGCCAGCCTTACCAGCGACCTATCCTTAGGAGCTGTCAGTGACAGCTCAGTCTCTGTGCTGTGGCTGCTTTTTTTTTTTTGCACAGAGTAGAGGTGGATCAGAACACCTGTAAAGTTTTATTGCTGTCTGTGCCCCCCTTAGAGAGAGTCACCCTCTCTATTTATCCTGTTTGCTATTATCAATGAAAGTGAAAGTAAAAGAAACCCCAGATTTTGGGTTGTCCCCAGAAAAGTAATACAAGTGAATTTTTCCAATGGTGACAACTAGTTTGGTTGGCCTGGGGGTCCGCAAGGAATTCCCTTAATTTGCATGGATTTCCTCTCTCTTCCTGGTTTAGCTATGAGACAGGAAGTGAAGGGAAATCTCCCCAATGGGACACAGAAAAAATTGAAAGGGGTTATAACCCTCCCTTACTCTATCCAAAATAAAAAAAAAAATGTTTGCCTATAGTTCTACTTTAAAGACAGTGCTTCTGATGATGCAGAAGGCACCCCAGGATGTCTTGGCACACCCGTTGAGAAAGCCTGGATTTAGAGAATAGGAAGAAGAATCTAGTGCATAGTTATGTACTCATGACAGGTCCTCCTTAACCCAGAATGCTGATTGTCCTAGATTCTAAGTCTTCTGATCCATTTAGGTAAATGTAATTAGAAGGACATCCAGTAGGGAGCAAAATGTTACCATTATGGACCTGTCCATCATAGCGCACTGGTGTCCCAGATATAAAATAATCACAGTAGCCGTATGCTGACGTATCTATGTGTATCACAGCTTCTCCCATGTAATAAAGTGTGGCTCTGTTTTATTCATTCAGGGTAACTCCCCATTATCTATTTGTCTTTCTATCTTCTATCACTCTGTCTATTTATCCATCCATCCTCATCTATCCATCCCTTATGCTCTCTCTCTTGCTCTACTATCTGTCTATCTCCTACCTGTCTATTTACTTATCTGTTTATCCTGTCCATCCATCCCCCTCTCTCTCACTCTACTATCCATCCATCCATCTCCTATGAATCTGCCTGTCTATTTACCTATCCATTCTTCTCTCTCATTCTATTCTCTCTCTCTCTCTCTCTCTCTCTCTCTCTCTCTCTCTCTCTCTCTCTCTCTCTCTCTCTCTCTCTCCCTCTCATTCTCTCTCATAGTTACATAGTCTGGCTGAAAAAAAGACAAAAGTCCATCCAGTTTGACTATTAAAAAAAAAAAGAAAAGTTATAATCCTACACTCACAGTTGATCCAGAGGAAGGTCAAAAACCCAGCAAAGCATGATCCAATTTACTCCTCCAGGGAACACAAATTCCTTCCTGATCTCCAGAGAGGCAATCTATCCATCCATCCATCCATCCATCCATCTATCTATCTATCTATCTATCTATCTATCTATCTATCTATCTATCATTTTGTAAAACGCTGTGCAAACTGTTGGCACTATGTAAATCCTGTATAATAATAATAATAATCTATTTCTCTCTCTCTCTTGCTCTATTATCTGTCTATCTATCTATAAAAATGTGGCAAGTTTATCCTGATTATATCCTTCCTTTTAAATTATACATAATATACTATATTTTATGGCTGTCCTGTTGCCCTTAGGAAGATGTCCCATCGGACGAAAAATATGTACTGCAGAGTTTAGCAGTGACGTCATCCCGCCCGCCTGGAGAGTTGGTGGTGCTTTGCGATATGCTTTTCATACTATCTGTTTTATGAGTACCCACTTGGTTTATTGAACTGTACTTCAATATAGGATTTCCTTGCTCTTTTCTTGGTATTTGTTTTTTGCTGCTGAGACCAGTATATGAGAAGCGATCCAGTGACCACTTTTGGGGCCATTCATGAGAGAGTGAGGCTTGCTGAGGTGTGAGAGGAGGAATGCTGGAGCCATCCATCCATGCGGGATTTGTCATTATATTTAAATGCTGATTTAGACCAGTTGTGGGGTCTGAGGATTTGGTAAGCGGCATTATAATCACTTGGTGGTTGGTGCACAGCTGCTGCATGAAGATTTTGCACATTTTTGGTGGACTTTTATAGGACTTTATTTTTTGATTTTTCTTTTCTACACTGTAGATTGGATTGGAAGTTATCCTGACAGTGCAACACAATTTTTTTTGGTTATTATGTTTTATTAAGTTAGACAATTTGTCTGGAAATCACTGAGACCCCCTTAGGGGGTATTGTCAATAGATGCCTACACTATAGGGGTACTTGGTATAAGGGGGTACATGCTGTAATAAAGTTGAGAAATACTGATGTAATATGTCCACCCAGCTCTCCGGCTCGGTCTCATCTAATTTTAATATGTCAATCTGTCTAATCTAATTTTAAACAGGCTATCTGTCTTCAAGGCTTAACCAACAAGCATTATGTTTCTCTTGGGAGAGTTTGAAATTGGCAAGTGAAAATCCCTTTAGAAGAGGCTGTCTCTACAATGACATGCAGTATACTGAAACTGTATTCCAGACAGTGCTCTGTGCTGAAAACTCGCTTCTGGTTTGACACATGTAAATGAATCCCAAAGTATAACATTGCCATTCTGATGGGTTGGATTACAAATGGCAGGGCAGTGAAAAATCCCAATCAGTTTAGTATTTATTACAGTATATCCAAAGGCAAAACCTTTTTTCAGTTTTGAATTTTTGTAGGGAATAGTTGAAAACTGCTGTAAGGTTTTTTTTCTGGTCTGTGTGCTGTTGGGAAGATTTTGCTTCATTTCCTGTCTCCAGACAAAACAGGAATCAAGAGGAAAACTCTTCAGTGGAAGGCAATATCCCCCAGGCAGGTGTTCCCTATGGAATATTTCAGAGCTCTGAAGAAGGGAGTACATCTCCCGAAACGCATTAGCCTACCTCAGTAAGGGTCTACCGTCACCACTGACTCTAAATCTCTGTTTGGTTTGTGAGTATGCATTTTTATGCTTTAAAATAAACTCGTGTTTCACCACGGTAATGCACGAAGAGAGTGTGCCCTGTTTTGCTTTTCTTTACCAGTACCAAGATTTCCCGATCTTCTAAGGGCTGCACCTCAATGAATGACAGTTACAGTACCTCTAGTCAACATGAAGATTTTAGCGCTGGTTTCGTTTGTTTTTTTTTTTTGTTTTTTTTTAGAAAAGCAGAACTTTCCTTTAGAGGTGAACTTCCGCCTAAAGTTGACAGTACCTTGATTCCTATTTGATGGGTTTCAGAGAGAACAGGATATGGGGGAAATATCCAAAAATGAATACAAGGTCAACATAAAAAAATGCTTTCACTGCTATATCTAAAACTGAAGAGTCTTTTTGACGTTGGGCTTCTACAGAATATCCCTAGATTATTTCTTTTTCCACAGCCACCATTTAGAAATAATACTTCACCTGGAACATGACAGCTTGACTGTGACAGTTGGAATCTGATTGCTGGAAATGAGAAAAGTAAACAGTTCTTTGTTCTTGGTGACACTAACACATTTGGGCAGCACAGTGGCTAAATGGTTAACACTTCCGCCTGGCAGTACTCGGGTCGTTGGTTCAAATCCTGACCATGGCACCTCCTGCCTGGAGTTTGCATGTTCTCCCTGTGCCTGCGTGGGTTTCCTCCGGGTACTCCGGTTTCCTCCCACACTCCAAAAGAGATGCTGGTAGGTTAATTGGATCCTGTCTAAATTGGCCCTAGTATATGAATGTAAGTTAGGGACCTTAGATTGTACGCTCCTTGAGGGTTAGGGACTGATGTGAATGTACAATATATATGTAAAGTGCTGCGTAAATTGACGGCGCTATATAAGTACCTGAAATAAATAATAATAAATAAATGTATATGCCCTTCCCAATGCCAATACTGGGGGTACAGTAAATGTGATCAGGAAAGCAAATAGTCAGGGGTGCATTACTAGAGGGATCACCAACAGGAGGAAGGAGTCCCTAATTCTATTCTATAGTGCTTCGCCTAGACACCATGTCGAATACTGATAGATTTTCACTCGCTTCCTGTCTGGTGAAACCATTGTCACCTGCACAGATAAAGTGGGACATCTAATGGAGACACAGATACTGCAGTAGTAAAAGGTGACAAGGGATTTTATCCTTCCCTGCTCTGTTCAAAATGAAAAAAAAACTGACTGAGTTTACACTTTTATCTTTTGAGTGGAGTCGGTAGTGGAGCTAGCCATGGCTCCTCTGGTTTGCACAGGGTTTATGAACATGCTTAGGGTAAGTGGGACGCAGAAGGATAATCTCATCACTGGAACTCCCTCCTCACTGGCCTACCTCTACACAGGCTATCCCTCCTTCAGTCTATCATGAAGGCTGCTGCCAGACTCATCCACCTTACTAATGGCTCAGAGACTGCCACCCCTCTCTGCCAATCCCTCTACTATTTTCTGCTCACCCAACAAAGAAAATTCAAAATACTAAGAACATATAAAGCCATCAACAGCTCTACCCTGGGCTCCTTAACCAACCTCATTACAAAATGTCACCTGAACCACCCTCTCCACTCCTCCCAAGGCCTTCTCACCTCTAGCTCCCTCAACACCTTCTCCCATGCTCACCTCCAGAACTTCCCTAGAGCCTCCCTATCCTCTGAAACTTACTACCCCAACCTCTTCTGCTATCTCTTTCTCCCTTCAGGCAATCCTTGATAACGACATATCTCTTCAGGGAAGCCTACCCCGCCTCAACCTAGTGACTGAACTTTTAACATTAACTCATCCCAACACAGTTAAAAGGGAGGGGCAAAATAGCCCCATAACTTGCCCCTCCATTTTAGATAGTAAGCTCTCAGGAACAGGGTGCTCCTAACCTTCCTGTACTGAATTGTATTGTAACTGTTTTGTCTCTGTTTTCCCCTGCAGGAACAAATTGGATCGTGCATTGCTGGGTTTTTTACCTTCTTCTGGATCAGCTGTGGGTATAGGATTATAACTTTTTTTTTTAATGGTTGAACTGGATGGACATTTGAATTTTTCAGCCAGACTAACTATGTAACTATGTCTCACTTTATATCATAAAGCGCTGCACAAAACAGCTATCGCTATAAAAGTCCCATATGATAGGGTGACTTGATGTTCCTGGCTCATCAGTTTTCTTTTCGTTGGCTTTTTTCATTCTGTGTTCACCTGGTGATCTGGCCAGCAACATACCTCCTGTATTAGTGAGACACAACTTTGGAGGAATGAGCTGTGACACAGCAGACTGCAGCATTGTCAGTCTGAGGTGGAAGGAGTGTTAAGTGTATTAGCAGATTTGAATACAAATAACAAATTAACCACTTGCCCTCCAGAGGATTTACCCCCCTTTCCTGACCAGGCCATTTTTTTGCGATACAGTGGTGTGTTACTTTAACTGGCAATTGCACGGTCATGCAACGCTGTACATATATTAGATTTATGTCCTTTTTTTCACAAATAGAGATTTCTTTTGGTGGTATTTGATCAATTGTGCGATTTTTATTTTTTGCACTATAAACAAAAAAAGACCAACAATTTTGAAAAAAACTATATTTTTTACTTTTTGCTATAAAACATATGCAGTAAAAATTTCAAAAATCAAATTTCTTCATAAATTTAGTCTAAAATGTATTCTGCTACATGTCTTTTCAAAAAAAATCCCAGTACATGTAAATTAATTGGTTTATAGTGTCTACAAAAGGCGGTATATATACTAGAATTTTTTTTTTATTTATACTAGTTATGGCGGCGATCAGCAAATTATGGCGGGACTGAGGTGGGCATTCTGACACTGGGGGGGAACTGACTAACTGCCACTGACATTCCCAGTGACACTAATACAGTGATCAGTCCTAAGAAAAAGCACTGACTGTACTAATGACACTGGGCAGGAAGGGGTTAACATCTGGGGCGATCAAAGGGTTAACTGTGTGCTGTTTTACATAATGTGCTATGTGTGTTTTACTAGGGAGATATGCTGCTGTGTATTTCTCTGCTCAGTTCTACCAGGACTCGGTGATTGACATGCCTAGCCAGCAATAGCAGCGCAGGCAGGATGGCAGGCGCATCCCCTCTACCCGGAAATGCAAATCACGTATATATATATATGTCATTTTGCACAGCCCTGCTGCCCTGTAGCAGTAATTCTACTATTAAGGCCAAACACCAACTAACACTTTATGATCAATTACAGCAAACATTTGTTTTCCTTTTGGGATAAAAGTTTTACAGGAATAAATAAAAAGCTGATCATTTTAATCACCCCTGTCAGCGGTAAATGGTTGGTTTCATCCATGTAAGCTAATACATTCTGCTGGAGAGCTTGAACGCCTTAAAAACAGCAAAGTTGCTAGCTGAATCAACAGATGAAAACAGAAGAAAGCCAAAAAAGGAAACTAATACAGCCATCACAACTAAGAAATGGTAAACTACAATATAATAAATGTTTGCTTTTGGGTTTAATACTTCATTAAATCCTTCCACTGTCAGCGCAATTTGGCCATGTACACCAATCTGCGTGGTATTCTTTGTGTGCAGCTATTAGTTCTACCCCTCCCCCATCCATTATAAGTAGGTGTGATCAATAGGTTTTCCCTGGACTTGAAAATCTGGTCATCTTATCATACAATAATATTCCTCAGTGTGCTAATGCTACTTCATTGTCCAATGTAGGCTGCTGAAGGTCTTGAACCAGGCTGTAGTGCTTCAATGCAGTGCAGACTGTAGGCAGGTCCAGGAGGTCTACCCAGGGGTGTTGGGATCACAGGAATTGGAAATCCTCTGACAGGTGAAATCTTGGCTTCAATACTCAGAGACATGGATATAAAGGATGAATGCAGATCAGGAAAGTCTGGGTAAGGTTAGACGTAATTTTTACTTGCTCTGGGTCAGTGACTCAAATGCAGGTTGCAGATGGTCCTGGACCAGGATGTACTGGAGAAGGTCCTGGTTCAGTGTAGTCTTCAGAGAGGTCCAGGAGGTCTACGCAGGGGTGTCGGGATCACAGGAATTGGAAATCCTCTGACAGGTGAAATATTGGTTTCAATACTCAGAGACATGGATATAAAAGATGAATGCAGATCAGGAAAGTCTGGGTAAGGTTAGACGTAATTTTTACTTGCTCTGGGTCAGTGACTCAAATGCAGGTTGCAGATGGTCCTGACTAGGCTGTACTGGAGAAGGTCCTGGTTCAGTGTAGTCTTCAGAGAGGCCAAGGAGGTCTACGCAGGGGTGTTGGGATCACAGGAATTGGAAATCCTCCGAAAACATTCACTCAATACTTGGAGAGACTGATCTGAAACATGTATGCAGATCAGGAACGTCTGGGTAAGGTTAGGCCTTATTTTCATACTTGTGCTGGGTCAGTGACTCAAAGTATTAAAGCCAGAGGGTCAGCATGATGTCCGGGTCACTAGGCCTCGAACAGCAGGTCTGCAATGCCAGCCATTGGGCATCTCTCATGACAAGCTTCCTTTAGCAAAATCAGGCTTACCCACTATGACAGAGGAGCATTGTTCTTTTCAATAATACATTAAGTCACGCTTGCATTGGTAGCCTGTATGTTTTATGAATCATCCTAGTACGTAGTATTTGCCAGTTCCCTTTTATAAACACAGCGCCGTGTCCAATAGTAAAAGCCACATCTAATTTGGATGATGGCAGAAAGAGGCACATGCTATTTTAAGGCTCTGTCTTAAAAATAGGAAGTGTCTATTGTACATAGGCCAAGCAGCCTCATGCATTGAATGTACGGAGACATTCTTGTAGACCTGCACACTCACTTCCCTCCCCCGTCTGTCCAGCTGAGAGCTGCTTTGAGGATGATTAATGTCCTGGTCACCGCCCACTCCTCCCCCATGCTTGCTTTTACATTCTACCAGCCAGGCTCCCAACAAACTTGTGACATCACTGCGAGCAGCTCTGTGACATCACACAGAGAAAATATCTTGATATATGTGCGACGTGCTCATTTGTGCCTACGTCTCACTTTTGATTCTGGCAACTAATAATGAGGAGTGAAAATACCAATACATACATAAAGCAATGGGAATAATGCAGTACAGTTAGTCAATAATGACAAATAGCGTCATTTCCAGGCATAAAACATTACATCTTGGGACTGTTTGTAGCAATAAGGACATTAGGAATTATTTATTAAAGAAGGGAGAAAAGCAGTGATTAGGCACAAAGTGCAGCCAATCAAAATGCACATCCTGTCATTTAATAATGATTGCCAATCATCAAAGCTCCCATTTTGTCCCTCTTAGAAAGGCCAGTTACTAACTTCAGATCAAAACAATAGCGTATTATACAGATGTACACATTAGACCTAATCATAGTTAGTCTGGTTGAAAAAAAAACTCAAGGCTACCTAGTTCGACCAATAAAAGGGAAAAAAATACAATCCTATATACACAATCCTATACCCACAGTTAGTTACATAGTTAGTCTGGCTGACAAAAAGACAAAAGTCCATCCAGTTCAACCATTAAAAAAAAAAAAAAGTTATAATCCTACACCCACAGTTGATCCAGAAGAAGGCAAAAAACCCAATAAAGCATGATCCAATTTGCTCCAGCAAGGGAAAAAAATTCCTTCCTGATCCCTGGATCAACTTTACCTATAAGTGTTAAAATAAATGGCAGTATCTAGTTATATTATGTGCAATTAGGAAAGAATCCAGAACTGTTTTAAAGCACTCTGCTGAACTGGTCAGAACCAGCTCTTCAGGGAGACTATTCCACATTTTCACAGCTCTTACTGTGAAGAAACCTTTCCATATTTGGAGAGTAAATCTCTTTTCTTCCAGACATAAAGAGGGCCCCCTTGTATCTGTGATGACCTTCAGATGAATAACTCTACACCGAGTTTACTATATGAACCACTGATGTACAGTTGTGTTCAAAATAATAGCAGTGTGTTGAAAAAAGTGAATAAAGCTCAAAATCCTTCTAATAGCTTTTATTTCCATCTACACAAATTCATTGGGAACACTACACATTCTATTCCTAATCAAAACATGAAGAAAAATATATCAAATTTGTGTTGTTCCTCTTAAAAAATTTAAGAAAAGTGAATATTAGACTGTTCAAAAAAATAGCAGTGTTTGTATTCTTCTTTACAAAGTCAAACATTCACTATATAAACTGAAAAATGTTTGGAGATTTTGCTTTCCTTTGAATCACTTAATGAATATTTAGTTGTATAAGCACTGTTTCTGAGAACTGCTGTACATCTGTGTTGCATGGAGTCACCCAACCTCTGGCACCTGTGAACAGGTATTCCAGCCCAGGATGATTGGACTACGTTCCACAGTTCTTCTCTATTTCTTGGTTTTGCCTCAGAAAATGTATTTTTGATGTCACCCCACAAGTTTTCTATTGGATTAAGAACCAGGGATTGGGCTGGCCACTCCATAACGTCAATCTTGTTGGTCTGGAACCAAGATGTTGCACGTTTACTGGTGTGTTTGGGGTCGTTGTCTTGTTGGAACACCCATTTCAAGGGCATTTCCTCTTCAGCATAAGGCAGCATGACCTCTTAAAGTATTCTGATGTAATCAAACTGATCCATGATCCCTGGTATGCGATAAATAGGCCCAACACCGTAGTATGAGAAACATCCTCATATCATGATCCCTGCACCACCATGCTTCACGGTGTTTCAGTGTTTGGGGGTTGTCTGACAAACTATCTCCGGCCACTAGACCCAAAAAAGAACAATCTTACTTTCATCAGTCCACAAAATATTGCGCCATTTCTCTTTAGGCCAGTCAATGTGCTCTTTGGCAAATTGTAACCTCTTCAGCACGTCTTTTTTTCAACAGTGGGACTTTGCGGGGGCTTCTTGCAGATAGCTTGGCTTCACATAGGCGTCTTCTAATTGTAACAGTACTCACAGGGAACTTTACACCTTCTTTGATCTTCCTGGAGCTGATTGTTGGCTGAGTCCTTGCCATTTTGGCTATTCTTCTATCCATTCGAATGGTAATTTTTTGCTTTCTTCCACGTCTTTCAGGTTTTGGTTGCCATTTTAAAGCATTTGGGATCATTTTAGCTGAGCAGCCTATCATTTTCTGCACTTCTTTATATGTTTTCCCCTCTCCAATCAACTTTTTAGTCAAGGTACGCTGTTCTTCTGAACAATGTCTGGAATGACCCATTTTCCTCATAATTTCAGAGAGAAATGCACTGTAACCAGCATGTACAACATTTGCTGCCTTCCTTCTTTAAATAAGGGCAATAATTGGCACCTGTTTTTCAAAGAATGAATGACCTCACTAATAGAACTCCACACTGCTATTAATTTGAACATGCCCCTTTCAATTAGTGATTCAATTACACAGAATCAGCAGCATGCATGTCATGACTGTTGGGTCTGTTGGATTTCTATTACTCTTCTACACCTGCTAGTAAATTATTTGCCATGTAGAAATATCATTTCTACCAAAAACAGTGATTGATCAGGTTAGTGATGTCTGACTGCTATTATTTTGAACACAACTGTATTTATACATGTTGATCATATCCCCCTTAATCTCCTCTTCTCAAGAGAGAATAAATTCAGCTCTTCTAATATTTCCTCATAGCTGAGCTCCTCCATGCCTCTTATCAGTTTAGTTGCCCTTCTCTGTACTTTCTCCAGTTCCCCAATGTTCTTTTTGTGAATTGGTGCCCAAAACTGAACTGTGTATTCCAGATGAGGTCTTACTAATGATTTGTACCGGGGTAATATGATATCTTTCTCTCTGGAGTCTATACCTCTTTTAAATATCATGAGATAGTTGTTTGGGAAAGAGGGCCAAGGGAGAGTGTTTGCCGAGTTAAGACGGCCATAGATGGCCAGCGGGCTGACAAAAAAGAAACTAAACAGATTCCCTGATCCACATATCCGAGGTAGATGGAGGAATCCTTCCCGCTGAACCTTTGTATTCTTACAGAGGGGACTCTTCACAGTCAGAATACACTGATCAGCTCTGCAGCTGATTGGCTGCAGCACTGATCGAGTTAAAATTTACCAGCAGTCCTGTTTGATCATTAGATCAACTCCTCTTGAACGGGAACAGCCATAGATAAAACCTGCTGAACCTACTGAATTTTGATCCATCTACGGCCTGCTTAAAGGTGTGGACTGTGTTTATTCTGTACCAATGGGGGACTATTCTCTGGCATGCACTTGTCTGGAGTTGTCCCCTTGTCTGGAGACAATCAACAGGTCAGGAACTTCACTCCCCTTGTTCATTTTGTTTAATCCCGTGTTGTTCTCAACTGGTAAACTCGCTCAGCCAACAAATCCAGTGTTATCCTGCTGTAACCCACCGCATGTTGGGTCTTACGTCACCATCTTCTTCTCTGATGGCTTCAGAGAGCCAACTGGCTTCCTTGCAGTCGGCCCCCTGGTAACAAGTCTACTCTCCTCCCACCCTATATACACCAAAGCACCCTGGGATGTCTGATGTAGATATTCCAGGATGCTATGGCGGTAGTACATTTCAATCTTGCATAGGTGAGAATGGGGGGCAGGCTAGGGCTGAATGCCAATTAAAAAAATGGTAAAAAAAAAACCATTGTGGAGGTGGGAAGGTTTCATTTGCACAAACTTGAGTTTTGGAGTGAAGGTTTTCTTTAAGGATGGTGGCCCAGTTAGGCCAGGCTGAACCCCTTCCAGGGCTCCCAGGGGAGAATTAAGTGTGCTTCCACCCCATTGGTCAAGGAGTCCCTGGGAAAGTACATGTTTTGGAACTCCAGGATGCAACGAGGGAGGTCCACCCGAGTAAACCTGCTTGGCCGTATACCCACTACATAACACTATTTAAAGGGAAACTAAAGACCTTTTCTTCACATACATGGGGAATATGACAACTTAATATAAACAAGTATCACTGTGTTTTAATGTATTACATACCTTGTTTCTGTGTATAACGACTAATTATCTATGACCATCGGGGCAATCCCAAGCCTGGAATTGGGTTTAAAGTTGCAAATGATGGGTGCAGTAATCTTTAGCCCTCAAATGCTCATGGAGTCACTCCTATAAAGAAGATTCACCACCAGTGTGCCTGCTGTATTGAGTCAGGTTCTCTGCTATTCTGGCTTTTCAATTCTTTAATGGAAAACCCAGATCTCAGTAACATTTGTATTTAAAAAACTGAGAATGTTACAGCCACAGGTCTTGATCTGGTTTTAGGCATTTGCTATTTGTACGTAATGAAATATTGACTTTATCAGTGATTCTACACAGAATACCTGCTGTGCTTTCTCCTGTATTCTCACCAGTGCAAATGGGATGGGATAGGATTTTGCTCTTCCCTCCTTCCTTCCCTCCTGTTCATGGATCCTGACCAGGCACACAGCAAACCAACATCAGAATAAAGCCATGATTACAATCCCTGTAATTTTTCCAAGTCAGTGAATCAAAATAATTTCAAAACCCAAGCAATACCATGGCAGCCAAGTGAGTAGCATTTTCAGAAGCAAAGGTCAGGAACGCCCATATAGTTCTCTCCATACATATATCCTTTAAAATCCTGCAGAGTAAAACAAAAAGAAAGCACACCAACCTTGGGCATTACCTCGATAAACTGTGATTTTATTAAAATGAGATATATACTCACAAACAAAGAAGTAAAACAAGCGTATAAGATCCTCAAAGGAACACTGAAGTGCAAAACCAGTGGGAGTCACATCAAGAGGGGAGACTCTCAAAGTTCCGCTGACGCGTTTCGAAGGGGATCCCTTCTTCCTCAGAGCTCAGCGGAACTTTGAGAGTCTCCTCTATTGATGTGACTCGCACTGGTTTTGCACTTCAGTGTTCCCTTGAGGATCTTATACGCTTGTTTTACTTCTTTGCTTGTGAGTATATATTTTAATAAAATCACAGCTTACTGAGGTAATGCACAAGGTTGGTGCGATTTCTTTTTGTTTTACTTTGCAGCACCGGTTGGGCTTCCCCAGCCTTGTTAAAAGCTGCACAACCTTTGATCCATTGGTGGATGAACGTCCACAAGTGGTCTTCCCACCCATCCACCCTAGATCTGGGTCCCTCTGCACTGGAGGTGTTATTATTATTTTATTATTATACAGGATTTATATAGCGCCAACACTTTGCTCAGTGCTTTAGTTGTTTCTGATCCTTTAAAATCCTCCTTTGCATTTAGCCTCGCCACCTATCACATTTTAAGTACTGTAAAAAACATGACGTCAGGGAACAGCTGGCAAATCTAGGCCTCACAAAAACGTCTATATTCGTCCACTTTTTTAAATAACCCCTTTAATAAAGAAACTGTCAGCTGTGTGGCAGCATTGTCTGGTTTATGCAATCAAATGATGAGCCATTTTACAGTATGCTCATAGCGTCTACTTGCGTGTACAGATCAGCAAAGGAAACCAGCAATATTCAACAAAGTTGGCAGGGCTTAAAAGGCACCCCATAGTAATGAATCAAGAGAAAAAAGATGAGAAATGCTACAAATTCTTTGCATTTAATGAATGTATGAGCAGAAAAAAAGAAACACAGCCAATTAGATTTTCAATGATTTCTATGTCTGTATTCATATTTTTTAATGTGTGTATGTCTTGTGTCTAATCGCATTGTGTGTATTAAGTCTTCTTGTGCATGGCGCATCCTTTTTTTTGTGCTACTTTGATTACAATTGGCAGCAGCTACCAGCACAAGTTAATTAGCAGATAATTATTAATCAGGGTCTTGCTGGCTGGAAGGGATGATTAATCCAGTGGGCAAGCGGCTAAACAGTGTAGAAAGTGACACCGGCGATCCCTCGGAGATGAGACCTATTGGTCGAACTGTGTACAGTACAAGAGAAGCTCGGTAATCCATAGCCACCATTGTATCCTCCCTGCCATTATATCCAGATGGCACACAACAGGCTTTACACTGTGCTCAGTAGGAAGACTGTAGTGTCTACCAGATCCTGTTTTGAAGAGACCAGCATCCCGTCTACTGTAAGGATTAGCATGCTGGCTGCAATCTAAAGCTAGTCTACAGGGAATGTGGGGGGGGGGGGGCTTAGGTATACAATTTTGTTAAATTGTATACCTAAGCCCCCTAATTGCCAATTGTAATCAAAGTAGCACAAAAAAAAGGATGCGCCATGCACAAGAAGACTTAATACAAGTTAGTGTAATCATTAAAATGTATCTATTGGATTAAATTTAGGAGCCCACTGGATATATGGGAGGATCAACACATATATTTCTCTATTTGTCCTGGACATATGGGACAAATATGGAAATATCCAAGGTTTTTATTGAGAAAATTCAAATAAACCAGTAGGACAACGTAGGAATGCATATGGCCTGCCACATAGAATGATCACATTAAATATGACACACACAATAAAAGATCAATACATCATAAAATAATACCTTCCACATTATCCAGACTTGAGGGCAGGCTACATCCTCTTTACTGTACTATTCTGTGACATCTTCTTTCTGTCAGTGTTAACATTAGAAATAGTACTGCTGGCTGTCACTGCTGGTGCTAGTTATGATACTGCTGACTGTGACTGCTAGTAAATGTTACAGGGATGCTGATTGGCATTGGCAGTAGAAGTCCTCAGTCTCCACATTCCGTCCTAATAGCTCTCCAACCCTTGCACTGTTCTCTCCATCAACTTTCTAATCTTTACACTCAGCTGAAGTAATAACTCTTCAGCCTCCACACTCTGCCACCTTATCAACTTTCCAGGCTCCACACTATAACCCCTACATTAATCCAGCCTTCACGCTGTTTCCCCCAACAACACTCCACCAACAGCTCTCTGCTCCCGCCGACAACTCTTCAGTTTCCTCACTTTTTGCCCTGACAACTCTCAAGCCTCCACACTCTGCCACCCTTATAACTCTATAGCCTCCACAGTCTCTTCTTCGGCAACTCTACTGCCTCCGTACTCTTTGCTCCAGCAATTTTCAAGCCTTCATCCCCCAAAACAACCTTCTACTCTTAACACTTCCTCCCCTCCCAACAACTCACCAGCCTACACACTTTACCATCCTAATAACTCTCTAGCCTCAATATTCTTTCCTCCAACATCTTGTAAGCCTCCATACTCTCTCCCTCAACAGCTCTCCAGCTTTCACACTGTTCCCTCAACAACTCTCCAGCCTTTACACTCTGCTCCCTGACAACTCTTTAGCTTCTTACACCCTTTTCCCTCAGACCTCTTCAGACTCCACGCTGCTTCATCAAACAACTCTCCATCCTCCACATGTATCTTTCTAGTCTTTCTCTAGTCACCACACTCCCTAACAATTCTTCAGCTTTCACAGTCTTCCCCATTAACATCTCTCCATACTTCACACTCTTTCCAACAACAATTCTACTGCCTCCATACTTCCCTCCAACAACTCCCTATCCTCAACATTCTTCCCCCCAATAACTCTTCAGCCTCCACACTTTGCCATCTTAAAAACTCTCTAGCCTCCATATTCTGTCCCCCAACAATTTGCAAGCATACTCTCTTCTCCAGCAGCTCTACAGCTTCCACACTGTGCCCCCAGCAATACCCAGCCTTCATACTCTGCAACCCCTGACAACTCTTTAGCCTCAACTTCTTTCCCTCAGACCTCCTCAGACTCCACACTGCTCCACCCAACAACACTCTATTCATAATATCTTTCATATCTTTCTAGCATTTTTTCAGCCTTCACTCTCTGCCTCCTAACAACTCTCCAGCTTTCAGTCTTCCCCTCAACAACTCTCCAGCCTCCAAACTATTTCCATCAATAATTCTACTGCCTCCATACTCCCCGCAAACAACTTTCCATTCCTGACACTCCTCCACCTAACAACTCCCCAGCCTTCATACTTTGCTATCCTAAAAACTCTCTAGCCTCCATATTTTGCCCTTCAACAACTTTCTGACTTTTATACCCCCCCCCGAACAACCTTCTAGTGTTAATACTTTTCCCCCAAAAAACTCTCCAACCTCCACACTTTGTCATTCTAATAACTCTCTAGCCTTAATATTCCTCCCCCCCAACAACTTGCAAGCCCCCATACTCTTCTACTCAACAACTCTCCAGCCTTTACACTCTCCCTGACAACTTTCTAGCTTTTTCACTCTTCTCCCTCAGACCTCTTCAGACTCCACACTGTTCCACCTAACAACTTTCCATCCTCCACACTCATCTTTCTAGCACTTTCCAGCCTTCTCACTCTGCCTCCTAACAAATTTTCAGCTTTCACAGCCTTCCTGACAACTCTTTAGCCTCCCTACTCTTTTCTCTAAGCCCACTTCAGATTCCTCACTGTTCCACCTAACAACTCTCCATCCTCAGCACTTATCTTTCTAACATTTCTCCATCCTCCACACTCTGCCCCCAACAACTCTTCAGGCTTCACAGTCTTCCCCTCAACAAATCTCCAGCCTCTGCACTCTTTCCATTAACAATTCTACTGCCTCTATACGCCCCTTCAACAACTCCCCAATTTTCAGCACTATTCCTCCAACAACTCTCCAGTCTCCACACGCTTCCCACCAACAATTCTACTGCCTCTATAACCCCCTCCAACAACTCCTCTTCCTCAACACTATTGCCCCACCAACTCTCAAGCCTCCACGCTTTGCCATCTCAATAATCCTCCAACCTCCAAACTTCGTCCCTAGGTTGACATACTGATCTTTCGCTTCAAGCTGGGGATCCAAACAAAACTTCAAATCAGAAATGCAGAGAAAAGTCACAAGTTCTCAATTGCCTCCTAGTTTCCGGTGACTGACTCAAATTATTGAAGGTAGGGGGTCAGCATGACATCAAGGCAATTAGAAGTTTTGTGAGCAGAGCTCAGCAATGGCAGCGTCCATACTGCTTGGTTTCTTTTATTATTTGGTCTGGGGGGGGGAGGGGTGTTTTATAAGGGCTACGTTTGAGCAGCAAAGGGCAATTTCTGACTCAAGCTGTGAACTCATAGTAAACCTTTCTCATCCTGTGTCTCACTGCTCCTGTTTCACACCGCCTTACTGTGCAGCAAAATTGGTAAATCTCCCCCGTGTCCTTTTTTTTATCATAACAGGTAAATATTGACTTGGTTTTTTTTAAACACAAGAGGTAAAACGTTTCTGGACCTAATAAACAAGTCGGATTAAGGGCCTGATTTCATCTCAGGACAAAGGGCAGCTAATACTGCGCACAGGGTAATTAAATATGCTGCATCTCGTTCATGCTAATAGCATTTTCTCTGTTTCCCTTTGGGTGATGCCAACAGAAGTGTTTGACTGAGTCAGCTTTCCTTTATGATTCTTAAGTTAGGTTCTGAAAAAAGACTGCACTAATTGGATATTAGCAAATGAAGTTGTATGTGACTTTCATTTTAAAGTGCATGGTGCATTTAGGTTCTCTCCAAATATGAACTCATTTTTACAAGGACTTTTGGAAGTTTATTTAAAGGTAAACTCCTGCCCAGGGGCGGACTGACCATTTGGGAACTCGGGCACTGTCCGAGGGCCCGGGGTCAGTAGGGGGCCCCATGAGATGCCCCTGGTACCTTTCATAGGCTTTTTTGGGTGTGGTTTGAGTGTGAGTGAGGACATAGGGGCCCCATGATCCCCTATTGCCCGGGGGCCCCATGAGTTGTCAGTCCGCCCCTGCTCCTGCCTTACCTCTTACCCAGTTGCCCAGGCTCCTGTTCTGTATTGAAATTGCTTGCTCTGGTTTCACTGCACACTGTGAGCTTCTCACTGTGTGCACTAGAAGCATTAGTCCTCATGCACACTTGACGTTTTTACAGCAGCTGTTTTTGGCTTGTGATGTTTTTTTTCTACAGCTAGTAAACTCCCCAGCATGTTATCCTATGTACCCATGCACACATAGACTGTAATCAACGTTTTTTGGCTGGAAAAAACCCCAGGACTAGTGCGTTTCTAGGTGAGTTTTTTAGCTGTAAAAACACTCTAATGCTGAAAAAAGCGGCAAAATGCGGTAAAGTGCAGTAATACACCACAAACCGGCATCTTTGTATGTTTTTTTGGTAAAAAAGACACAAACGTGGCAAAAGGCCACTAAACGCTAATGCAAAAACACTAAAAAAACGCTGAAAAACTCACATTTTTAACATGACTTAACAGAGGTAACGTTACCAGCATTATCAAAATGTCCCGCATGCATGAGGACAGAGAAGACAGACAGACCCTACCTAGTCTAGCTTAGTCTCCAAACTATGGCCCTACTGGTGTTGAGAAACTGCAAGTCCCATGAGGCTTTGCAAGACTGTGACAGCCACAGGCAAGGCTCCCAGAGGCAGAGGCATGATGGGACTTGTAGTACTTCAACAGCTGGAGGGCCATAGTTTGGGGACCCCTGCTCTAAAGCACTAAAATACAGACTACTACGTTCAAGGGCCATACAATAGGAGCCAGAGAGTTGCATGTGGCCCAAGGGCCGATGCAAGGATTTTAGTCTATACAGCACTGAAATTTAGAGTTGTCCTGAACTGCTAATAATCGGCAGTGTGTAATGTGGGGGCAGGATTATGCATTGCTTTGGTTTTTTTTTGGTACAAATTGGGCTTTCTTTTGGTAGTAAATGGCATTGGATATCTCCTGATTTTTTTGTAGCCTCTCTGGCGATATTCCCGAGTGTAGCTCGGGGTAAAGTTTCAGTACCACAAGCGGTAACCCCGAGCTACACTCGGGCTTACCATGCGGCGTTGCTCTGCGATCCCTCGATCACTTACCTTGTCCTGCGCTCCCGCGATGTCCCTCCTGCAGTGTCCCCGGCAATGTAATCCGGGTTACAATGTCATCTGGGTTCCGTCCCCTGCGAGCGTCGGGACGTACGGGGGACGGAACGGCGGTAAATTTGAAAATGAGAAAAAGTGACATTCACTAAAATCACTAAAATCACATAGTAAAACATTACTGTATCAAAGCATTTTACGTACATTTTGTCCTGAGTGCTTTGTCCTGTGCCCTGCCTGCATTTTTACTGTTCTTTCTGCCTGGAAACTGAGAAACGTCCATGGCGTCCAAAAAGCATCCCTTTAGGTCAAAAGTGGTTTTAGACCGGCTAGAGAACAGCGATAGTAAATTAGAACCACTTGCAGAACTGAGTGATAATGATTCGTGGGGAAATTCGTCAGCAGACACTGAAAACGATTTTGTGACTTTGCTCAGTGATGTGCGAACTTGGCGCTATATTTCAAATTTCAGTGTTTTTGGTTTGATTATATTATTGAATTAAATTTATTATTATTATATTATTATTATTTTTTACGATTATTTATTCAATTATAATTTATGATTTCGTGTTTCAAGTTTTATCCTACCCGGGATGTTTAATAGACTCTTGTTCGGACAGATTTCAGTGAGTTATTCCTAAAAATTACAGGCCTACAATATAAAATGCCAAATTTCCATGCAAAATAACGGTACCGCTTTCAGCACCAAAAATCTGAAATAATCACATCGCCAGGGAGGTTAATTATCAAAGGAAAACTGGCCCCAAATAGTAAAAAAATAATAATTTTTTATTTTAGCTGTATAATTCTTGCTATTACCATAACTTACCACAAAAAAACAACCCAAAATCAATTCTCCTGCTCCTGACAATTGCAGTTATACCCCATATGTGTATGTTATTTGTAGCTTGTACCCGTAGTATGGCCCAGAAACAACAGTGCACATTTTGCTTTTTTGTACGCTGCCTAACACACCTTGACACTGACACTATCTGACACTGATACTAATGTAAAAAATGCTTCTTCTTTTTTTAAATCCTACCCAAAATATACTGACCCTGACCTTTGGATCCTGACATTTTTACCTTTACCTTGACCTTTGACTCTTTCCTTGACCCTGACACTGACCTAGATGAAGCCTTGATCTAGCTTTTATTGTTTTTTTAAATTATTATTATTTTTTTACACCCTTTAGTTTGTTTACATTTTTCTCCCTTGGCAAGGAAAGATAGAATGTACATTTCTCTCCATTCAGAGAAGAAAAAAAACACATGGCCGGACTGAACAGTGACTGATCACTTTGATAGCCAATCAGATGCTATCATATTGATCAGGTGATTGGGAATTGGGAGTCCTGATTCCCAATTGTTTGTATGAGTCCCGGGGCTGTCAGTGAAAGCCTGGTCTCTGTGCTGGGAGCGCTCCTAGCACAAACACTGCTGTGTAGAAGTGGCGAGAAGGAGTTAAAAATCCAAATCCCAAGCAAGTGGCTTGGAATTTAGATTTTTCTGAAACCCCCCACCCCTCCCAGTCCTGGTGCCCTAAAGCAGCTGCCTAAGCAGCCTTATCCTGTTCCCAGGATGCATCAGTGCAGAAAGGACTAAGTCATCAATACCTCCAGAAATTGGGCAGAAGAAAGGTAAGTAAATCATTTCACTTGAAAAACACAGTGGGGGAAATTTACGAAAACTGGTGCACTCAGTATCTGGTGCCGCTGTGCATGGTAGCCAATCAGGTTCTAACTTCAGCTTGTTCAATTAAGCCTTGGCAATAAAACCTGGAAGCTGATTGGTTTCTATGCAAAGCTGCACCAGATTTTTCACTCAGTTTTAGTAAATAACCCCCAGTGTTAGATAACGCTTGCTGATGTGAATTTTAGTAAAATAGGGGAAAGGTCTGCTTTAGGGGAACCGGCTACAGTCTAGTAGAAATTGCAGGCTGCTCACTTGACAATGTAGAAATATCATATAGTCCCATCTGTATATACATAAGGTGGAAACAAAATAAATGCAAGAGATCCACTTCATCAAGATTAACACCAGGGCATTTTTTTTTCAGCGGGGAGAAAAGAATGTATGTACTGGCAAAGGGGGTTTGGGTGTGCTGAAGGGTCTATTGATGCTGATTGCTGGGGATCTAATGTAGCTGGAGGTGTAGTGTTGCTGGGGAGGTCTATTGTAGCTCGTGGGGGATCTATTGTTGCTATGGGGATCTTATATTGGTTGGGGATCTAATGTTGAGGGGGAGGGTCTATTGATGCTGGCTGCTGGGCGATCTATCTCTGTATTCTCTAAAAAGAGCAGTACTTAGAGGTGGATAGGGGGCAGAGACAAGGGTCAGTGCTCAAAGGCAGGTCAGGGGCAAAAGACAAGGGGTGACTTGAAATGGGGGGGTACCTGCACTTATTCTCTGAGAAAAAAGCCCTGATTAACAGTGCCTGTATCCAAAAGGATCGTACAATACCATGGCAGTCTTTATATAATTGTTTATTGAAGGTACCAAGGATAGACCATGCATTTCAGGGATCAGTGTCCACTTCATCAGGGCTAATAATAAACTTGATATTAATTATTAAACTGTGATCATATTATTCTGTAAAATGTACATAAAATATTTAAATTATATAATATCATATTCATAAAAATGTGTCTACACCAGGGGCGAACTGACCATTTGGAAACTCGGGCACTGCCCGAGGGCCCGGAGTCAGTAGGGGGCCCCATGAGATGCCCCTGGTACCTTTTTCATAGGCTTTTTTGAGTTTGGGCAAGGACATAGGGGCCCCATGATCCCCTATTGCCCGGGGGCCCCATGAGTTGTCAGTCCGCCCCTGGTCTACACCAACATATATACAATAAATATATACAGTATATCTACTTATACTGTATATAGATACAGTATATACTTCCAAATATATGCATTCATACATGCATCCATATACACAAGTAGCACTACCCCTTTAGGGACTGCTGAGTTTTGTTTGGGTCCCCCTTGCTCTGCACAGCCATGCAACATGCATTTCCACCCTTAGAGTCTATAAACAGTCCTTGAGCTGGTTTTTAGTTGTTTTTATTAAGGGGGTTAACAACTTGGATGGGGTCTAGGGGTATATAGGATGCCCAAGGAACTATGAAACTTTAAGACAAACTTCTAAACAACAGAATGTGGACTAGCGAAAAAATAACAACAGTCTTTGTTGAAGAATGCTACAGTCCCTTTTTGGTGTGCCTGCTCAGACCTTGGATGAATCCTCCTCTTTCATGAGCTGTACTAAGGGTATCCCTGAGCAAGAGGTCACTGAAGCTTTCAGTTAAGCAGTCACATATGAGGACTAGTTGGGCTTCCCCTTATCTGGCCCAAGAGGTGTAGGACTACTCATACTCATACTGTCCTGTTCTGTCAGCGTGGTGGGTTGGTAGCTGCTTTCAGGCCTTTCACTGGGCTGGCTCCTTCCCTGCTGCTCAGGATATCCTCCCTTGGAGACTTTGGGCAGTGGAGATCCTCCCGTCCAGCAACCAACCTGTAGGTAGGCTCCCCTCCCTGGGATTCCCTCCCAGGCTCCACACTCCAGCCTTCCTTCAATCCATCTTCCACCGACTCCCCTTGCTCCCCAGGCTCTGTCATATTTAAGGGTTGCCCTGGTCGCCATGCCCAGCCTCCTGCAAGGGGATTGGCCAAGGTTCCTCAAACATGCAGATCTGGACCTCCTCCCCTCTTCCAGAAAGTTCTCCACTTTCTGGAAAGGTGGGATAATTCCAAAAGCACTGACCTGTAGAACCTCCCAACCTGTCCTGAGGTGAACTCCTGCCTCACTCCCAGGCTGACTCACCCCCTGGCTGCTCAGCCTCTATCCAAAAAAACAACAAACCTAAAAAATTAACACATAAAAAATTAAACCAGATAAATCAAGAAAAAAAATCAAGAAAAAAGTAAAGCACATTGTTTTTATTTTATAGTATAATAATGAAGATATCTTATGTGTTTATTTTAGTGCTTAATAGATTTCTGCAATAACCCAAATTCTGTCGAATTGTCAATGCGTATAGTCAGTTTAGCTAAAACTGTAAATAATGATGCCCCTTTCAGACATTGTTATCAAAGCAACAAAACACAATAATTCAGTAACTTTACAGCTCTGCGTGAATACATCCCTGACATGTCAATATACAGCAACAGTATCATTTTTCAAAAAAGCTTTACCTTTAATCATTAAAAAGCTGTCCTTCAGCTCCAAGTAAGGTGACTTAGTCTAAGCCGGGATGATGTTTTCACTGAATCCCTGGGATGTCCTGTGATTAGACTGGGCACTGTAACTGTAGCAAGTCACAAGGTGAGAGGGACCTGGAGAAAGTGCAGAGAAGGGCAACCAAACTGATAAGAGGCATGGAGGAGATCAGCTATGAGGAAAGATTAGAGGAACTGAATTTATTTTCTCTTGAGAAGAGGAGATTAAGGGGGGATAAGATCAACATGTATAATACATAAGGGGGATATGATCAACATGTATAATACATAAGGGGGGATATGATCTCCATGTATAATACATAAGGGGGGATATGATCTCCATGTATAATACATAAGGGGGGATATGATCAACATGTATAATACATAAGGGGGGATATGATCACCATGTATAATACATAAGGGGGGATATGATCTCCGTGTATAATACATAAGGGGGATATGATCACCATGTATAATACATAAGGGGGGATATGATCACCATGAATAATACATAAGGGGGGGATATGATCTCCATGTATAATACATAAGGGGGATATGATCTCCATGTATAATACATAAGGGGGGATATGATCTCCATGTATAATACATAAGGGGGGATATGATCTCCATGTATAATACATAAGGGGGGATATGATCTCCATGTATAATACATAAGGGGGGATATGATCTCCATGTATAATACATAAGGGGGGATATGATCAACATGTATAATACATAAGGGGGGATATGATCTCCATGTATAATATATAAGGGGGGATATGATCACCATGTATAATACATAAGGGGGGATATGATCTCCATGTATAATATATAAGGGGGGATATGATCTCCATGTATAATACATAAGGGGGGATATGATCTCCATGTATAATACATAAGGGGGGATATGATCTCCATGTATAATACATAAGGGGGGATATGATCAACATGTATAATACATAAGGGGGGATATGATCTCCATGTATAATATATAAGGGGAGATATGATCACCATGTATAATACATAAGGGGGGATATGATCAACATGTATAATACATAAGGGGGGATGTGATCTCCATGTATAATACATAAGGGGGGATATGATCTCCATGTATAATACATAAGGGGGGATATGATCAACATGTATAATACATAGGGGGGATGTGATCTCCATGTATAATACATAAGGGGGGATATGATCAACATGTATAATACATAAGGGGGGATATGATCTCCATGTACAATACATAAGGGGGGATATGATCTCCATGTATAAATACATCAGTGGTTCATATAGTGAACTCGGTGTAGAGCTATTCATCCTGAGGTCATCACAGAGGACAAGGGGGCACTCTTTACGTCTGGAGGAAAAGAAATTTAATCTCTAAACACGGAAAGATTTCTTTACAGTGAGAGCTGTGAAAATATGGAATAGACTCCCTCAAGATTTAGTTCTGGCCAGGTCAGTGGATTGCTTTAAAAATGTCCTGGATTCTTTCTTGGATACACAGAAGACAGAATATAACTGGATACTAACATTCATAGGTAAAGTTGATCCAGGGAATATCCGATTGCCTCTCGGGATCAGGAAGGAATTTTTTCCCTGCAGGAGCAAATTGGATCATGTTTTGCTGGGTTTTTTTTTTGCCTTCCTCTAGATCAACTGTGGGTGTAGGATTATAACTTTTTTTTTGGTTGAACTAGAAGGACTTTTGTCTTTTTTCAGCCAGACTAACTATGTAACTATGTAATAAATATATGGAACTATTAAAGTGACACTAATACTGCTTTCACACTGCTCCATTGCAAAAACGCATATGCATTTTTACTGCGTTTTTGATGTGTTTCTGGTTGCCTGCACCTGTGAAAAATGGATATGATTCAAAAAATGGCACCAAAAATGCAAACACAGTGTGTTTTTGATGCATTTTCCATTAATTTCAATGGGGAGGTGTGTTTTTGGTGCTGTTTTTTTAATATGCACCAAAAATGCAGCAAGCAGGTCCTGCAGTCTGATAGGACTTTCAGGGGAGAATGAAAACTCCTCCTACAAGCTTTAACCAGTGCTCTGCTGGACACTGATAGAAGTCACAAGACTGCTCTAACTGCTGATTAGAAAAGGTATTTAGCAATTTATATTTACTAAAATAATTTTATTTCCATGTTCTGTGTACGATAGGAGACCAGATATAGTCCTGGGTTTAGTAACACTTTAATAGCCCTGTGATCTATTTTTCATGATTGTGTTTCTTTGTTTTTCTGCCTCTTTGTAATTTCCTTTATAAGTTCCTGAAACTCTCTTTTCCCCCTCACTTACATTTGTTTGGAACAAGCGATGTTGTCATGTGCACAGCTCTATGCATACAACACATCCCATAGTTCATAATCCATAGTCCCATAGTCCACAGTCCTGTCCCGTAGTCCATCTCAGAAGTGAGCAAGAATAGGTGGCTACGTTCCTACCTACAGTGGAAAATGAACATAGCCACCCTCTAACAGGAAATCTCAACAGTAAAAGAAAAAAAAGAACTTTGAAGATTTGGAGGAGGCTGAGAGCAATGGAAGGGACTTCTACAAAGTACTGACTCAGGGGGGCTGAATACAAATGCACACCACACTTTTCAGATATCTATTTGTAAAAAATTTTGAAAACCATTTATCATTTTCCTTCCACTTCCCAATTATGTGCCACTTTGTGTTGGTCTATTACATTAAATCCCTAAAAAATAAATTTACGTCATGGTTGTAACATGACAAAATGTGGAAAATTTCAAGGGGTATGAATACTTTTTCAAGGCACTGTAAATAACTCACATCTTTATTAATAAATAACTTATAGTCACCCATAGGTCCCAACCAGGGGCGGACTGACAACTCATGGGGCCCCAGGGCAATAGGGGATCATGGGGCCCCTGTGTCCTTGCCCAAACTCAAAAAAGCCTATGAAAAAGGTACCAGGGGCATCTCATGGGGCCCCCTACTGACCCAAGTTTCCAAATGGTCAGTCCGCCCCTGGTCCCAACTGTTCCTGATTTTGAGGGACTGTCCCTGATTTGGAGCAAAGTCCCTCTGTCCCTCTTTCCTCTTCATTTGTCCCTCATTTTGGTCTGATCTATACAGTCATATATAAAATACAATATTTATCTTTCAAAAAGTGTTTCCCAGTGCTAAACCTTTCATCCAATTTCCAAATTACTGTATTTTTACATTTTAAAAGCCAGTATAAAGTAATAATAGTGGTTAAAAAAGCACTTGTGGGTTTAACTAATCTTTTTTTTGTACAATTCTCCTTTAAGGGAGTGTGGCAGGGGGTATGTCACATGCCTGCATACTTTTGCCAATAGGTGTCCCTCATTCCCATCTCAAAAAGTTGGTAGGTATGGTCACCCTTTTTTACATCTTCCTGTCTACATGCACTCCAAGGATGTACTGTATGTATGGCATTTCTCAGCATGGGTTTCTTGATGGTGACAACAGTTGACCATGCCTGTGTAATGTGTGTTGAAATGGTCAATTGTAGTACCCATAAACATTTTATTATGACCAAGGGATGTGGTCACAACACAAGGTTGGTTATGGGCCAAAAGTCCGATCCACCAAAAGTCTGATCCATTCTCCCAACACTTCCTACAGCTATCTATAGGTGGAACCTAGTACAGAGGATGGGCAGCACAGTGGCTAAGTGGTTATCCCTTCTGCCTAGCAGTACTAGGGTTGTTGGTTTCTATCCCAACCATGGCATTACCTGTGTGGAGCTTGCATGTCCTCCCACACTCCAAAGACATGCTGGTAGGTTAGATAGCACCTGTCTAAATTGGCCCTAGTGTGTGTATGTATGAATGTGAGTTAGGGACCTTAGATTGTTGCTCCTTGAGGGTAGGGACTGATGTAAATGTACAATATATACATACGTAATCTTCTGTGTAAATTAACGGTGCTATATAAGTACTTATAATAAATAAATAATAGGCTTTAGATATAGCTCATATCCCTGTATGATGCAAGGGCTAACCCTTGGGGGATCTTAGGCAGCCACAGTCATCACCCTAGGCAAGTAATCAGTGCTTAAGCCTAGACAGCTGCAATCATGCAGCCACATAATTTATCTAACAGTTCACGCTTGTCACCAGGGGTCCAGTTTGGATTCAGTTTTCTGTTTAAGAGCATGGCACATTGTATGCCTGATTACTTGAATTGGTGTGGTAACCTAAACATCGCTACAGAGTCATAGGGTCAATAATACATGACAGAGTGGAGCAGATCACTCCATCTTACCACCCCCCAGATATCATGGCAGGTGTGTGGTCCTCCATATAGTCAATCATGAAAAAAGAACAGCAGTGGTGAAAATGGCAGTTTCCCACTCATGTATGATTAAACTTTCTGGGTTGAACTGGTGATATAAACTGGTCTGGTGGTCTCCAACAGATGACCCTTGGCAGGGTGATAATGCAGGACCACAAATTCGAAACTGGGACAGATGGTTGTCACCCTTTACAAGAAGTGCTTGATTCAAGACCTTCATGGCAAGATCATCAGCTATTATTTTATTAAAAGCCAAAAGTATTAATATAATAAAAATGACTTTTAAAGTGGCATTAACATGTTAAAACTTATGTGAGATTGTAGGAAGTAAGTGTACATATCATCGTATCTGTCCACAGCAAACAGGTCAAAGGTTGCTTGATCTAAACCTAATGCTAGGTCAATAGGAGAGCCATCATTCACGTTGACTGAAAACCCATCTCATGTCTGCACCCTAGTGCTAAATCATTATATTTGTGGATAAAATTGTTTGTTCCCCAAACTGATCTTTGGTCTGTCATTTCAACGGCAGACCATGCAGCTAATAAGTGGACCGCTTTTGCAGAAGGCTCAATATTGTCTTGTTTTTACAATCCATATCCAAGTGCACATACCCAAGTGCACATAATGTAAATACTGTATATCTCATACAGGGACTCTTAAACTTGACAACCATTTTATCCAGTTATATATAAGTAAAAAAAATAACCAAATTTATTTTTAATATGCAACTAAGGAAAGTTCCAGAATCTGTGTATTATCTCAGTTTGTAACCCCTGCCCTGCAGTATGGGAGAGACAAGGGGTAGCTCTGTGAACTATTACAGACCACACTACAAAAAGGGTGAGCAGAGTGAGCAAATTGATGGGCTCATTATTATGGAATGTCTCCTTCATTGTCGAGCCTTAGTCTGGGGGAGGGTTAGTAACCAAACTATAGTTCTTAATTGCCATGGAGAGCAGTGAGCATACCAACTGTACCAACTAACCCTGGACTGGATGAACAGAATTACATGTTTCTTGCAAAATATATTTATTTCAGATGTGCATTTAGTAGTTTCCCTGATATGTTGCATTCTGATATATACCGTATACACAATATGTATATAAAGTGAAAGTTGCAGGTCTTGAAGAAGGAGAATGTGTTCAAAAATAACTATTTATTGTGTCTGACATTTTAATGGGGCTCAGGCCATCTTCCTCAAGGCCTTGAGCCTCGTCAAACCACCCGTTGGATGCAATCAATTGTTATTTTTTAACACATTCTCCTGCTTCTTGACCTATGAGTAACTCAACTTTAGCTTTGTGGTCTATTGATGCTTTTGACTTCATCTTATGTTTGCAGAAATAGAAAAATATATATATGCACAGAGAGAGAGAGATTATATTCACAAACACACACACACACACACACACACACACACACACACACACACACATATATATATATATATACACTATATTGCCATAATTATTGGGACACCCCTCCAAATCTTTGGATTCAGGTGTTCCAATCACCTCCATGGCCACAGGTGTCTACAATCAAGCACCTAGGCATGCAGACTGCTTCTGCAAACATTTGTGAAAGAATGGGTCGCTCTTAGGAGCTCAGGAATTCAAGCGTGGTACCGTGATAGGTTGTCACCTGTGCAATAAGTCCATCCGTGAAATTTCCTTGCTACTAAATATTCCACGGTCAACTGTTAATGGGATTATAACAAAATGGAAGCAACTGGGAACAACAGCAACTCAGCCACATAGTGGTAGGCAACGTAAAATGATTGAGCGGGGTCAGCGCATGCACAGCTCACAGTACACATAAGTCGCCAACTGTCTGCAGAGTCAATAGCTAAAGACCTCCAAACTTTGTGTGGCCTTCAGATTAGCACAACATCATTGCATAGAGAGCTTCATGGAATGGGTTTCCATGGCCAAGCAGCTGCATCCAAGATTAACATCACCAAGTACAATGCAAAGCGTCGGATGCAGTGGTGTAAAGCACACCGCCACTGGACTCTAGAGCAATGGAAATGTGTTCTCTGGAGTGACCAATCATGCTTCTCTGCCTGACGATCTGATGAATGTGTCTGGGTTTGGCGGTTGCCAGGAGAGCGGTACTTGCCTGACTGCATTGTACCAGGTGTAAGGTTTGGTGGAGGGGGGATTATAGTGTGGGTTTTTTTTTTCAGGTGAAGGGAACTCTTAAGGCATCAGCATACAAAGACATTTTGGACAATTTCATGCTCCCAACTTTGTGGGAACAGTTTGGGGATTGCCCTTTATTTTTCCAACATGACTGCGCACCAGTGTACAAAGCAAAGTCCATAAAGACATGGATGAGCAAGTCTGGGGTGGAGGAACTTGGCTGGCCTGCACCAGGTCAGAGTCCTGACCTCAACCCAATAGAACACCTTTGGGGTGAATTAGAGTGGAGACTGTGAGCCAGGCCTTCTCTTCCGACATCAGTGCCTGACCTCACAAATGTACTTCTGGAAGAATGGTCAAACATTCCCATAGACACCCTCCTATACCTTGTAGACAGCCTTCCAAGAAGAGTTGAAGCTGTTATAGCTGCAAAGGGTGAGCCAACTCAATATTGAACCCTATGGACTAAGACTGGGATGCCATTAAAGTTGACGTAAAGGCAGGTGTCCCAATACTTTTGGCAATATAGTGTGTATATATATGTATATATATATATATATATTTATATATATACAAACACACGCTGTATGTATGAGAGCTATACATACATGTACAGATGAATATTTATAAAGCAGCGGATGTGACATTCTCCAAAAATTCACTGCAGCTGAATCTTCCTGATGCATGTGTATAAAATGATAGAGAATGATTACCAACTATGCATATTCAATGATTGTCACATTCACTGTTTTATAAATATGCCCCAAAGTGTTCCTCAGAGCTGGATATCCATAAGAATTATACTTATTAATATAGTATTAATTAGCTTTAGCATATAAGATCCTTTTTATAATTATGGGAAATGATGGCACGGTCGTGGCCAGGTAGAGATTTACATCTCTCAGAGTTAATTTCTTACCCAGAATTCCTTCTTTTCGCTTGTTCTGCCACTTACGATTCCCTAAATACTTTTAAATCTCTTCATCAAGAACGATTCTCCTATACTGAAGGAAAAAAAGAGGATTATAGATTCCTTTGGGCATTTTTCGTGATAGGCAGTCTGGTGGCATCAGATATTTTGTGCATACAGCTTAAAAGTTATTCGCTATTATTTTCTGGCTAGCATAAAATATGGCAACTAGAGATGAGCGAATTATTCAAAAATTCGATTCGGCTGATTCGCCGAATTTGCGGAATAAATTTGATTCAATGCGAATTTATTCGCTGCGAATTTAACTTATTAAAAGGGTTTCTAGGCTTCAGAGAGCCTTTATATTAGTGCAGAACACTGTACCTTTAATTTAAATGCCCTTGGAGTCTGCTGGGGAAGAGAAATAATACTGTCAGTCAGTATGACATGCAGATGAGTGCCGTCGATCTTAGAATCACCGCACACTTCACTCATTTGGGCAGTCACGGGGCACGACGAAGAAGATGAAGAAGAAGATGAAGAAGAAGAAGAAGATGAAGAAGAAGATGAAGAAGAAGAAGAAGATGAGGATGAAGAAGAAGAAGAAGAAGAAGATGAGGATGAAGAAGAAGAAGAAGAAGAAGAAGAAGATGAAGAAGAAGAAGATGAAGAAGAAGAAGAAGAAGAAGAAGAGGATGAGGAAGAAGAAGAAGAGGATGAGGATGAAGAAGAAGAAGAAGAAGAAGATGAGGATGAAAAAGAAGATGATGAAGAAGATGATGATGAAGAAGATGATGAAGAAGAAGATGATGAAGAAGAAGAAGATGAAGAAGAAGAAGAAGAAGATGAAGAAGAAGATGAAGAAGAAGAAGAAGAAGATGAAGAAGAAGATGAAGAAGAAGAAGAAGAAGATGAGGATGAGGATGATGAAGAAGAAGAAGATGAGGATGAAGAAGAAGAAGATGAGGATGAAGAAGAAGAAGATGAGGATGAAGAAGGAGAAGAAGAAGAAGATGAGGATGAAGAAGATGAGGATGATGAAGAAGAAGAAGAAGAAGAAGAAGAGAATGAGGATGAAGAAGAGGATGAGGATGAAGAAGAAGAAGAAGAAGAAGAGGAAGAGGATGAGGATGAAGAAGAAGAAGAAGAAGAAGAGGATGAGGATGAAGAAGAAGAAGAAGAGGATGAGGATGAAGAAGAAGAAGAAGAAGAAGTAGGATGAAAATAAGAAGAATTCCAGTACAGCAAAAAGTGTATCTGCAGAGAGCTCCGCTATTTCTGACAGTTCTCTGACAGTTCCTTCACATTTACAGCGGTTGAAACATTGTATCTATTTGTTTCCGAATAAAAACATCTGTATCCTAAATGGAAACAAATAGATACAATGTTTCAACCGCTGTAAATGTGAAGGAACTGTCAGAGAACTGTCAGAAATAGCGGAGCTCTCTGCAGGGACACTTTTTGCCGGCTGTAGAAGGGATGAAAATCGGCCGATCGGGAAAAATTCGATTCGTGCATCCGAAGTTTGCTAATTTTCGGATTCGGTGCGAATCGAATTTTTCCTAATATTCGAAACGAATTCCACTTCGCCAAGTTCGATTCGCTCATCTCTAATGGCAACATTAAAAAGAATACTTTCAGTCAAAACAACAGCAAAGAGTGTTACTGTGTTTCATTGATACAGAACAGCATTTAGCCTCTGATGAGCCTTAAAGCAGCCCTCAATATTTCCACTCGCCCGCTTGCATTGGGTAAGTGGAAATAACATGGGGGCGAGCAGCGCCGGGACTAGGGGTGGGTTGGAGGAGCAGTTACAAGCACTGATCTTCCTTATGGCTTTCAATGAAGCAGCTGAAAGCGGCGGGAGGGAGAGAAGGAGAGGCAGCTTCCAGCTGCTTCACTGAAAGCCATACAGGAAGATCGGTGCTTGTAATTGACCCCATGACCTCAGAAGAGGATGTGTGGGTGTGAAATTGTACACAGAGCAGCCAACAGCTCTATAATGCTTCTGACTGAGCATGTGAGCCGGGAACAATTTATGTGAGTCTAACTTTCCTTCTTTCCTCCCCTCCCTTCCTTCCTTCCCTCCCTTCCTTCACTCCTTCCCTTATTTTCCTCCCTCCCTTCCTTTCTTAGTCCCCTCCCTCCTTCCCTCCATGTCTTTCTTCCCTTCTTTTCCTTCCTTCTTTCCTTAACTAGCTTCCTTCCTTTTCCTTCCCTTCCCTTTCTTTCCTTCCTTCCTCCACTCCTTTCCCTCCCTCCCTCCCTCCCTTCCTTCCTTCCTTCCTTTCTTCCTTCCTTCCTTCCCTCCTTCCTCCCTTTCTTCCTTTTCTATCCTCTTTCCTCCCTTCCCTCCCTTTATTCTGCATAAAACATTTAACAGTGCCATTTCATGAGATAATTTACGAGTACGTGTTTAGGGATGGGGCAGGGTAGGGGTTGGGTGGGGCAACTGGTGGCGAGTAACTCTTAAGTCTTGGCTAGTAGCCCTGCCTTAAAGTATATGTAAACCAAACATTCCATATTTCTGATATGTGTCTGCTGCGCCATGTACTTGTATAAAAAAAAGTATCCTGTTCTCTCTGTATTGCTTTCTTTGTGTGAAATCCCTGGCGTTCCTGCCAGTCCCTCTGCTTTCCTATTAAAATCTGACCACACCAGGTGGGAGAGCACAGCATGGTCAGTTGTTTAGCTCTCTGAGAATGATCAGACTGGTCCTGAAACGTCCCCCTTTGCACAGCCTTTTACTGGGAAGAGCAGTGTGCTGCTGTTTCTCCACGCTCTTGTCCTTGTGCAGCTGAGAACAGAGAGAATGTGATCACTTATAATAAAGGGGTAAAAGTATTTATCCACTTTCCCTTCTGAATATTTACCCCCCTACCTGACCAGGCCATTTTTTAAGTCACGGTGCTGCTTTACTTTAACTGACAATTGCGCGGTCATGTAACGCTGCACCCAAATATAATTTATGTTCCTTTTTCCCACTAATTGAGCTTTCTTTCGGTGGTATTTGATCGCCTGTGCGTTTTTAATTTTTTGCACTATAACAAAAAAAAAGTCCGACAATTTTGAGAAAAAAACAGTATTTTTGACTGTGTCCAGTAAAATATTTTTAAAAATTACATTTCGTCATAAATTTAGGCCAAAATGTATTCTGCGACATGTCTTTGCTAAAAAAAAATCCCAATACGTGTAAATTAATTGGTTTACATGAAAGTTTTAGCGTTTACAACTGGCGGTATAGATACTGGAATTTTTAAATTTTTTAAAATTTTTACTAGTAATGGCGGCGATCAGCGACTTATAGCAGAACTGCGGTGGACATTCTGAAACTGGGGGGAACTGACTTGGTGTCACTGACATTCCCTTGGTGTCACTGCTAAAAAAAAACCCACTGACACTGTACTAATGGCACTGGGCAGGATGGGGTTAACATGAGGGGCGATCAAAGGGTTAACTGTGTGTTGGGAGTGTTTTACATAGGGGACCCTGTCAGTGTGCTTCACTGTAAGCACACTGCTTTGGATGGCTGTGTACAGCCATCCAAAGCAGTGTACGTGAGCTGCCAGGGAGGAGAACTGTTAGTAAACAAAACAGTTCTCCAACCCCCGTCAGAGATTTCGGAAATCACCGGGCGCCGGTAAGTGATCAGCAGCCGGGACCCGGTGATTGACAGCTGCGACTGCGAATGGTGGCACGGATAGGGCGAGCGCGCGGCTTGTGCACGCCCCCTACCCGGAAATGCAAAATCACATATATATATATATATATATATATATATATACGTGATTTTGCGCACCCATGCCGCCCTGTAGCAGTATTTTTGCTATAGGGTAGACGGGAAGCGGTTATAATGTTTTTTATATCTATACACAAATGTTTGCCTTTCATTTCTATTTTAAACTGAATGAGTTGTTTTACAAAATCAGGGTTTACAATCACTTTAAACTCTGGTAATCACTAAGGCTTCCTTCTAGTGCTCCCCATACTCCAGCACTCACTGGGTGCTCCCCACCACTCCATTCACAGTCTCTTCCCGTCTGCTTTCTTGCCCGGCCTGTTATTTGCATTGCCCAACACTACCCCAATGCAATTTGCTTTATGCTCTAGTGCTTCAGTTCACTGTGAGCTTTAAAAAAATATGTTGCATGTTGCAAAGCAATTTTAAAAAAATAGAAGAAACATTGCATTTTTTGTGCAGTGCTGACAAAATAGCACATATGGCATTTGTATGCAGCATTGAATAAAATAGCACATGCTGCTTATTTTCAGCACTGAAAAAAATTGTACATATTGCATTTCTGTACAGCGGTATATATACTGGAATTTAAATTTTTTTTATACTAGTAATGGCAGCGATCAGCGACTTATAGCAGGACTGCGGCGGGCATTCTGACACTGGGTGGGGGAACTGACTAACTGCCACTAACATCCCCAGTGACACTAATACAGTGATCAGTGCTAATAAAAAGCACTGAGACTGTACTAATGACACTGGGCAGGAAGGGGTTAACATCTGGGGCGATCAAAGGGTGAACAGTGTGCTGTTTGTGTTTTACATTGTGTGCTGTTTTATTATGCAAGCATGCTGCTTTGTATCTCTCTGCAGTGCAGAGAGATGCAAAGCAGCATGTCCATGCTGACAGGAGAAAGATCTGTGTAGTTTACACACAGATCTCTCCCATCTCAGCCCTGCCAATGATCACCAAGTCCTGGCCAGGAATTGCTGACCGGGACCCGGTGATTGATATCTCCAGCAGCCAATAGCGGCATGGGTAGGGGGGCATGTGCGCGCCCGCTACCTGGAAGTGCAAATCACGTACTGTATATATACTTGATTTTGCGCAGCCGTGCTGCCCTGTAGCACTACTTCTGCTATAGGGCGGGGGGAAGTGATTAAGCAGAGTTTTCATCTGAAAATACAGTACAAATACATTACAATACATTACATCACTCTTTAATTTTTATACAAATTTTCGTAACTTTAGTAACCTCTTCACTTACAATATGAGACTAGCATGCAAAAAAAAAAATTCGATGAACATTTGTCCGATATTCTCAACACTTATTCGTGGCTTTAGGCTACTCATCACATAACAAGGCTAATAAGCAGACTGAGGTTCGACTTTTGCAGAAAAAGTCAAGATTTACATAAAACTTCAGCCGCCAGATTTCTGGATCTGCTAACTTGCTGTTTTCACTGAAGGCAACCTCCGTGTTTGCATTCTTTCATCATCTGCTCAGTTTGAGTTATCCAGGTCTGTCACAATGTTGTTTTCATCTTCTCATCGCTGTGCCAATTTACTTGCTAATATCATTCATACTCTTCATGGTATCCAGGTGAATTTTTGGCATGTCTTTCAGTAGAGATGTTTCATTTAGTAAAATAGTTTATAACAGAAAACATGATATTATGGTAATAAACGAGTTTCCTCAGAGCTAGAAACACAAACTGAAAACCTCTAAATCTAACCTAGAGCAGGCCATAGACATAGGATGGTAGAAAGATTGATGGGCATGACACAACCACAAGCAAAGTTTCAGCATAAATGACTTTTTAATGTTTAACTGAAAAGATAATTGGTCACATTTGACAAATAATAGTCACTCATTGACAGCAAACTCAATATAAACCCTTCATGTTGTTAAGGCCTAGGCACTTGGTCATGTGATGTGGTCATATGTTAAAGAAAAGGATGTGACTAAATACCTAAACCTTAACGTGGTCATAAAGGCTCAACGGGTTTTATTAAAATGATAAACATAATATAATTACCTGCTCTGTGCAATGGTATTGCACAGAGCAGCCCCAAACCTCCTCTTCTTTGGTCCCCCGCTGGGGATCTTGGCTCCACCGCTTCTATGTCTGCTCCCATAGCAATCCAGTTGCTATGGGGCCAAATGTGTGGGTTCGCTCTCGAGCTGTGCTGTGTGTGTTCATAGACACACACAGCGTGACTCAGCCCCGCCCCCACCACAGGATTTGATTGGCAGTGGCTCCTGCTGCTGTTCCTGTGCTTGTGAGGAGGGAGGAGGGACAGAAACAAGAGATGCTGCTCTTGGGCTTAGGAGCCAGGTAAGTATTGGGGGAGGATAGCTGATCATAGAAGGTTTTGTACCTTAATGCAGAGAATGAGGTATGGCTAAAACCCTGTTCCCTTTAGAACCACTTAACACATTTCCAGCACTGAAAGGACCTGAGGGCAGTATTTTCTTCAAATAAGGTATTAACACCCGTTTATTACTTTTATTTATTTGTTTCAGAAATAATGTTGGTCTTATTTCCTTGGTTGGCCTTCCTTCCTTTCTTTCAGTCAATCTATTAATTATCTACAATCTATCCATCTATCTATCTATCTATCTATCTATCTATCTATCTATCTATCTATCTATCTATCATCTATCATCTATCATCTATCTATCTATCTATCTATCTATCTATCTATCTATCTATCTATCATCTATCTATCTATCTATCTATCTATCTATCTATCTATCTATCTATCATCTATCTATCTATCTATCTATCTATCTATCTATCTATCTAGCTGTCTGTCTATCTAATGGTGCACTGCAGTGACATTGATCTTAAAAAGGCACCCTAACAGACTAAAGCAGGGCATACACTGACAGATCCGTGCATCAACACAACACACAATGTGTGATCTCTTCAGCTGAGCTATTGTATTCTGATAAGGGGACTCCCCATGTCAGAACACACTGATCAGCACTGCAGCCATTGCTGAACCTGACAATTTTCAGTGTGGGTATACCCTGCTTAACACAGAGTGGGCAATGCACCAGAGAAATAATGCATGTCACTTTTTAGCTGCTTTGTGATGTGTTGGCAGTCTATTCAAAATGTAAGAAGTGCCTTAAGCCCAGGCATATTAACGGCCATTTGTTATAAAGTATTCTTCCTGTTTGTTCCTTTTACCATTTTATAAAATATATTATTATTTAAATTCATTATAAATAACATTATTATAAGCCCAGGCAAATCTTTAGGGACCATCCATGCTATGGAAAATATCAGAAGATGGTCATACCCTATTCAAGCTCTTGGGAAACATTGGGCCAATGTATTCACACATGCAATCTGGGGGAATTTATTTCTACGGTAATCACCATCTGAGTAATCCTTTGCTTAGAATATACTCAATGCACTACCTATAACCAGGTGCACTTCTCTGTATCGATAATTGTCACTGACACCCACACAAAATCTCTATTTAGCCCAGAAGAATAAATGTCCACCTCCCTTTAATTACATTTGTGGTTTAACGACTAGTCAAAAGAAAAAAGATCTAATAACTTGATTTATTACATATAATTACCTGTTATTTATCATTATCTCCAATAGAACATCTGATGTCTGTTTTCCCTTATATTACAGATGATTCAAGTGCCAAGTATGGAGAGCCACCACCATGGCTATTATCAGAAAAATTACTTGACTCGATGACTGTTCAGTTGGTTCAGATCACCACTATAGACCCTTGACCCGTGCAAGGGATGAAAGTGATGGAGTGCCTCCCAATACAGAGCTACTACTTATCATTTATAGATTTTTGGATAAACATGGTGGTGTTTATGTGATGTTATTTTCATCTCCTTAAAACCCAAAATCCAGGCAGATAAAACAATATGAAATAATCAATAAATATGTTCTTTGGAGTTAAAAAATACAAATGCAGAAAAATTACCCAGTTCTGTTGGTTCAGATCACCACTATAGGCTCTTGGCTTGTGCAAGGGATGAATGTGATAGAGTGCCTACCAACAGAGAGCTAATACTTGTCATTTATAGATTTTTGGGTTAACATGGTGGTGCTTATGTGATTTTATTTTCATCTCCTTAATGCCAAAATCCAGGCAGATCCAGATGAAACAATATGAAAAATTCAATAAATATGTCCTTTGGAGCACAAAAGTACAAATGCAAAACATATGGAAACAGCTCAGATAAACCCAGTAGTCCCATCTCTCACTGAAAAAAAGAAAAAAAAGTACCGGTAAGAGTTCAGCGATTCGCCTTTGTACCTCACAGAAGTGCCAATACATGTATATGGGAAACAAAGGTATATTAAAAATAATAATACTATCCTGGATAGGTAATAAAAAAAGAATATCTTTATAAAATCTAAAGAATTCACTAATAAATTGAGCTGTATTTCCAAGTTTCCAATCCAAATTAATTCAACCACTTAAACTAGCAATTAAAACACTTGGAAAAATAGAAAATGACCCCAGCAGTGGAGCACCCTCTGTGCTGCAAGGAATAAATGCTCATTTCATCCAGGGGGAACATGAAAAACAACTATACTTACTTTATTCCTTGTTTCCACAGGTTTCTTCCAGTTGCCATAAAAAGTGATTTGGCAGGACCAATGGTGCCGAACACACCAAAAGCCCACCACTTCATTGGTTGCAGGCACTCAATCATCTCGTACAATGCAGGACCAATGGTGGAGAACCCACTATCAACCCACCACTTCATTGTTTGCAGGTACTTCATTATCACATACAATGCAGAATCAATGGTCCAGAGCCTGCCAACAATCAACGACTTCATTGGTTGAAGGCAATTCATCATCACATATAAGCAAAACCAATGTTTGAAAACCCACCAATAACACATCTTTTCATTGGTTGCAGGCACTCCGTCGTCACGTACAATGCAGAAGCAAAAGTCAAGAGCTCGCAAACAACCCATCATCTCATTGGTTGCTGGCATATTGTCATCACGTACAATGCAGAAGCAAAAGTCAAGAGCTTGCAAACAACCCATCATCTCATAAAATACAGGACCAATGGTCAAAAGCCCACAAACAACTCCACTACTTCAGTATTTGCAGGCACTCTATCAACAAATAATATGCAAGACCAGGTCAATAGCCCGTCAACAACCCACCACTCCATTGGTCCCAGCACTCCATTATCATGTACAATGCACAACCAATGGTCGAAAGCCCACCAACAACCCACCAGTTTATTGAGTACAGGCACCCCGTCTTCACATACAATGGGAAGCCAATGATCAAGAGTCTGCCAAACCTACCACTTTATTGATTGCAGGCACATCGTAAACAAGTAAAATGCAGGATCTATGTTTCAGAGCCTGTCAACAACCCACCACTTCATTGGCTTCAGGCACTTTCTCATCACGTACAACACAGAACCAATGGTCAAGAGCCTGCCAAAAACTCACCACTTCATTGGCTGCAGAAGTGTAGTGTGTTGTGTCAGGTGGAAGATGGACTGAAGGCAGGTGCTGGTGTGTGGATGTCAGGGCAGGGGCCAAGGAACGGACAGGCAGGCCTAACAATGTAACGCACTGGCTGACGACAACCACCACCCACAGACCGAAGTCCCTCAGGGCGCGGAGTCTAAGTCCCAGGCTGCCCTTCACCAGGGCCCCTGATGGTGGGGATGGACTTGACGCAGCCAGGAACCAGGTCGCGGCCCCCGAGACACCTCAGCTACGGTAATGGCCGCCGCCAATGGCGTGTAGCTGGTGGAAGAGACAAAAGAGTAGTCAGACAAGCCGGGTCAACAACAACAGGACAAAACAGTACAGGACAGCAGACGAGAATCACAGGTCACGAGTCGGGTTCAGCAACAGAGGGTCAGATCAAAGGAGAATACAAAGAATAGTCGAGTCACAAGCCGAATCAGATACCAGGAGAGTCACGAGAGTCAGAACAGAGTAATAGCAACACAAAGACACAAGTGCAAAGAGCATGTGCGGGCCACAGGCTTATATGTCATCAGCCACACCCCTCTGGGGGATGGACCACAGAGACCTGAAGGCATAAAAGGATTCCCACCATGCACAGCAGAATCCAAGATGGACGCCAGCACATGGAGTAACATAACCTCAGGGAAAAGGTAGGACCTTGACAGTGGAGCCTCGGAAGGGCCCCAGGGAGGGGGGCCTACCTACAGGCTGGAGCAGACAGAAGGATCTCCACTGCCCTATAGTCTCCAAGGGAGGACAGCCTGTCAGCAGGGCAGGAGCCAGCTCAGCATAAGGCCTGAAAGCAGCTGCAACCGACTAAGCTACAAGAAAGGACAGTGTGAGTACTTCTACTCCCCCTGGGCCAGAGAAGGGAGAGAGCGGTCAGGGGCAATATCCAACTAGTTCTCCCTCTGGGACTGCTTTACAGTAGCTTCTGGAATCTCTTGCCCAGGGATACCCTCAGGACAGCCAGGTGTATGAGAAAAGTTTCATGTGGGGTCTGTGGAGGTACACCCACAGGGACTCCTTAAAGAGACTATTGCTGATTTTTGATCCAAATTTTGTACAGTATTAGTTGTTCTCAAGTTTTGCAGTTCCATGGGCATTCCATATACCCCTAGACCCCATCCAAGTTGTTAACCCCTAAATAAAAACAACAAAAACAAGCTCAAGGACTGTTATACTGACTATGAGAAAAAGTGTAGAAAATGCATGTTGCCTGTCTTGCCTTTAGCAACCTGCATGGTCATTGCCCCTAGCAACCAGCAACCAATGAGCCAGAGGATTATCAAGTGATCACAGGATTCAAGCTGGAAAGTGGAGTTGTGCTGTACTTCTGGGATTGTGACTGTATCAACCGTGGCAACCATGCCGGGCCTATGCCTTCCTGCTACTCAACAAGTGGTTGGTGTAAAAGACTGTACTCATTATTCACTTGCTTATGTCAATAAAACCTATGGTGTTACTTTAACCACTGTTGCTCATAGCAACCATGGCGAGCTGCGATGTGGATTACAAACACTCAGTTGTCCAACAACGGCTGAGGCTTATGTCCTACTTGCTTTAAACTCTACAAAATCAGTGTGTGCTATGTGATTTTGCTTGTCCCGGAGTGGCCCATCAGTCTGTAGATTACAAATATCCAGCTGCTCAACAGTTGCTGGGATTCGGGCCTCTGTGCTAATGTGTCCTGCTAAATACAGTGGGGAGTGTGACATGCTCTTTACTGTTGCTCGTAGCAACTACTGCGGGCCATCGCTATTGCAAACACCCAGAGACCCAACAGTGGCTGGGGCCAAGTGTTCTGCCAATGCCAGTGGACTGTCCATGTGTTCCTGTCAGAATCAGTGCTTTATCAGCCTGCAAACCAGTCAGTACACTCCTGCTCGGCGGAGCAGGGGTTAAGGAAACATCCTGCACAACAGTACCGCTGGCACCAACCAGTCTGGGAGAGGGATGTGGCCACAGCCTTAAGTCCACCCAGTACACCCAGCGTAGGGAGAAACCAAAATAGAGGAGCAAGATTGAGGGTGGTGTACAGGTGTTTCAAAAGGTTTTGTGGCCAGAGGAGTCAACGGAGAAATACATGGGAGTCCACCTGGAGCATCGAGAAGGATTCGCCCTCAATCTGATTGAGGGATTAGAGAGACTATGCCTTATTTGCCCTGGCTGCAGGAAGCCCACCGCCCTGGTCAGCACCTGGATCAAGTGCGGGCACTATGGAGATAGCTGACACCCAGCGCCTTGGCACCTCACACCTATAGTGTGGACCTGCAATCAGGTTTGGAGCAGCCGGTGAAACAGTTTCAAGAAGTCTGAAGATGCCTGGAAGTTGATGTGGACAGTGGGGTTGGGTCACAGGACCACAATTCTCCTGAAAAGACTACAGATGCCTACAGCGGAGGATGGAAGCCTTATGCTACTTATCACCCACCCAGTGATGGTGCTGAAGGACTGGTGCCCACCAACACTGCCCAGCAGGAATCAGCAAGCGTCTCGAAGCAGATGGCCTCACCTGCAAGCCCTGTCAGCTTCATCTGGAAGGAGATCAGCTATGAGGACAGCTCATTTTTGGATGAGCCAGTGGGGAGTGGCAGTGGTGGAGGATTAGATTGGGGGTAACCCAGACTGCAGGCAAAGTTTGGGCCCCTAGAGGTGGACTGTGAAGAATGGTCACTAGCTAGCAACTCAGAGGAGTAGTGGGACTGGGTAGGCACTACTGAAGACATTGAGTCACTGACGGGACCGTCAGGAAGCTCCATCACCCCAGACTTAGCTGGAAGATCCAGGAGGACAGAGCCAACTCAAGCACAGCCCCAGGCTCAATGAGGATCCTCAACTTTCTGGGCTAGGACCACAGCCCAGAATTCTTCTTTAAAAGGTGGATCATCTGATCCCCATAGTCCTGTGTACACCCTGGAAAGGGCAGGAAACAGGAGCTCCCCAGATTCTCATGCTTTTAAAGGGAGACCCAAAAGAGGGTTGCTCTGGAATGGAAATTGGACTACCCCTATGTCCCACAGAACAGTATGGACAACGTTGAGATCTCAAGCTCACAGTGGGAGGCTGACTTAGTTTCGGACTATATGCATGTTCCCAAACCACTACGGGAGTCTCACAATCCGGAAAACTGGACCAGATTTCAGGACAATTAGAGAGACCTGGTAGTAGCCGTTAAAGCTAGATAGCCAAATCGTAGTTATGCCATAGCTGTCCGGAAGCCTGATGGCACAGTTATCAGACTGCCTAGCCCCCAGATGTACTGTTGAAAAAAAAAGGCTGATGCAGGATTCCAGCCAATGGGATCATCTCTTTCTTCTTTATGGACTAGGACGGACTCTAGTCCATTCATTCATTCCCAGATATGCTGGTCTGGAGAAGATGATGGGAGTAATCCTAGCATTTGTTGCTTTGCCAGGAGGGGCTCCTTCTTATAGTTTGCTATTTAATGGACATTTGCTGAAGTGCCTGTAGTTAGAGTTAGGATGTTTGTTTTCTTTCTGCATGCAAGTATCCTATGGATTGCTGTCTTTCCTGCCCCAGGACTGGGAATTGAACTTATTGCTATGGAGGGCTTCCTTCCAGGAGGAAGTGCTTCATGTCAGTTAAAATGTAACAACATACATATGACTTAAGTTATGTTCTCTTTTCCTCACATTGCTAGCTGCAGGGAGCTGTAGTTAGGGTTTAAATATGATGATCTTGCTATTGTATACACACAATTAATTTCTTAGGATTGCGCCAGGACTAATGAGGTGCATCACGCACAAGACAACATATTTAGGTTAGTACACATGATTATAAGTTTATTGATACACAAATACACATTTCATCATGATAAAATCCAGTTAAAATGATACCAAACTGATTTATAATATATTCATACTTACTTACAGTGTAGTTATACATATACAATCTTAATATAAATATATAAGTGTGTAGTAAGCTGCATCTGGCAACTCAACGCGTTTCAGAAATTTCAATTTGCTTCATCAGGAGTAGATGCAAAATATATCTATAAAGTAGAACATCAATAAGAAAAAAGAATCTTGATGTCACATGATCAAGAAAATTATCCCACAGGATAGCCAATAGCCCAGTTACTTACAAATTAGCTTGAGTATGGTAGGGTTTGGAATTCAAATCATCGGAGATGTCTGTCTTTGGAGCTGTGGCAGTAAGACCCATATGGACCCAAAGGGAAAGTGGGTGGCAGAGGCGGTGCTTGGAAACTGAGAAACCATGGTGCTATAATCCAGAGTGGCACCCGCTTTGGATGCCAACAAAATTCTGTAAAAAATATATAGGTATGTATTTCCATCCGCAATGATGCTACATGGAGATGACTATTGTGTCACGTGAAGAAGAGGAGAATAAAATTAGTATAATGAGTATATGTCCATGGGGAGTGTCTCATACTATAGAATGAAACTGAAAGTCAGAACAGTGCTAGTTAGGGCCTAAGGAAACAGATAGTTATATTAGCAAAAGATTACAGAACCAGTGACCCATAACAGAGATAGACATCGAAAATATCAGGGACAATCACAAACATGATATGGTGAACTCACTAAGCTGTAATCCAAAGTGTAGTCCATGTGTTCTGGTCAGGGGCGGACTGACAACTCATGGGGCCCCCGGGCAATAGGGGATCATGGGGCCCCTGTGTCCTTGCCCAAACATAAAAAAAGCCTATGAAAAAGGTACCAGGGGCATTTCATGGGGCCCCCTACTGACTCAGGGCCCTCGGGCAGTGCCCGAGTTTCCAAATGGTCAGTCCGCACCTGGTTCTGGTACATGAAAGAACATAGCCCGCCTGCCACAACCATTTGTCCCATAGGGCTTACAAGGGATCCCTCCCAACGCCATGTATAGGCTGCTCATGGGGGAAAGGCATACTTACAAAACCAGGTGAGCTGGCTCCAAATAAACCACCCACAAGGCAGAAGCAGAATGACATGGTACGCACTGGACGTCATGACGCCACAGAAATGACGTCACACTCCAGGGGTGGATCATGGAACCAAAGCAGCGGGGAGCCAGCCGCCAGTTCCTAAGCCGCCAAAGGTGGCAAAGCTCTCCCCATGCATTGCAGCTCCTGGGAACAAATGACCCTGGAACGACCATCCCAAACTCTAGAACCCAATGTGAACAACAACAGCACCCAAACTGGAAAAATACCACAAATATCAGTAGGTTGAATCAAAATATCTAGCTTAAAGGGTCTGAACGGTGCAACAGACCATGAAAATGGGCAAAGGTGTCTTCCACCTATAAACGGACATGAATAAATGTAAGATGTAATCTGACAACACCCCAAATAATGGAATCTACCTCCATCCCAAATACGTAAACAATTAATTATTATAAATTCGCTTTCCGTCATTTTAGCTGGATTTTATCATGATGAAATGTGTAGTTTTGTATCAATGAACTAGTAATCATGTGTACTAACCTAAATATGTGGTCTTGTGTGTGATACACCTCATTTAAAGTCCTGGGGCAAGCCTAACAAATAATTGTGTATGTATTTGGGATGGAGGTGCATTGAATATTTACAAAGTATTGACTCAGGGGGGCTGAATACAAATACACATGACACTATTCAGATATTTATTTGTAAAAAATGTTGAAAAACCATTTATCATTTTCCTTCCACTTCACAATTATGTGCCACCTTGTGTTGGTCTATCACATAAAATCCCAATAAAATAAATTTACGTTTTTGGTTGTAACATGACAAAATGTGAAAAATTTCAAGGGGTATGAATACTTTTTCAAGGCACTGTATGTAAAGTGTACATATTGTATTTTTTGCTACCACCATATTTGTTTCTACATATCCCCTTCCAAGTTTGTTCTCTTTTCCCCTCCATGCTTTTTTATATGAGATGCCCTGCTCTTGGGCTCAGAACCAATTTTTTTTCCCCAGCCAGTGAAGACATGGCTGTTTGTAGTGGGGGTGAATGTAGTTGTTAACAACAAAAACAAGCTCAAGGACTGTTTTAATGAGAAAAGTGTGGAAAATGTATGTTGCCTGGCTGTGCAGAGCTTAGGGGGACCCAATGAAATCCAGCAACCCTCAAGAGGGTAGCGCTACATAAGGAGGAACTCTGATGGGGACCCTGATGTAAGGGGGACTTATGGGGTCCCTCTAGTGAGGGGGGCTCTGATGGGGTCCCTGAAGTAAAAGGGGACTCATTTATTTATAAAACAGATTTTTTTAGGCCCTCCAATATTTGTAAAATATACTATGTGGCTCTTGTACTGAAATGTTTAGAGACCATTACCATAGTTCATAGTCCCTTGTTCATCTTGGGAGCCAGCAAGACGGTGGCTACATTCCTATATACAGTGGGACTATGGAAAATGAGCGTAGCCACCCTCTAACAGGAAGTCAGATCACAGGAGCGAAAAAAGGAATTTGGAGATTTGGAGAAGGCTGAGAGCAACAGAAGGGACTTTTTGAGTTGAAAGCACATACTTTAATAGAATTTTTTAAACTGGAATTTATTGTTATTAAACCCTGCATGACATGGGTATGCAACCTTGAAGAGGTGGAGATCAAAGACCAGTGTTGTCTCCTCACACCCGATTTAAACCCCTAATTGCCGTACTACTACTACATTTGTGTGCATTGCACGGCAATCATGGGTTTAAATCAGATGATTAGGAGGCAACATATCACCACCTGTCAAGCACATTCCGATCACTTTTCAGAGGAGCAGCAATGCTGCCTTCTTTAACTCCTTGTTTCCTGTACTGCACAACATTGCAGGGCACAGGCAGAGCAGCCTCATTCACTTGAAGGGGTCATGCTTGGCAGGTGCTACATTCACCAATCATGACAGGGTGACATGTGTACACCCCTGGACACTGCAGCTAAAAAAGGGGGTGGTTGGGGCAGGGGTGGCAAAAACACATCTTAACTATGGAAGATTTACCACCCCTTACTGAAAATGTAAATGAACCCTTACTGTTCTGAGCTTTCACGCTGATGTGCTGCGGTAACCTGCACCGCTGGTGCAGTACAGTGCATTTGCGACTTTCCTACGCTGACTTTTATTTAATCCTGCAGGTGTGGTGCACTTTCAGAAAGTGCACCAAATCTACAGGATATAATAGAAATCTATGGCTAGGTGCAGCAAAACCTGCAAGAAATCTGCAGGTACACTGCACTGCACCCACGGTGTGGGTAATCCGCAGCACATCAGTGTGAAAGCAGACCTATACTATTATGCCCAGTGTATTGCTTCACACTGACCTGAAGATCTCTTCTTTCCTGCTGCTGGCACCACTCTGGAGTCCTCTAGCCAGGATAAGAGGTGGAGTGCAGTTGGTATCACTCTGCATGAGACAGGAGCCAGGACTACAGAGGAGGTTCCTGCTCCCTACTACAGCTCCAACTTTACAAGTAGTCCCTCTGCACTGCACTTTGTTTGATGCTCTGGGATGACAGGTCAGCAAGCCCAGACCACAATCTACCAGTCACCTGGCCGCGATCTACTGGTGCTGACCCTCGCTGTATGAGATTGTAGTTATTAAAATGATTCAAACTCTTACATTTTTTTTTTTAAACAAACGTGTTATACTTATATGATCCGTGCAATAGTTTTGCACAGAGCAGCCCCAAACCTCCTCTTCCGGGGTCTCCCTGGCTCCTCCAGCTTTCTGAGTACCCCCCCCAGCAAGCCACTTGCTAAGGGGGGTACTTGTGCGGGATCACTCCCAAGCCCTGCTGCCTGCACCCATAGACACAAACAGCGAGACTTTTCCCCGCCCCCTCCTCATAGGATTTGATTGACAACAGTGGAAGCCAATGGCTCCCACTGCTATCAATCTGCCCTGTGAGGAGAGAGAGTGAACAGAGCCTCTGCTCTCGGGCACAATGCTGGATGGGGATCTGGCTCAGGTAAGTATGAGGGGGAAGCTGGAGGGGTAACCTGGACACAGAAGGTTTTTTTACCTTAAAGCAGAGAATGCACTTATAGATCCATATTAATTTATTTATTTCAGATACTTATATAGTGCTGTCAGTTTACACAGCACTTTACATATATATTGTACATTCACATCAATCCCTAACCCTCAAGGGGTGTACAATCTAAAGTCCCTGACTCACATTCATACATACACATACTAGGGCCAATTTAGACAGGATCCAATTAACCTACCAGCATGTCTTTGGACTGTGGGAGGAAACTGTAGTATCTGGAGGAAACCAATGCAGGCACAGGGAGAACATGCAAACCCCAGGCAGGTGGTGCCATGGTTGGGATTTGAACCAACAACCCTAGTACTGCCAGGCAGAAGTGCTAACCATTTAGCCACTGTGCTGCCCAATTATTTTTATTATTATTATACAGGATTTATATAGCGCCACCAGTTTGCTCAGCGCTTTACAATATAAAGGGAGACAATATTATTATTATACAGGATTTATATAGCGCCACCAGTTTGCTCAGCGCTTTACAATATAAAGGAGACCATACAGCAACAATACAGTTCAATACAAGAGGCTTAGGAGGGCCCTGCTCCTCGGAGCTTACAATCTAAGATAGTTTACATCTCTGTTCAGCCGTCATCCTTTACACCCGATAGTGATGACATTAAGGTGACTATTACTGAACAGTAAATAGAATTGTCACAGAATAATATAAGTCTGCATATGGGTGAACAGAGACTTTGACAGCAGCACACATCACTGTTCAGTCTGATGTATCACAGATCCATCGTAGAGGACATGACAGGCCACCATATCATTTTGCTGTAGAGTAGAGAACAACATGAAATTTTTGGTCCTTTAGGGCTAGAGCAGATTTCAGCTGACAGCACCCCCCTCCTGAGTGCTGTGAAGGTCACCACTGTGACAGAAACCTCTTCCTGTAACAGCCATTAGTATAGAGATCTAGGAGAAATCTAAACCACACTTCCCTGACTCAGGATTAGTGGAAGAGAGGACTTATTCGATGTGATCAGGATAATATCATGGAATTGAACCCGCAGCTCTCAGGCATATGCCTGGAAGTAATCAGCCTGCAGATATCAGATTATACATATGACTAAAAGGGCTCAGCTTCTAGTGGAGAAAACAAACAAATTAGCACAGATATTTCATCCAATCAAGGAATTATGCTATTCTAGTAAAGCCATAGATGGTACTCACAGAGCTAGATTACAATAATGTGCTCCTGCAGGATACTTTTACTTCGACGCCCACCGTGACCGCAGATCTCTGTGGCTACACAGTTCCATGGGCATGCAATAAACAAGAGTACTCTACGTGTAACAAAATATCATAGTGGAAGTCAAGGAAACGAAATACACGGTTGTAATACATACAGTCATGGCCAAAAATATTGGCACCCCGGCATTTCTGCCAGACAATGCCCCACTTCACCCAGAAAATTGTTGCAATTACAAATCTTTAGGCATTCTCGTGTTTATTTCTTTGGTTTGTATTGGTATGACACAAAAAAGTGGAGAAACAAAAAGCAAAATCCCAAAAATTGACTGGACAAAATTATTGGCGCCCTGAATTTAATATTTGGTAGCACACCCCTTGGAAAAAATAACTGAAATCTATGGCTTCCTGTAACCATCCATGAGTTTCTTCCACCTCTCTACTGGAATTTAGGACCACTTTTCTTTCACCAACTGCTCCAGGTCTCTGGTCTCCAGGGTTCCTTTTCCCAACTGCTGTTTTGCGATCTCTCCACAGGTGTGGGCTCATTGCTGGCCAGTGCAGTCCTCTCCATCACTTTGTCTGAAACCATTTCTGGGTGCTTTTTTTTTCTGCATTGGGTCATTGTCCTTCTGTAAGACCCAAAGTTAACATGAGAATGCCGAAACATTTGTAATTGCAACAATTTTCTGGGCGAAGTGGTGATCATCTAACAGAAATGCAGGGGTGCCAATATTTTTGGCCCTGACTGTATATGTTCACTGTTTTTACCCCCCAAGACTTATTATTATTATTCAGGATTTATATAGCGCTTTACAATATAAAGAGAGACAGTACAGCAACAATACAGTTCAATACAAGAGGGTTAGAAGGGCCCTGCTCCTTGGAGCTTACAATCTAAGAACTGGTAACTTTTGTCAGCCATAGGAACTTAAGCAGCAAACCAAGCACACACAAAATAATAAAACAACATGAAACAAAGTAAGAGGCCACATTCCAATGACTTCAACAAGCTGGATATCTTTATTGATCAAGAGCAAACATGCAGCTTCCTCTCTAAGTATGCCCAACGCGTTTCACTCATCTGGACTCGTCTCATCAGAGTTTCCCCTTAAATCAGCATTCCCATCAGAGTTCCCCTTACATCATTGTCTCCATAATTTCCTCCTTACATTAGGATCCCATCAAAGTCCCCCTTACATAATGGTTCCCATCACAGTCCCCCTTACATAAGGGTTCCCATCAAAGTCCCCCCTTACATCAGGGTCGCCATCAGAGTCACCCTTATATCATTGTCTGCATCAGAGTTCCCCCTTACATAAGAGTTCCCATCAGAGTCCATCTTACATCAGGATCCCCATCAGAGTACCATTTACATCACGGTCCCCATAAGATTTCCTCCTTACATTAGGGTCCCCATCAGAGTTCCCTTTTATATCAGGGTTCCCACCAGAGCCCCCCTTATATCAGGGTTTCCATCAGAGTTTCCCCTTACATCAGCATCTCCATCAGAGTGCCCTCTTACATCAGGGTCCCCATCAAAGTACCCCTTACATCAGGGTCCCCATCAGAGTCCCCCTTACATCAGGGTCCCCATCAGAGTCTCCCTTACATCAGGGTCCCCATCAGAGATTCCCCTTAAACCACCATCCCCATCAGAGTCCCCCTTACATCAGGGTCTCCATCAGAATGCCCTCTTACATCAGGGTCCCCATCAGAGTGCTCTCTTACATCAGGGTCCCCATCAGAGTCCCCCTTACATCAGGATTCCCATCAGCGTCCCATTTACATCAGGTTCCCCATCAGAGTTTCCTCTTACATCCCTATCAGAGTCCCCCTTACATGAGGGTCCCCATCAAAGTGCCCTCTTGTGTGCTGCCACATATATTCAGCAGGCATTTGTGCTGGGAAAACACTCAATCATGCATGCCTCAGCACAGGGACTGAGCTGTCACAGACAGATCCTGGTCTCAGAGTAACAACAGGGAGCTGGTAAGATCAACTTCTGATCTCATGATCGCTGTGATGCAATCACTAGAGGAGAAGTCTGTGTAAACAAAAAATAATCTGCTGGAAAAAAATGAAGTATGCACCATTGTTTGCCCCACTACAGGGAGAAACAACAAATAATGTAGAGATATGTGGTACCCTCATGCAGGTCAGGTGGTGGATCATGGTAACGGCATCAAATAAAATTATATTTTTTTTTTACTATTTTGGACAAGTTTTTCTATGAAAATAAAAAATAAGATACAGTATATTAATATTTACCACCAAACGAAGGCCCAATTTGTCCTGAAAAAGCAAGATATAATTCACCCAGGGTTCTCCAAGATTTTGCATACTTCATAATGTTCTGTACAGTGCTGCAGTGCTCATGTGCTAACGAAGGGACATGCTTACCCGCTTAAGGACCGCCTGCCCGCAATGTACTGCAGATGGGCAGCCTGTGCAGGCACAGCGACTTACTGGTACAGTGCTGCCTGCTTCCAGTTAGAGGGTGCGCAAATGTGAGCCCTCCCCTGCTGACACCCGCTATAACTGTACACAGCAGGAGTCTGTCAGCAAGTCCCTGTCGGTATTCCCGAGTGTAGCTCGGGGTAAAGTTTCAGTACCACAAGCGGTAACCCCGAGCTACACATTCAGGCTTACCATGCAGCGCTTCTCCGGGATCCCTCGATCACTTATCTTGTCCTGTGCTCCCGCGATGTCCCTCCTGCAATGTCCCTGGCAATGTCCTCTGGCAGATGCCAGCATCTGTCATCTGGGTTCCGTTCCCAGCGAGCGTCGGGACGTACGGGGGACGGAACGGCGGGAAATTTGAAAATGACAAAAAGTGACATTCACTAAATACACTAAAATCACATAGTAAAACATTACTGTATCAAACCATTTCACATACATTTTGTCCCGAGTGCTTTGTCCTGTGCCCTGCCTGCATTTTTACTGTTCTTTCTGCCTGGAAACTGAGAAAAGTCCATGGCGTCCAAAAAGCATCCCTTTAGGTCAAAAGCGGTTTTAGACCAGCTAGAGAACAGCGATAGTAAATCAGAACTACTTGCAGAATTGAGTGATAATGATTCGTGGGGAAATTCGTCATCAGACACTGAAAACGATTCTGCAACTTTGCTCAGTGATTTGCGAACTTGGAGCTATATTTCAAATTTCAGTGTTTTTGGTTTGATTATATTATTGAATTAAATGTATTATTATTATATTATTATTTTTTATGATTATTTATTAAATTATAATTTATGATTTCGTGTTTCAAATTTTAACATACCCGGGATGTTTACTAGACTCTTGTTCCGACAGATTTGAGTGAGTTATTCCTAAATATTACAGGCCTACAATAAAAAAAATACACATTTCCATGCAAAAAAATGTACCACTTTGAGCACAGAAATATGGACATAATCAGACCGCTAGGGAGGTTAACCCATTGATAGTCCTAGATGTTACAGAAGGAGACTACGGAGGAGAGAGCGGAATCCATCCATCTAATGTTTCTCCTTTCACTGTCCAGAACATCCAACAGAACCGCAAAAGATACTTCCATGCAGGAAAATAGTCAGTATCCAAGCAGAGATTGAGGCAGGAGGCAGACAAAAAAGCAACATGAATGGGTAAAGCCAGAAACAGGGGCAGAAGACAAGAATGGGGTCAAGCAAATCGGAAGGCAATGGGTACAGTAAGAATAAGAGGAAACACAAGGTGGTCAGAAGACATGGCAATGGTGACCATAAGGGAAGTTATTTAAATATTCTCTAGTACCCATGAGTACGTTACATAGTTACATAGTTAGTCTGGCTGAAAAAAAACAAAAGTCCATCCAGTTCAACCAAAGAAAAAAAAAGTTATAATCCTATACCCACAGTTGATCCAGAGGAAGGCAAAAAAAAAAGGAAAACATATAGTACAGCTCCTGCAAGGAAAAAAATTCCTTCCTGATCCCCCAAGAGGCAATTAGATATTCCCTGGATCAATTTTACATTTAGCATCAGAGCCATGCACATTTGTCCACTATGTGCCAACATTTGCGAGCCAATAGGTGCGTGACCAGCCATCACATATGCAACACGCTGCAGATAGACAGGACGGGTCATTCCCCTGGCCATAAAGACACAGATCCAGGAGGTAATGCAACAGTGGATCTTCAGGACTTAGGTTCTGGTTCCTCAAATATTGCCCCTCATGATTTGAGAGAATCTATTAAAGATTGTATTAATGTAACATTTGTATACCCTAAAAAGTATGTTTGACTGAATGTCATGTGACCTTTTGTGTCCTTACCTCCCATCAAGCAAGCCACAGTTGGTGGAAGGAGATTATTGGCAATGGCTACATCACAGTGACTGTCCCACTCAGGATTTCAGGGTGTGAGGGAGGTAGTGCTTATGAGTATTGCCAGGCTGATCTGTGATTGATAGCCCTGGTGTCACTCACTCACCACATAGCAGGGGGTGTGTCTGTGACAGCCAAGATGTTAATGAGAAGCCTGGACTGTGCAGGGTGTCATTTGGCCTAGAAGAAGAGCACTATGAAAACAGGTCATATTAATAAGATCTAAAATTCGAAGGAAAAAAGAACAAGAGGAATAAATGGATTCTAAGACTTATAAGGACACAATGTAAGTAATTTAGCTGAAATCAGTGAATTTGCAGATGGGCTTTTAGGTAAGCCTGACCTGCTTGAAACTTTTTATAGGGTTGAAACAGTATCAAAGTGCAGACACTTTACTGTGCCTGTTAGAACCAGTATTTTTCCCTAATTCGTTAGGCAATGTCCTTCTGATGCTAAACTCTGCAAATTCTACACATTGATTGACTGGGTGGTTTTCTATCCACCGAGCAGGCTACGGCAGTGCATACATAGGTATACAGTATGTACAGAAATGGCAATTTGATGTGATTCTTGGAGGATATGTACAGAACAAATGATCATGACATATTGTTAGAAATTCTGTATATAGCTCTACAGAACAGACAGTGCACAGTCCACATGCATTTATCTGCTCCATCTCTGCAAACAGGAAACATGAACTTTATTTTTAGAGAAAAGACAATAGAGTTTAACCATAAGTTGCAGCTACAAAACTTATAAACACTGCGGTCTACTGGATGAAGAATATATCACTGCTGAATACTGATACAGATGTAGTTGTTGTGCAAAAATACATAAACACTGTTTTTCAATATATATATATATATATATATATGTATATTCTGTACATACACACTATATTGCCAAAAGTATCGGAACACCCCTCCAAATCATTGGATTCCGGTTCCCATCACCTTCATAGCCACAGGTGTATAAAGTTAAACACTTATGCACCGAACACACTATACAAAAATCAGACAAACGATCATCCGGTTATGATCGATCATTCGATGCTGGTCGAAAGCGATGTGCTTTTATGCATGAGAATATTGTACGAAAAACAGGCGTTGCGTACGAACGTCGCAGCGTAGCTGCGGAAATTATGTAATGTACGTGTGACCCTGTAGCCACGCCTTTCGGTGCCATATTGGTTTTCCCACAGCGACGGATCGTTCGGGACGAATTGTCAGAACAGTATGGATACCGTATCTGAATTTTCTGAGGATACTGCAATTGCCGTTAATATTATTATTATTATACAGTATTTATAAAGCGCCAATAGTTCGCTCAGCGCTGTACATTACAAAGGAAGACAGAACATGTGACAGAACAATACCAATACAATGCAAAACATGAGGGGATCGAATGGGTTTACTGTCGTGTTTACTGTCCTCGGGTTCTTCCGGGTCATGAACAGCTTCCGATCATGCGCGGTCGTTCGTATCCAATTCTTTTCGTACGATAACTGTACATATTAAACGAAAATCGTTAGTTCTGTTCACAAACGACAAAAATTTTTATTTTTGCACCATCGTTAATTTTCGTTCGTAAGATCGGAATCATCTGTCGAAAATGATGTACACACTGTCAGAAAATTGCTCGACTGCTCATCGAACGAATACGTTCGTACGAGTTTCGTATAGTGTGTACGGGCCATTAGGCAGGCAGACTTCTTCTACAAACATTTTTAAAAGAATGGGGCCCTGTCAGGAGCTCAGTGTGGTACTATGATAGGTTGCCACCTGTGTAATTAGTCCATCTGTGAAATTTCCTTGCTACTAAATATTCCACAGTCAACTGTTAGTGGGATTATAACAAAGTGGAAGCAACTGGAAACAACAGCAATTCGGCCACGAAGTGGTAGGCCATGTAACATGACAGAGCGGGGTCAGCGCATGCTGAAGCGCACAGTACGCAGAAGTCTTCAACTGTCTGCAGAGTCAATAGCTAAAGACCTCCAAACAACAGTGCATAGAGAGCTTCATGGAATGGCTTTCCATGGCCGAGCAGCTGCATCCAAGCCTTACATCACCAAGTGCAATGCAAAGCGTTGGATGCAGTGGTGTAAAGCATGCCACCACTGGACTCTAGAGCAGTGGGGACATGTTCTCTGGAGTGACAAATCATGCTTCTGTCTGGCAATCCAATGGACATGTCTGGGTTTGACAGTTGCCAGGAGAACGGTACTTGCCTGACTGCATTCTGCCAAGTGAACAGTTTGGTGAAGGGGGGATTATGGTGTGGGGTTATTCTTCAGGGGCTGGGCTTGGCCCCTTAGCTCCAGTGAAGAAAACTCTTAAACTGTCAGCATACTAAGACATTTTGGACAATTTCATGCTCCCAACTTTGTGGGAACAGTTTGGGGATGGCCCCTTCCTGTTCCAACATGACTGCGTGCCAGTGCACAAAGTAAGGTCCAAAAAGACATGGATGAGCGAGTTTGGGGTGGAGGAACTTGACTGTCCTGCACAGTCCTGACCTCAACCCCATAGAACACCTTTGGGATGAATTAGAGCGGAGAATGCAAGCCAGGCCTTCTCATCCCACATCAGTGCCTGACCTCACAAATGCGCTTCTGGAAGAATGATCAAACATTCCCATAGACACCCTCCTAAACCTTGTGGACAGCCTTCCCAGAAGAGTTGAAGCTGTTATAGCTGCGAAGGGTGGGCCAACTCAATATTGAACCCTACGGACGGACCAAGACTAGGATGCCATTAAGTTCCTGTGCGTGTAAAGGCAGGAGTTCCAATACTTTTGGCAATATAGTGCATGTGTGTATATATATATATATATATATATATATTCTATATACAGTATAAGTACATATATTAGGGAGAATGCAAAGGGTGTCTCTTTCTCCTAGGTTCCATCCCAGGCAGTCCTAGTGGTTCCACTCAGGATTGACGCATCAGCATGGGATACAGATGAGGTTCGGATGGTACTTTTTGAGCATCCGGACCATCCTATACTTTCTGATGGTCCCCTGACTTGCTGCTACTCTGACCCTATGCTCTCTGCTTCAATAGATCCTCCTCACAGGCCCCCACTATTTATTGTTGGATAGATTCTTCTAATATTTACCTACTGGGTTTTTTGGGTCCTCTATTTGCTTGAAATGGCCCCTAATGCAGAGATTTGGGGGACATACCAGAACAGGTTTTTATTAAACACAATATTTGTAAGTATTGCCTATGTTAAGGATGATTAAGCTTGAGCAGTATATATGCCCTTCTACAGGGGTCTGTTTACTTAACCTGCTCATATATAATCTTGGATGCAGTATATTGTATGTATTGAGACATATTAGGTTGTTCTGTGTGTTGTGACAATATTTTGGGTTTACATTCTATGTACATGCTCTATGGTAGGGTTGTCAAACTGGCGGCCCTCCAGCTGTTGTGAAACTACAAGTCCCATCATGTCTTTGCCTTTGGGAGTCTTGCTTGTAACTGTCAATCTTGCAATGCCTCATGGGACGTGTAGTTTGGCAACAGCTGGAGGACCGCCAGTTTGACACCAGTGCTCTATGGGGAGTATTTATAAAAAGTTTGAAGAGCTTATCATCCTGTGAAACTGCATGAACATTTGTTCTGTGCAACTGACATCAAATGTTATTAGGCTATTTTTTCTTTAGATTGAATGTTTGTCATGGAGTGAACCAGGAAAATACAGCATTAAGGCCACTAGATGGAGCTGACTATCATAGCAAATAATGATTTATTTCTTAGGACCATTGGCTCCATCTAGAGACCATGATGCGTTATTTTCTGTTTGAATTAAACCATTTGACCTGGGGAGAAATGCCTGAATAACATTCAACTGCACCTATTTGCACAGAACGAATTTCACAGGAAGAAGAGCTCTGCTCTTTTTAATCAATACACCCCTATATGTTACATTTACATACCTATGAAGGGAGATTTACTAAAACTGGTGCAGCACTGCACAGTGAGTAATCACCTGCTAGGTTTTATTGTCAAAGCTTCATTGAAAAAGCTAGACGCTGATTGGTTACTAGGCACAGCTGCACTAGATTCTGTGTGCACCAGTTTTAGTAAATCTCCCCCTTATATTGTTTGTAGATGGGTTTGATTATTGACATATCATTTCTGTTGTATACCATTTATAACTCTGCCCCAAATGACATCACCAATCTTGTCTCCAAATATCACCCAAGCTGTCCTCTCCGCTCCTCCCATGACCTCGTGCTCTCTAACTCCCTTGTCTTCTCCTCCCATGCTCATCTCCAGGACTTCTCCAGAGCCTCCCCCATCCTATGGAACTCTCTACCCCAATCTATCAGACTATCGCCTACTCTGCCCCCTTTTAGGTGATCTCTGAAAACCTATCTCTTCAGGGAAGCCTATCCTGTGAGGAGGATCTATTGAAGCAGAGAGCATAGAGTCAGAGTAGTAGCAAGTCAGGGGACCATCAGAAAGTATAGTATGGTCAGGATGCTCAAAAAGTACCATCCCATGCTGATGTGTCAATCCTGAGTGGAACTACTAGGACTGCCTGGGATGGAACCTAGGAGAAAGAGACACCCTTTGCATTCCCCCTAATATATGTACTTATACTGTAGTGTACTTGTCTCCTCCTCCCATGCTCATCTCCATGACTTCTCTAGAGCCTCCCCCATCCTCTGAAACTCTCTATCCCAATCTATCAGACTACTGCCTACTCTGCCCACTTTTAGGCGATCTCTGAAAACCTATCTCTTCAGGGAAGGCTATACTGCCTTCAGCTAATAACGGAATCTTCTATTCCTCCTATCAGTCCATCCCTCACAGGTATTACCTTTTGTACCACCAGCCCGTCCCTCTTAGATTGTAAGCTCCAAGGAGCAGGGCCCTCCTAACCCTCTTGTATTGAATATGTACTGTTGCTGTATTATCTCCCTTTATATTGTAAAGTGCTGAGCAAACTGTTGGCGTTATATAAATCCTGTATAATAATAATAATAATAATGTGTCCATTCTAAAGAAGTGGGGAGGACTGCAAAATATGCTGACAATGGAGCTCAAGTTGGTGGTGGTATTAGAATGTTGGAAATGCAGTCTGAATAACACGCAGCTTTGAAATATATGTCTATGCATTCAGCTTTTTAATAGTCTCCTTTATAATACATTGTATGTACAAATACAATCTTGAAACTTTCACTTTTAAAAGAAATATATGTTATGTCTTTCCTCAAAACACTGTACACAAAGTCCCATGCCTTTATCAATACTTGATTTGGAGATGGCAGCATTTCTGCACCCATTCACCTTTGTTCTGGCCAGGGGCGGACTGACCATTTGGAAACTCGGGCACTGCCCGAGAGCCCAGGGTCAGTAGGGGGCCCCATGAGATGCTCCTGGTACTTTTTTCATAGGCTTTTTTGAGTTTGGGCAAGGATACAGGGGCCCCATGATCCCCTATTGCCCGGGGGCCCCATGGGTTGTCAGTCCGCCCCTGGTTCTGGCATAACAAAATGGGGTTAATATCATTACAGCTCAACTCCAGGCACACAAATTTTCTTAAAAAAATATTCCTCACTAGTCACAAATGATATGAATTCTGTCTGTGTTCACAAAATGCCTTTGCAAACCTAGATAGTATCTTGTAAATGTAGCAGTGACATCATCATTGTGCTGTACATAGCCTGTATGTGGAAACGAGTAGTAGGAGGGGCCTAACAGTTCCACCTACTACAGGCTGCTAGTAGAAAATTACAGGAGGGGGCGGAGACAAGACCAGTCACCCTGAACAAGGAGAGAGAGCAGCAGTGACCAGTCTTTATTACAGGAAGTTCCTGCATAAAGGGAAAATTTCATATTAGATTATTGCACAGATCTAGAAGAAATACACAAAGCACACCAAGATTCAAGTAAGAATATACATGACAAATATTTGCTTAGTCCAGAGTTCAGCTTTACATATCTGGGGTAATAGCTCAAGTTTTCTTTAGTTCCAAATTGCAGTACTTTGGATTCAGGCATTTGATTTAAAGCAGAATAACAGGCAAATTGTTTTTTCATTTTGAATAGTTATAACCAGTCAGGTTTTTTTTTTTCGCCATCTGTGTCCCATTGGGGAGATTTCCCGTCACTTCCTGTCCCATAGCTAAAACAGGAAGTGAAAGGAAATTCTTTTAAAGTGAGGGGGATCCCTGGTTGTCACCAGAACTAGTTCTTTAGTTATACTTTAGGGCTGTATTCACACCTCGCAGGTGCGATTGAGTGTGCACGCTCCCTAAGCACAAGAAACACGCAAAAGAGGTGCCTGGCACATTTTAAAAATCGCACTGCACCAAAACACATACTGCAAGATGCGTGGGGATGCCATTAAGAATTAATGGCACTGCTGTACATCTGCAAAAGGGCAGCAGTTTTTTTTGTGAGTTGCGGGAAAGCGTGTGATGTTGCCTGCATTCCCACAATGCACTGGTGTGGACGAAGTCTAAAAGTGGCAAAATGGAAGTAGATACTTTCTCACACAACACTGATTTCCTGTCTACACATCATATAGAATATGTGACCCATACGTCGCTGCCTACTTCCAGGTTTCAGGCGCTTGCACGCATGCGCACCAAAGCATCCATGTATGGCCATTCCTGTTCAAAAGAAGTTGATCATTACACCAACTTCTGTTGAATGAGAATGTTGGAAAACTTTTGTTGATCAGCAGCTCCAGCCAATCGGATGCAGCCGCTGGTCAGGGTATTCTGACTGCATACAGTCCTGCTGTAAGAATACGGTGTCTCAGTGGTAGGGGTGGGGCGGGGCTTTGGATTCTTCTATCTACCTCGCTTGAGCGGATGGGGTAATCCATTTATTTAAAAATAATATTAATTATCTATGGCCAGCTTAAAGTGTTATTAAACCCAAAATGTATTTATTATTTTGCAGCTTACCAGTTCTTAGATGTGGGGACTGCATTTGTTTTCTTTTCTTAGGCCTTTTTTCCTTTATTTTCACCGGTGATCTCGCTAATAAGTCTATTTTTCAACAGAACAAGCTGTCCTGCAGATGTATCAGTTACAGGGTTGAGACAAACCATTTACCACTGAAAGGGGTGCTTACAATAATGAGCTTTTATTCATTTATGCATAACCTTTACTCCAAAAGGAAAAGTAATGTTTGCTGTAACTGATTATAAAGTGCTAGCTGGAGTTTCCCATATGGAAGAAAAATATATTTGAAATATATCTTAAAAATTTTCTTCCCAAATATATCGACATATATTTGAAATACTACAATTTTGACCATATTCAATATATTTATATATATATATATTTATATAGATATATATATCAGGGGCGGACTGACCATTTGGAAACTCGGGCACTGCCTGAGGGCCCGGGGTCAGTAGGGGGCCCCATGAGATGCCCGATGCCCCTGGTACCTTTTTTTAGGCTTTTTTGAGTTTGGGCAAGGACACAGGGGCCCCATGATCCCCTATTGCTCGGGGGCCCCATGAGTTGTCAGTCCGCCCCTGATTGATATATATATATATATATATATATATTGAAATTAATTTTTTATGTATTACAAATTAGTTTATTTATATATTTTTGTATTTTTTTTATAAATTAGTTTTTTATATATTACAAAATATATGAAAAATATTTTTAAAAATATATTCTTCATATTTTTTTTAACATATAAAAAAGTCATTTTAACATATATTTTTTACATCTATTTGTAATAGCATTCCAAAAATGTAGATCTGTATTTGTTAAAAGTATACAGTATATTTGAAATATATTTTAAAAAATATTTTTCATATATTTTGTAATAAAAACGCATTTCAACTTGCAGTATATATATATTTATTGAAATATATTTTGAAATATATTGAATATGGGCAAAATTGTAATATTTAAAAATATATGTCAATATATTTGGGAAGAATATTTTTAAAATATATTTCAAATATATTTTTCTTCCACATGGGTTGGCTTCAGTTTGTTAGTAAATTTAAATCTGCTGGTAGATCTTAACAATTTCCTCCCCCGGACTGACAATGCTGTTGTCCAAGGGTGCCTCTTGTGATACAGGAGGTGTGTTACTGGAGGTGTGTTACTGGCCAGATCACCAGGTGAAAGCAGAGGGGAGAAGCCTAAGAAAAGAAAACTAATGCAGCCACTGCATCTAATGATTGCTAAGCTGCAATATATTAGTATCTATCTATTTATCTATCTATCTATCTATCTAATCTCTCTCTCTCTCTCTCTCTCTCTCTCTCTCTCTCTCTCTCTCTCTCTAATCTATCTCTCCCTCTCTCTTTTTTATCTGTGTATCTGTTGGTCTATCTATCTATCTATCTATCTATCTATCTATCTATCTACAGTCATGGCCGAAATTGTTGGCACCCTTGATATTTCTCCAGGAAATCATGTATTTCTCACGAAACGTATTGCATTAACACATGTTTTGCTATACACATGTTTATTCCCTTTGTGTGTATTGGGACAAAACAAAAAAAGGGAGGAAAGAAAGCAAATTCGACATAATGTCACACAAACCTCCAAAAATGGGCTGGACAAAAGTATTGGCACCCTTTCACAACTGCGGATAAATAAGAATGTTACAAGCATGTGATGCTCCTGTAAACTCACCTGGGGCAAGTAACAGGTGTGGGCAATATAGAAATCACACCTGAAAGCAGATAAAAAGGAGAGACGTTCACTTAACCTTTGCATTGTGTGTCTGTCTGTGCCACACTAAGCATGGACAACAGAAAGAGGAGACGAGAACTGTCTGAGGACCTGAGAACCAAAATTGTGGCAAAATATCAACAATCTCAAGGTTACAAGTCCATCTCCAGAGAACTAGATTTGCCTTTGTCCACAGTGCGCAACATTATCAAGAAGTTTGCAACCCATGGCACTGTAGCTAATCTCCCTGGTCGTGGACGGATGAGGAAAATTGATGAAAGATTGCAACGCAGAATAGTCCGGATGGTGGATAAGCAGCCCCAAACATGTTCCAAAGACATTCAAGCTGTCCTGCAGGCTCAGGGAGCATCAGTGTCAGCGCGAACTATCCGTCGACATTTAAATGAAATGAAACGCTATGGCAGGAGACCCAGGAGGACCCCACTGCTGACACAGAGACATAAAAAAGCAAGACTACAGTTTGCCAAAATGTACTTGAGTAAGCCAAAAGCCTTCTGGGAAAACGTCTTGTGGACAGATGAGACCAAGATAGAGCTTTTCGGTAAAGCACATCATTCTACTGTTTACCGAAAACGGAATGAGGCCTACAAAGAACAAAACACAGTACCTACGGTAAAATATGGTGGAGGTTCAATGATGTTTTGGGGTTGTTTTGCTGCCTCTGGCACTGGGTG